>NW_004567116.1:34382139-34476415 GCF_000260355.1 Condylura cristata | reverse complement strand
TAATTCATAATATTGCTTTATCAAGTAATTTATAATGTCCATGTGGCCACTATGCTGAAGTATTGTTCAAACCATAATTAAAATATATAAAGTTACTTCCTACTATGCCTTTTTTTTTTTTGCATTTTTGTGGCATGAACTAGTGTTATTTTTAAATAATATGTTGTTGAATCACTCTAGCCTAAAATCTGAAAATGTATTCCCCAACTTAGTGCCGGGTTTACCCAGATCTACCTCCAAATTTTCCGACCTTCTGTACTGAAGATGCCAATGTGTCAGTGCCCTCATGCTAAAGCATTGAAATAATAAACTAAGTAAGGCTTTCTGCAAAGAAATAATAAACTAAGTAAGGCTTTCTGCATTCTATTTCAATTCTTGAATCTTCTATTTCAATGTCTAGATATCAACACATTTTCAGAGTATCTCAAAGAAAGTGAACTTATTCATATTGTAGGGAAGTGCCATGAATTTCCATTTTAAGGAGTCCTGGCAACTTACATGAGTCTGTTCATTCATAAGGATTGATTGTGGTAACAGTGATTCAAACCAAACACTTACTAGCTGATATGAATTTTAAGAACGGACATAATATGAAGGAGATCAGTGCTCACAAATGGTAAATAAAAAATCACTACATCAAGTCTGTTTAACAAAAGCCAGAATCTTACCTCTTGAAATAAGGACTCACTCATCTCTCCATAACAGAATTCTATTGCTGTGATTATATAACTTTCTTTTATTTTTGTTTGCCTTGGGGGATAAATCTCTGAAGAGCCAAGAGATTTAGTGTGATCTCTCAAGCATCATGGAGCATAATTATGTACTGAGCTGGATCCCGAGGAGTTCAATTCACACACACACACACACACACACACACACACGCACACGCACACAATCTTTCAGGATCCTGACAATTCTCAAGTGGTCAATTTAGTTCTTTGCTTTTAGTTACTTAAACTTCATGTAATTGTTTTTACTGAATATAACAGTCATGTAGAAAATCTTATATTCAAGTTTAATTTTCTGATTAAGAAATGCTCAGTTTAAAAATCGGTTGTAAGGGCCCCCCCTTCATGGCGCAACGGGTTAGGACACAGCACTGCAAGCTGGTGGCAGCCACTTCAGTGCAAGTTCGATCCCCACCTGCCCCAGAGGTGACCACATGGCGCGGGAGACCTCTCCTGACCAGCCTGCTGCTCCCCTCAGCAGTGTACTTTGTCGATCTGCCTGTTCTGCTCCCCACTCTGTCTCTGGTGAAGCCTCTCGCTGCTCCTGAGCCTCTGGTCTGTACCCCAGTTCTGTATGCACAAATAAATAAATCTTGAAAATAAATAAATAAATAAAATCAGTTGTAAAAAGATAAACTTTATGCATTCACATCTATTGATAAGTTTTTTTTGTACTGACCTAAGAAATACTATTAGTTATTTTAAAGGAATATGAGGTAGAACTTGAAATAAAGTTCAATTTTTTGCATTTTTATGTATTTATTTTATTTACATATATTTTACATCGTTCTTCACTTTCGTACACTGTCTGCTTTCTCCTCTCATGTAGTTCCCACCAAATTTCCACCACCGGCTCACCTGTGCACCATCACCATAGTCCCTTGTGCTCTTCCCTGCAGTTTTGAGTCCTCTCTCTCACCCTCCCCTGTCGGAGACTGTTTGTCCCCCATCATGGATTACTGGGGGGCAGAACAGGCAGGCTCTCAAGGTGGGAACGCGTCGGCAAGCGGAGATTCCTAGAAAAAGGGGGAAAAGGAAAAAAAGGGGACCAGACACGAGGAAGACACGGGAATCGGAGTTGGGTGCAAGTCTTCCTACTCTGCCTTTAGCTGAGGCAAGACATTAGCATATGAAATGGGCTGAGATCACAATCACCTTTTTGCTAAGAATAGTCTGGGGTCCTTTTGACCTTTAGTTGAGATTATAACATTTTTTAAATCAATCTATCAAGTTTAAAACAGGTACATAGATTTATAAAGTTTAAGACTAATATTACTATATTTACCACAGTGAAGATTAACCAAAATAAAGTCCTTTAAATATTATCTACTACTTAACGGCTTTCATTCTCATAGAGACATCCTAGGGGGTAAAGTAAGGGCAGGAAGAGGAAATTTCTTGTAAATCAAATTAAGAGAAGGTTTTTTAAAAAACCTGTTAGAAAGTTTGAGTATTTTTGAAGTCTAGAAGTTAGAAAACCTGATTAGCTCTGCATAGGTGACTTGGGTGAATTTCCATATCCAAAGACTAGATAGTAGAAAGCTTGAGTGGTTATTTAGAAATTGAATAGAAGGCTATGTGAGATAGAGTGGTAAGATTTGGGTTTTCCTCAGTCTGGCAGTGAGAGAGACTTTGCAGTAACAGCCATTTGTTTTTATTAATCAGCCAGTTGTTTAATGACTTTTGACTTCAAGAGGAATTTCTCACCCTGGTGCAGTACTTGCTTGTCAGGGTCAGATAGCGCCTTCTGAGGCTGAGGCAATCCAATTGTAAACTGAAAGTTGCTCAGAATATTTTGATATTATGATTACACAAAAAAGGGAGGTCATAACATAAGTTAGCTTGGAAAGTCTGATTTTTTTTTAAAGATTTATTTATTTGTGCATACAGAACTGGGGTACAGACCAGAGGCTCAGGGGCGGTGAGAGGCTTCACCAGAGACAGAGTGGGGAACAGAAAAGGCAGATCTATGAAGTACACTGCTGGGGGGAGCAGTGGGCCGGTCTGGAGAGGTCTGCCACACCTGTGGTCACCTCTGGGGCAGGCAGGAATCGAACTCATGTGGAAGTGGTTTTAGATTCTCAGTGCTGTGCTTTAACCCGCTGCGCCACCAGGGAGGGCCGGAAAGTCTGATTTTTCAGAGCATTTCCCCTCCACCGTGTCTGTCGACAGAGGTTGCATAGCTTGTGTCACTCCCTTGTAGAATCTGATTTATAGGTGCCCATTAATTTTAGTTTTTTCTTTATTATAATTATTTTTTTCCTGATTCCTTATTTGGTTCCCCTATATTCCTCTTTTAAGTGAAATCATCCCTTATTTTTTCTTTTCCTCCTTACTTATTTCACTGAGCATAATTCCCTTCCAGCTCTGTCCATGTAAAGTTGAATTTCATTTTTATTTATTTATACATACAAGAGCTGGGGTGTAGGCCAGAGATGTAGAGGGTGGTGAGAGGATTCACCAGACACACAGTGGGGAGCAGAACAGGATGGACAACTAATACACTGTTGAGGGGAGCAGCAGGTGAGACGCCATGTTGGTCCGCTTGCTGGCTGGGGATCAGACAAACTTGTGTTGCAATAGCTACAGATAGTTTCATAGTGCTGAAATTTAACCCTTGGATCCATGGGAGGCTTGAATTTTAAATAACAAAAATATTAAGATAAATTTAACCATCATAGCTTAAGAAAAAACTAAGTTTTGGTTTCAAGTGTAAGCCTTGAAATGTCTAAAGAACTGCAAGGTAAAGAGGGGATTAGATGACTTGCAGATAAGTCTCTCAAATACCTCAACCTGTTGCTACCTGATTAATGCCTCATGATGTAGGGATGGTGCTGGAATGAATATAGGGTTCTTTAAGATTCAGTTTTACCCAATTCTCTTGATAGACCTAACTCTTAGCCCAGGGCCCCAGCAGGGCTCGGTGACAAGTCCAGGGCTGGTCACACGCAGAGGTTTGCTGTGCAGAGGTAAACAGGGGGCCAGAGTGGTAAAAGTAACGGCCAGGAAGGGTGAGCTTGGGGTATTAGGAAGACATGGACAGCAGTGACAGATCCTGTGAGGAACAGGGCAGGACACCAGTGCACCTGGCGGCAGGGGTTGTCGGTACGCAGGCGGCCCAGACCCACGACGAGGACAGGACACTTCTTGGTGCGTGACAGTGAGGCCCAGCCACAGCCCTTCACAGATCCTTCCCTGTGCAACACTAGTGTCAAAGCTGGGGTCCAGGGAGATAGTCGGTGGGATTCAGAACAATGGGGACTTTGCTTCTGGCTTCCATGGGGTTGGAGCTTCCAGGAGACATGAGTCTGGTGGGTCTTTGGGGAGTCTCAGGGACATGGGAGGAGGGGAAGAGACCAGGGGTCCCAGAGGAGAGGGGAATGTTGGCTGCAGAGTGTGCTATCAGGAAGAGGGGCCTGGTGTGAGGGGGCAGCCGCACTCTTTGATGAAAATCCATGGAGCCATAAGTGCCAGATATGAACTTTAATATGTACAAACAAATACAAACTCACTCAACAGTCACTTGAGCTATTTGCACTTCACTGCCAACTTTCCCAGCTGAATCAAGAGGCCCTGAGGTAGCCCTGCTCGTCTGGCTGATGGCTCAGGCCTCAGCTCCACAGGCAGGTGTGGTAGGGTGGGCCAGAGTAGCTGGGGCACCAGCAGGGAACGCCTCCTCTCCCTCCTAGGTAGCCTGTCCTCTTCTTTCAAATTACAGATTTCAAAAAAAAATTTGAAAGTTCATAAAAAATTCTAATTTCAAAAAAATTAGAAATTACATTGAAATGGTGACTTCAATCTACAACTCCATTGAGTACCCAGCTGCTCCCACAGGTGTCCTCATGGTGGTCACCCACGGGATGTGCTGCAAGACTCAGGCCCAAAGCCAGAGATGACCACAGGAGGGGCTGGAGTCTAACATTGCAGCAGAACAGGAGACTCAAGTGACCGGAGCACCCTTTTTTAGACCTGGAAAAGGCAGTTCAGATGTCTAGAAGCCTGGTACCCCGGGGTGCTCCTCTGCCTAACTTGAAATGTGTGACCCTAGAGAGGCCACAGTATTCATCAGAATCTGAGCACGGATGAAGGATCCTATGAACCCCAACTTTATAAGGTGGCAATTTCCACTGCTCCATCTCTGCCTGCTCTTTGCCCATGACCCCTCCCCCCAGCCCGACACACCGGGACCACTGCGGGGACCCAGCCAGCCTCCTGCAGGCACGGCCTGGGCGCCCTCCAGGGCTGCATGTGGCAGGCCCACCCCACCTGCTCTCAAGCCGGATCCCCAGATCTCGTCCTGGCAGCCCTCATGGGAAAAGATACCCAGCCAGCGAGTGGCTGAAGAGCTGCGACCCAGGGCCGCCGCAGTGCTGGTGCTGAGTCAGAGGCTCTGCCGCTGCACCAAGGTTTGCACCCCTCCTGCTCCCCCCCCCCCCACACACAGTCTGTCCCCTCCCGGGCACCCTGAAGGCCAAGAAAGGCGCCTCAAGTCTTGGGCTCCTGCGGGAGGCGGAGGAACACACGGGCGCTCCCATTTCTGGAGGAGACGCTTTCTGGGCTCTGGATGACTTCGTGAGGGAAACCGCACACTCCGTGCATGGTGGGTGGGGGTGGCTGCACGTTGCCCTGCCTGAGGACCCCACCCAGTCCACGCCCATCAGGGAAGGGCTCCCCCCTCCTCTTGCCTCCCTCCCAGACCTTCCACTCCTGTGGCCTCAGCTCTCCCTTGTCCAAACAATTCTCACAGCCCGACCAACAGGCTGAACCACCCTCAGGGCCCAGGGCAGCAGGAAGCATGGCGCCCCCCAATGTGCCCCTCACTGTCCCCAAGCTCAGCACCTATCACCCTTCCCCCCACACACACACCCACTACTGGGGCCTCCATGCCAATGTGGTGAGGAGGCGCAGTCTGGGTCAGGATGTCTTCCTGAACCTCATCGAGGGCCCCAGGCAACTTGGGGCAGCAAGTGGGGGGGAGAGCCCGGGACACTGGGGTTCTCTGCCCCCATCAGCTCCGGCTTCAATGCAGGCCTTCTCTCTGGGAATCAAATACTAGCCACAGCTGGGAGGCCGGGGGCTTCTGAAGGTTAGGGTGGGGGAGAGGTTCAGCTGTGGGGCGGGCCAGTGCTCACCCCCCATCCTCCTGGGGCGGGCTCCCATTTCCAGGCATGGAACCTTTCATTAGGCACGAGTGTCCAAAACTGAGGCACTTCCTGGTCCAGCATAGCCTACATCTGTCTCCACTCCCCAGATTAAAACAGCACGTGAGAGCTGATGCTTGGCTGGTTCCCCGCCTCGCACGCAAGCAGGCAGGTTGGGCATCCTTGGCCCAAATGCCCTGCCCAGGGCCCACAGGTAGGGAGCCAGTGGCCACTTGGACCATGAGCACCCTGTGTCCCTAACTTAGGACCAGGACCAGCTGCCCAGTGGGCCTACAGGACAGGAGCTGTGGCTCCTGCAGTGCTGCTCCGCAGGGAAAGCCTGCCTGAGGGGAAGTCAGAGTCAGAGCTGGGTGGCCTGGGCAGCCCAGAATGCCACGTGCCCTTAGACAATTTCAGATACTTCCTTTGGAAGGCATTCCCACTATGTGGGGGGGGGGGTCCCTGCTGCCCCCAGGTTAACAATAGAGCTGCCGGGCCTCGTCACTGCGGCTGGCTCCTGGGGATCCCATTTTCCAGGAGCCTTGCCCCCATCAAAGTTAAAGATGCTTACCCCCCAGATGAGAGGATGGAGGCTGTTGACCTAGCTGGGTAGAGTTGAGGGGACCGCGTAGCTACTTAGGGGTGCCTGAGGTGCAGGAGCCTGTAGGGTGGCCTGCGCAGACACCCTTACTGCTGACCTTGAAGCCAGAGAACGCCTTCATCCTCTGTGGGAGCAGACACTGGCAGGCTTGGCGTACCCTGTACTGAAGCTGCAGTGTGCGCACGCTGGAGCCCAGCACAGTGCTGCACACACAGGGGTTGTGCTGGGTAGTGAGTCTGCAGGGCCTTGCCTTGAAGAGAATGGCAAGAATGAGTGGTGCTCCGAGTGGCCTCCATGGCAATGACTGTGCCTGGAGTATCCTGGGCGGAGCAGAAGAATCAGGTGCACGGGATGTGCCGAGGTAGGGGCTACGTGGGCCTGAGCCCCTAGGGGTGTGGGGGGCTGTGATTTACATACTTGCCTGTGGACAAATGCTACTCAGGCTGCCCCAGGAGGATGTGCAGGATTCCCGCTCAGCACCCCAACAGAGCCCTGGAACCTGCCGGAGTGCTCAGGGAACTTCAGGCCGCCATGACCCACCTCAGGAGGCTGGACTTGGACTTCTCCCCACCAGGTGGGCTCTGGTCACTCCAGTGCACCCTCTTGGAGCAATGAACAGCAAGAGCTGACCCTAGGCTCTCCCTGTCCCTTCTACTTTCCCTTCTCTTTACAGAGCTTCAGGGAGCAAGACAGGGCTGGCACTCAGACATTGGGGATCAGAGACAGAGTGGCCACAGTACACCAATAGCCTGGGCCCATGGGACTTGCCCAAGGAAGGTGCATGGACTGGGGCAGAAGCTGACCAAATGTGCTCTCTTTGTGTTATCAGAGACATGACCCACATGACAGTTCAGCAATCAAGCTCTGTGCAGGCTACAGGCCTCCACCTCCACCAGCTGGCTCTGGAGAGAGGAACCCTCCCTTCCAGTCACCCATGAGGTAACAAACAGGTTACCCAAGTCAGTGCCCTTCTTCAAAGACCACAAAGCTTCCTACCCATTTGTCCTGACTTGGCTCACAGGACCATCCGGCCCTGACACATCACTAGGGCCATGAAGCCCCATCCTCCCCAGTCTGCTGGGCAGCAGGCTTCCAGGTCCTGGATACCTCTCCTGTCCCACGGTGCCCGCAATCCATGCCCCACCCAGGGTAGTACCTGACCCCAAGTTCATGGAGCCAGGGCAATGCTGCCAGGAGGCCCTGCCCCTCTGAAATGCAGATCTGAGGGATGCTTAGCCATGTGGTGCCCATGCCTGCTGCCCTGAGCCCCATCAATGTCAGGACCATCAACCAAGCTCATGATCAGTTGGGCCAGTTCCTACTATGCACGCTTGGGGGGACAGCAGTCAGGCTTTTCTCCCTGAACAGCCACCAGGCAAAAGCGTTTGACCATGCTGGGCCTACTCTGGGAACCCACACCTCTACTCTGACTAGTCTGGAGAGGCTCACCCTCAGTCTCAATTCCCCACACTGCACTTTTTTCAGACCAAAACACAAGACTGGCCTGTTCCTAAGCACCTAGGTGCCTGCAAGGGGTGCCAGACACCCTGAAGGCAGAGGCAGCCACTGTGCCTGGTGAGCCTCCTACACCAAGCTCCCCAGCCCAGCCAGAGGCCATGAGTAAGACCACTCACTCACTCCCTTGAGGCTGAGACAAAGCATGCAGCCTTGGCCTGCTGGGCCAGCAGGGGTGCAGCAGGGTGATGTAGGTGCAGGGTGATGTAGGTGCATGACAGTCTGTGCAACCAGAATAGAAGGGTATGGGGCAGCTCCATCCCTGGCCTGAAGGGCTCTGTGGCTCATCCTTCCACCTGCCACCTCTTTTCCCTATTTCCCAGCAGGCACTTGCAGACACCACAGCCGTCCTTCATGTCGAAGTCTCAGTGTCGCACCTTTTGCTGCTGGATCTCCCACCACCTGGAAGGAAGGGTGACTCAGCAGAGGTCCCCTCGGGCCCAGCAGGGAAGGAGACCTAGGGGCCCTTGCAAGCACAGCAGATCCCAACCCTCTTACCAACCTGCCCCTGCAAACAGCCTGGGGACCTGCTTCTTGCCGCCCAATGCCCCACCCCATCTAGTAGGTAAATCCTCTGCTCCCCAAAGAGATAAATGGGGTACCCTAGTTCCAGTACCAATGTGAGTACACTATGCCTAGCTCCCATGTGAGCTGCTGCCCTTGACTCCCACAGCCCTCTGGGTGTCACAGCTGAGACCAGTAGGCACTGTGGGAACAGACTGACTGGTGCCACAGGGTCTGAGCCTGGCTCAGGGCAACTGTCTCCAGGGACCTTTGCCTCCCCGGGAGCTGTGTCAAACCAGACCTGGGCCCTGGCCCACCTTACTCCCACAGGGACCCTGAGGGGCCCTTAACTGGAGCCAGAGTCAGAGATGCTGACTTGTATCTGCAGGCTGTGGGGAGGGAGCCTCTCACCTGCGTATCTGGCCAGTCTCCATGAAGGGGCGCCATGACAGGGGCCAGCTCCTGTGCCTGCTGAGGCACCCTGGTGTGCACAGCCAGGTCATCACTGCCCAAGACCAGCACAGGGGGCGCCTCCTCTAAGCCTTCACCTTCATGATATGCTGCTGGCCACTGCACGCTGGCCAGGCCCACTGCATGCAGGCCACGCACAGGACACAGGCAGGCTCTGGGCTCTGCAGCTGCTCCCTTGTCCAGGCGCATGTCCTGAGACAACCTGTGATGCTGCTGGGAACAGAGCAGGCCGCCTCCCCAGGGTTGTGTCCTGGTCTAGCCCAGTGAGTCCTCCTGGCTACTGAGTCTGGATGTCCAGCAGCATGTGTCCTCATCCATCTCCTCTTGATTCCATGGGAGCCCTAAGGAGCACACTGCTCAGGGCCCAACCCTCCGGGAAGGAGCTCCGTGTTGCCCAGGTTCCCTCGCACGGTCAGGGGAGGCTGAGGGAGAAACCACCACATCACAGCCTAGACTGAGCCTGGGCAGAGCTGTGCACTCACCTGGCTGGGGGCGTTTATTCGTCCATGAAGTGGCTGGGACAAGCTGGACAGGCAGGGCACTGCCCCCACCCCTGTGCCCACAGCCACCAGCTGGTGATGCTCGGGGCTCCTTAAGGTGCTGACCGGCACTGAGGCTTCTCTCGTCCCACCTGCAGAGGAGGCCAAGCTCAGTCAGCCCAGACCAATGTGTGGGTGCATGCCTGAGTCCCCCAGCCGCCGCTCCCCTCAGGACCAGCACAGGTCATCCTCACAGGTGTGCGGTGGCCCCTCTTGTGATGTCCCCGGCTCCCTCGTGGCCGAGGACATGGAGAGTCCTTCTAAGGCATTATTTCTGTATTGGATGCCAAGGTTGGGCTGGGTGTCAGTGCCCTCTCACACCACCCCTCAGGTGTCCCAGCCCCAAATCCTTCTCTCAGGTCTCTAAGCCCCTCCTATGCCCCAGCCAGCACTCCTCAGTTCCTCCAGCCCTTTCTGCCTGACAGTCCCACACCTACACGCACCTCAGGCCTCAGCAACCCCCCACCCCCACAGCAATGCATCACCCTTTAACAGCGCAAATTCTGATGACTGTTTAGAGCGCCCTCTGCCGTCCCCCCTTGATACGTCCAGGAGACTCAGTCCTATCTTCAAGGAGAAGAGGGACAGCTGAGTCAGGGGACTCAGAGCCACCCTGCAGGACAGGTAGAGCAGGGCCCCTGGCCCAGGATGAGCCGGCTTCCCCTCCCAGCAGAACAGCCAGAGCCCCTCGGGGGCCCAGAAGCTGCGGGACTGGTCAGGGACAGGCCGGTCACCTGCCTCAGGCTGAGGGGTGCGAGGAGAGCCCTGACTGCCAGGCGGGTGCGTCCCGGTGCCAGTTTGGACCTCACCAGGGCTCGGCAGTTGCGCCCTTGGGGCTGGTGGGAAATGAGCCCAGCCAGCATCTGGCAGTTAAACTGCCACTGGCGCAGGAGGGGGGGGGGAGGGCAGGGGGTGCTGGGGTGCGGGGCCTGGGGCTGGGCTTTAGTGGGGGCGGAGTCGCAGGGGCGGGTCTTCCTGAAGAGAGACAGAGACAGGGAGACTTGGGGGGAAATAGAGACAGAGAGATGCTGCATTGTGACTTACAAGGTCTTATCCCCCCGTGATTTTCCGACGCCCCAGCACTGAGAGAGGGCTTTTCTTTCCAGTTACTTTTCTTTCCAACTTACAGTCTCCCCAGAAGCCACCCACAGGGCTTACTGAGCTCCTCAGCTCAGAGCCTTGTTGATGGGTCCCCCAAGCACTGCTGCGCTGGTTTAGTTTAACTCTACAAAAACCCAGGAGCTGCTCTGGGTCAGTGACTCCGAGTCCCCCAGCTGCCGCTCCCCTCAGGACCAGCACGGGCCATCCTCACAGGTGTGCGGTGGCCCCTCTGTGATGTCCCCGGCTCCCTCGTGGCCGAGGACATGGAGAGTCCTTCTAAGGCATTATTTCTGTATTAGATGCCAAGGTTGGGCTGGGTGTCAGTTTGGCCCTGTCTGCAAATCTCTCCCCAGGTCAGGAGGCCCTTTGTGGAACAACAGATTTTAATGTCCACGTGGTCTGTGTTCTACAACAGGCCGCGTTCAATCGCCAAACAGCCGTTATCTATTTGGATCCTCTTTACTCTTTCATCAGCATTTTCTTGTTTTCAACAGACAGTCCAGTGACCGTTTTGTGTCCTTTCTGCTGAAATATCCTATTTGGCAGGAGCAAGTATAAGTCCTGTAGTTCTCGCGTGACCTCTGCGGGGTCACTGTTGGAGCCTGGTCACCAGCCGTTTCTGTGCTGACTTTGGGCACCGGCAAGTTCATGTCGAAGTTCTGGTGTTTCTGGGGTTATCCTGGGGTTTGTTTACTGAAATATCTTTATGCACTTGGGGACTTTGCCCTCCCCCTTTCCAATCTGCTTATGTTCCTGCCTCATAGAAATGGCTAGAACATGCAGAACTGCATTGAAAGTGAGCAGAGCATATATGCTTGTGGTGCTTGGCCCTCAGAGGAGAGCGCCCTGTGTGTCACATCAGTGTGACAGATATTGATTGGTGTTCAGGCCTCTTGCAGGGGGTGTGCCCTCTGGGAGGTCCTGCTGAGGGCTGTGTGAAGATGGATGTGGGGGCCGGAGAGTCCAAGAAGTTTGCCCAGTGCAGGAGGCCTTCCAGGCAACACCACCCTCTCTGCTCTGGATTCTGTGGGGGCTTTGAAAAGTCACCTTCTTTGTTGATTGAGAGCCGTGTTACTCAGGAAACACAGACTAGGTGCACTTAATTCCAAACCCGGGAGATATTGCCAAATAATCCCTGTGAGGGGACCAGGCAGGACAGCATAGTGTGCCTGCCTGCAGGAGTTGTCAGTTCTCAGGCAACCCAGCCCAGGACGGGCAGGCTGTTCTTACGGGTGGCAGAGGGGGCCTGGCCCACACCCTGCCTGGCACAGACTACTCAGGGTCCACAGAGGACACACACTCGAGCCCACCAACCATGTGCCTGTTGTCCTTCCAGGCAGCTCCTAGACACCTAGGTGTGGGGTAAGATCCACCCATTGCACACCCCCCACTTGGGGATGCAGGGGTCCTGGCATAACCCTCACATCTCACTTACCTTGCAGTGAGGAGGAGCTGTGCAGCCTCAGCACACAAGAAGTAAAGGTGAGAGGTGCCCTGTCAGAGAAGGAAGGAGGGCAGAGCTACTGCCACCCCAATAGGTCTGTCCTGAGGGCTTATTCACCAAGCCCACCTGGCCCTGCACAGCACAGGAGGCTCAGGAGTCACCTCAGGAGCCCAGTTGGATACCAGAACCTGATGCCAGGCCCTGGTAATCTGTACCCCAGCCAGCTCTGCATCTTTCCTGGCCCCTTTGGGTTAACTCACGTCCTGAGGCTGGGGTTCTCTGTGCTGCGTGAGCCTCCAGGAAGACTGGCTTACACCATCCTTCCTTGTTTGACAACAAAATCTCCATTTTGCCAGGAAAGCAACCAAGTGGGACAGATGTCAAAGCAATGGAACAAATACTAACAGCTGCAAGGTAACACTAAGTTCCAGGCTGATTAGGGGCTCCAGGGCAGCCCTCAACTTCCCTGCCCTGCCCAGCATAACTGATGAGGAGTGCCCGATGGCCTCCCAGAGGCCAAGCGACAGAGGAAAAGGTACATAGGGGCATCTGTTAAGGGCTTTTTCTGACTAACACGATTATGCTGACATTGCCCATTAAAGTGACCATGTAGATTCTTAGAAACAATAAACAAAATGGCACAAACTGTAGAGCCTTCTGTTAACCCCAAAATAATGAATTCCATCACAGTTGTTAGTTTCCAGTTCCCATCTATACTGGGAATGGCACCCACTGAAAGAAAACATGTGAATATTAGAATAGAAAGGAATGTTATAATTTGAATAATTATTTTGACAATGGTTCACTAATAACCATCATAAAATTTACAATCTTGGTAGGAAATGCTTTTGTACACAATATTTTATGAAAAATTTGGTAGTATATGTTCATTGTTATAAAGATAAGAAGATGGGAAAATTTACTTAAATGTAGGTTTAAGTTAAAAAACACTAAACATATTCCTATCATGTTGTTACTTTAGGAGTTTCTTAAATAATAGAGATCAACTAAAACTTCAGAATAATAACAGATTTCCTTCAAGTACTCATTGTCAAGAGCAAACACACACACTGCATCACAGTCATGTGTTCAGACAGCTACTATTCTTCACAGGTCGGTGTTCTTCACAGAAATGCATGAATTATGTTGTATATGTGTTCACTAAACAATAATAGCATGTCATGCTAGAACACCAAGTAATTATGTGTCTGAACTCCAAGTCTTATCTTCCTTATCTATAGTCAAGACAGAATTTTGTGGAGTAGATTCCTGAAATGGAAGCACTAGAAAGTAAGCAGATTTTGGGTGTCTTCTGAGCTGGCTTGATGAGGCTTGCTGTCAAGAGCTATCGAAGGCACAATCTTGCCATTCAAGCTCAGTTCACAAGTCAATTTTATCATGTAGGGATGGACATAAGACTGCATGAAAGCTTGTTTGTTTGTTTTTTTTTAAGATTTATTTATATGTGCTTACAGAACTGGGGTAGAGGCCAGAGGTGTGGTGGCTGAGAGGATTCACCAGAAACAAAGTGGGGAGCAAAACAGGCAGATCAAGAAAGTACACTGCTGAGAGGAGCAGCAGGCGGGTCAGGAGAGGTCTGCCACTCCATGTGGGTCAGTTCCCTGGCCAGGGGAATTGTGCTGCAGTGGCTTCAGAGAGCTTCATAATGCGGTAACCCATTGTGCTACCAGGGAGAGACTGAAAGCTTAATTTTTTTTTTTTAATTATTACAAAAGTTTATTTTTACATCATTTTGCACATTTTTTTTTCCATCTTGATTGTAATCCCAGCAGGTCTCCCATCACCAAATCACCCGTGTGCCACCACCATAGTCCCTTGCTTCCCCCCCCCCCCCGTTTTTGATCCCATTCCCCACTCCCCCCCCACAAAATGTCTCTGGTATATGGTTGTTCATTATTTTTGTTATTTTCTCGCCTGCTCCATTATACTCCTGCTATGAGTGAAACCATCCGGTATTTTTCTTTCTCTTTCTGGAAAAGCTTAAATTTTTAAGGGAAATAGATGTATACGACATAAATTCAGGCAGTCAAAAGCATCACTGTAACATGGGAGCAAAATATTGTGCAAAAAAAAGGTATAAACTTTGGAGTCAGACAGGCATAGGGTCAGACTCCACAGAAGTTAGATTTCACAACGATGGACAGTCTGCATAAACTCTTAATCTTTATTACTATATTTGTTAAACAAAAAAATTGTTTCTTAAGATTCTTGTTTTGAATACAATGATATACACCAAGCATAGCTCACAAGGTAAATTATGCTAAACAAATCATTTCCTTAGATCAGTCAAAATGTAACTTTTAAAGATTTGTTCATTTATGTATACAGAACTGAGGTACAGGCCAGAGGTGCAGGGGCAATAAGAGGATTCACCAGAGACAGAGTCGGGAGCAGAACAGGCAGATCAATGAAGTGCACTGCTGAGGGGAGCAGCAGATGAGTCAGGAGAGGTCTGCTCTGTCATGTGGGTCACCTCCGGAGCTGGGGGTCCAACTCACACTGAAGGGGCTGCTGCTAGCTTGCAGTGCTACACCTTAACCTATTGTGCCACCAGGGAGGGCCCAAAACATAACTTCTAATACAAAAATGAGGAACAGTTTTTTTTCTCAGTATATATTTTTTTCAATATAAAAGGAAAAATATTACCTGTAGAAATTTGTAGCTCAACAAGGACCAATGAACTGTCACTTTAAAGCAAGGTTACATTTATGAGGGGATCTTTGGGGATAAAAATCCCTTGAGTACATTACTTGTTTGTGAAAATTCCACTGAGAATCATCAAGACAGGAAACTTGCTATATTATTTCATGTAAATGTCTTGCCTAAGAGCTTCTATAGATTTCTTAGTTTTTCCTAATAAAAAACTGTGGTGGCTTGTTAAAATAATTCTTTTTAATGACTCATGAGAATAAACAGTGTACCAGAGAAATTTTAATTTTAAAATAGAAATCCTGGCCCTCCCTGGTGGCGCAGCGGGTTAAAGCACTGCACTGAGAAGCCACTTCCGCATGAGTTCGATCCCCGCCTGCCCCAGAGATGACCACATGGCGCGGCAGACCTCTCCTGACCCGCTCGCTGCTCCCTTCAGCAGTGTACTTCATATATCTGCCTGTTCTGCTCCCCACTCTGTCTCTGGTGAAGCCTCTCACCTCCCCTGAGCCTCTGGCCTGTACCCCAGTTCTGTATGTACAAATAAAATAAAATCTTGAAAAAAAAACATAGAAATCCTTCTGGGGAAAAAAAGTTGGTACGTATGCCTTATTTTTTATGCATGTCTAGATGATGCTGATTAAGAACACATTTCAGAATGGTTCTTCTAAGGAGAAAGAAAACTATGTACTTAACCATCAACTCCAATTGCTTAAGAGTTTGTCTTAAGAGTACAAACTGTCAACTCATCTCCATCCTGCATGAGGGTTACATGTTCCTTCAGAAGGTCCTGGGGCAGAGAAATACAAATGTTTGAGGTAAAATTTCATCAGGTAGGGTCAAGGAGATAGGATCAGGTCATTCAAAGCCTTTGTTTCAAAATTAGACATTCATTTACTACGCATTTAGTCATCCCTCTCTTTTTTGTGTAGGAAAGGCAAGATTTTACCTCTACTGTGCTGGGGCTTTTTGACTGGGCATGAGAATAACTGACAGATTAACAGGAATAAAGCACACAAATTTATGTTTTCGAAATGTGGAGACCTCACAAGGACATGAAGGCTCAAAGAAATACTGCTCAAACCCTACTGTTTGTCTGCTAGGTTAAACAAGGAGACAATTGTGGGAAATTACTATCTGGAAGGCTAAAGGAAGAATTTTTTTTTTACGTCTACATATTTTATGTAAGTACGAATGTACATTCACTCAATTATCACCAAGGGTTCTTTACTACTAGATATTTAAAATATCTACCAAGATATTTTCAAAAACCCATTACGTTTTTGTTTTGTTTTAGTTTAGTTTTTGATAATAAATTATTCTTTAGTGGCAACATTAGAATTCTCCCCATCAGGTATCACCACCATTGTTCTTTGTGCTTCCTTCCCTCTTTGTTCACACTCCTCTCTCTCGCCCCCACGCCCACCTGGTTCCCCCATCCTTAGATGTTCCAGTTCTGTAATCAGTCTTTAACAAGGTCTGTTTCTGCACAGTCCTCAGGGTCTCAACTTCCTATCCTTGATCAGAATGTTACTTTTCCTTCTAGCATAAGAAGGACATTTTCACACAGGAATTTTATGTCCTGTTTTTAAGAAAAAGGAGAAAGGTCAGAGTATTTTTCTTGTATTAACAGATTTTCAGATGCCTTTAACTCAAAATAATATGTTAAAGCGACATACTTTGGGGTGGTATGTTCTACCATCCTATAATTTCAGTAGATACCCCTGACCTATCAGGATTTAGTATTAATTATTTCTTTTAACTTTTTCTCAAATAACACTAGCATCTTTAGAACACTTTAGTTGCAGTTATCTTTACCCCTAATTACTGGCTTTTTTTTGTTGTGTATTTTTATACTTATACATTTTAAGCCCAACAACATTATTGTTATCAATATTTAGTGGTTTGATTTGTAAATATTTGTTGAGATTCAGTATAATTTTTTCCCAGATTTGTTTCTATTTCTTTTAGAATGACATAGTGCCCTTCACTCTGTCAGGATTTTTTTTGTTGCTAATATATTTTAATTGTAAACTTTCTGTTTTAGTCCTTTAAAGATTTTTTTCTTCTGTTTCAAAATTAACTGTTTATCATTCCCTGAATGGTAAGCTTTTGGTTTTCTCTTGATAGCTTTTAGGATGTTTGTATTTTTAAATTTTCAGTTTTACATTATTTCTCTAGGTAATTCCTCTTTATTTTTGTTATTTGAGGTTTACAAGGCTTTTGAGTCTTTGAATTAATGCATTTTATGATTTTTTGAAAATGATCAAAAATCATAAAATGCATTAATTAAATGATTATCTCTTTCAGGATTTCTTCTATCACATTCTTTTTCTCTTTCCCACTGAGTCAACTTTTGTGTATTTAAACTTGTGACCATACCTTTCAGGTTCTTCACTTATTTATTTATTTATTTTTTTGGTCTCTCTGTGCTTTATTGTGTACATTTTTTCCAACTATTCTCCAGTTCACCAACTCTCCTTTCAATTTTACCTAGTATACTATTAAAAGCATTACTTGAGTTCTTCATTTTTAATGTTACATCTTTAGTCCCAAATTTTTTCTTCGAATATTTTTCACATTTACCCTTTGTTTATTGCAGCTAAGATATGGAATGTCCAAAAACAGATGGCTAGATCACAAAGATGCCTCATATCTATTCTCATATATATATGTATATATGTGTATGTATGTATATACATATATATGCGGTGGAATA
Organism: Condylura cristata; assembly: GCF_000260355.1. Taxonomy (NCBI): domain Eukaryota; kingdom Metazoa; phylum Chordata; class Mammalia; order Eulipotyphla; family Talpidae; genus Condylura; species Condylura cristata. The sequence goes on along the minus strand of NW_004567116.1, from coordinate 34,458,982 downwards.
CTATTCAGCAATCAAAATGATAAACTTATGCCATTTGCAGCAATATAGATAGAGCTGGAAGGGATTATGCTCAGTGAAAAAAGGGAGAAGAAAAGAGAAAAAATATCAGATGGATTCACTTATAGGGAAACCAAACAAGGGATTGGTGGGAAAAAAGACAAAATTAGCATGCAGACTATAATACAGAGACATTCAGCATTCAGCTTGGGGGGAGAAGAAAGAGATCAAAATGGGAGGGAAGAGCACAAAAGACTATAGTGACATTTCATGGTTGTCTTGGTGGTGTTAATTTTATGGGGATTGCACCTGAGAGGAGAATGATGTAAAAATACATAAATAAAAGCAAAAGATATATATTATCTTTTGCTTAGAGTTACCAACTTCATGCTCAATATGTTTAATTGCTTCAAATGCCTTTCAACAAAATACCCACACACTTAGTTTAAAGCAACACATTTTTATCTCAGTTTATGGGGATTGTGAATGTGAGCATAGCTAGGTCTTTTGCAAGGCAACAATCAAATTGTCTTGGGCTAAGATCTTTTCAAAGTGCTTGACTAGAAAAAGATCCGACTCAGATTTTGGCAGAATTCATCACCCACCATCCTAGGAGTAAAAACTTTATTGTCTTTCTGACCTGAAGACTATCAACTTGGTATCATCCCTAGTCCTTTGAGGCCATGTTATCTTGTCCTGTGGGCCTTCCAGCAAAACTACCTACCAACAGGAAGAGATTTGCCTCACAAAACAAGTATTACAATCTCATGTACATAGTCATATATGCAACCACATGCATTCCAACACCGTTGCCATATATATATATATATGTATTTTTGTAAGTCAGGTTAAATGTACATATTTTATTAAGATATATATAACTCAGATTCTGTTATGTGTATACTCACTTTCATGTAAGGGATTACAATATTTAGCTCTCATGGATTCTCTAGTTTTTTAAGTTCACTCTTTTTTTTTTCTGTTGCCATATTTTATGTGCTTAGAAGTTCTACCTACATTCAGTTGGTACTCATCAGTCATCCATAAAGCAGTTAGCAGATATTTTAGAAATTTCATTAAAAATGGCTTTTATTAAATTTCAAAGAGCCAGGAGAATTAGGAATTCCCCAATGGGAAAGGATCACATAAACACATGAATACCGGGGGTGAGAGATCATGGGGACAACTTCAGAGTCTGTTTGCCATAAATATACTAAGTGTAATCATTTTTATTCCTTTTTACCAGTTTTTTTTTTATTTTTTTACATTATGTTTATTAAGATAAGTAGATTTATATCATAGTATTTGCTTTGGGGTAATAGGATTCAATCTCTACAAATGTATATTTTCACAAGTTCAGGTTATTCCTTTAAACAATTTTAAACCTGCTCACCATTATAAGCCATGAGCAACTTGGAAATACTACTTTTGTAGAGTAAAAATTGAGCTTAGTTATCTGTTTATGACACAATACACATGAGCAGTGTTACATGTCATAGACTTCACTTCCAATTCTTTAGAATGTTAGTTTCTTTGCCTAAAAGGATGGAGTAGATTGGCAAAACAGGCAACTGAGATGAGGTTGAGAGAGCATTGCTCATGTCACCCTCACAGGGATGGATGGAATTCACAAGATATTTTCCAGAACTTTTCAGAAGCATCTCTGCTCCATGACATTGGGAAAATCATTGCTAATGGAGCAAAATCAATTTTTTTAGAAGCACTGAAATATCTGTATGCCAGGGACATGGGTGGGAGATACCAAAGTTGAAGTGAGATATAATTTAAATAATGACACCAAAACTCTGTTGGGGACCACAACATGTGCTCAAACCATAGACTAAGGTTGACAGAGCAATCACATGGGATTGAAAACATCTGACCCACTTGATATAGTTGGCTCAAAACACGCTACGATTAGACAGTGGGGACCTGCTTTGAAATAAGTTGAAATGTAGTGGGCATTCCTCGTGAGCTTTTCAGGATCAGCACAGAGTTTCAGAGTGCCTTGGATTAATAAAATATTGTGTATCCTTGAGGAAAATCTTTGCAAAATTATCACATACATATTCTATAACTCATTCCATGGGATGAGATTTAATGGACTTAAGGTCATTTAAAGGTAATTTTCAATTAAAACAAGGAAAAACCTACAACTTTCAAGGGTTTCTACATACTGGTTCTGAATTACACTAATCTTGAGGGTACCAGGTCTCCACAGTGGTCCACTGGTCTGAGAGAGAGCTTATAGGTATCATGTTGCAAGTGGAATTTTGACCTCATGTCACCTCATTGTGGGCTCAGCAGCACCGATTTATAACTGGAATAGTCAACAATGCCTGAAATCCTCCTCCCTCATTGGTTCTCTGATCCACAGAAAAGGACTATTACATTGGAAGGTTAGAGTGTATGCTCCTGATTCCATTTCTCCTAGCCAAAAGGTAAAGAAAAAGAATGCTGCTTTCTTCAGGGAAAAAGAGATCAATTCATCCATGAAAACTGCAACATGACTCTGGCAGTCTTACTGAAGCCATAGTATCCAGCAGAGCTGATGTTAGTACCTTTAGTGTCTCGTGGGGGCACTTCTGACCCAGGCTGCAGGGCCTCATGCTCAGCAATTGCTGGCCAGACCACACAGATGTGGGTCACAGTCTTAAACCTGAGTGGATGGGTCCTCCTGGTGACTCAATCTGCTGAAAATACACAGTACTTCTATTGCTTGCACTGCTGTATCTGGCTGATACACAAGTGTCATGGTTGCTTTTTTTTTTTTTTTTTGGAATAACATTGAATAACATTTATGGTAATGGTAACATTGGTTTACAACATTGTGTGTGATTTAGAGGTGATATTTAAAAGTTAACAATGCATGTGGAGTAAAATCAATATGGATGAGTATTTAGCTGGCCCTCATTCATTTAAATAGTTCCATCACATTAGAGTCAGATATGTAGCTGTTTAAATACTACAGCATAAAGGAATACACTGTAGATGGCATCATTCTAGCTCTCAGGAGGTAGAATAACACTAAGGAGAAAGATCTAAGCTCTCAGATCAGATTACTTGTTTCAAATCCCACTTCAAGTTCCTATTGATTTGCTTTGTGACCTTGACAAAATTATTCAACTCAAAGTACTCATGTTCATTATCTGTATAACAAAAGTAATAGAACTGTTAGACATTAAACAAATATGTGTAAAATTCTTAGAATGATGTCTAACACATAATATGTACTCAACAACTATTAGACACCATTAATATGAGGGCACTAACACAAGGAATAATGCTTTAATTCATCCTTAATGTTTTAATTAATCTTTTTTAATAATTCATTGAGATGTATTATTACTTTTATTTGACAGTTGAGGAAATAGAAGCAAACTAAGCTCATTTAGCAAAAAAAAAAAAAAAAAAGAAGAGCCTGCCTCAGAATCTTCACTCCTAATCACAAAACTAGAATTAATTTCTTACTGATATTACTACTATTGCTTCTTATTTCTATTACCATTATTCTGTCCCATTCACATGCTAATTCTGATATGAAATCAAGGTTGATTATTACAATCATAAGTAAATGCATGTTCAAGCTCATTAGAACAATTACTTGCCTTTGAAGTATAAGTTGTTTTCCTGAAACTAGCCTTTGGGTTTGGATTAGTTGGCTCAGAAGTTGATGGTTTTAATGACTCCTCAGGGATTAGAGCAGACTTTGCTCATAGTTCAGGGATTCACTTCTCCTATATTTGGAACTGAAACTGAGGTGCAGAATTGATGACTAGTCCCAGAAGACTCCCAGGTGAGACACCAAATCTGTCTGTCTCTGCCTCCCTAGCAGCTCAAGCTGATACATCTGAAAGACATGGCGGCTCCCCAGATGATAGGACATCAAAGCCACAGAGGATCAGAGGGTGTCATTTACTCATAGTCATGTGTGTGTGTGTGTGTGCGTGTGTTGTGTTCATAGTTGTGTTTGCGTGTGTGTTCATAGTCGTATGTGTGTGTGCATGATGAACACACATGCACACACATATAAAACAAGTATATCTATAGATACATATATATACACATATTGTACTTGTTTTATATTTTCTTGCTGTGTGTGTGTGTGTATTCAAATGGAGATTACAAACACTAGAGAAAATCATCTTCTCCCTCTTTGGGACCTGATACTACCTGACTCTTTGAAATTTAATAAACACCATTTTTTTACTAAAATGTCTAAAACCTCTGCTAACTGCTTTATGGATGACTGGTGAGTACCAACTGAATCTGTAATGTGTTCTGGCACTGAGGAGATGTCTGATCAAGTTTCATTCAGGAACTGTCATCAGACTTGAGAAAATAATCTAGATCAGTGGCATTCTGAGAAAATGTGCATACACTGACCAAGGGAAAGATTAGAAAGATTGTGGGAGCGATGGGAGATCTAGGCTTCAGACAAATAGGATCTCATGCATATAGTATATTAATAGCTATATATATATATATATATATATATATATATATATATATATAAAAGCATGAATGAGTCTAAAGAAGGCATTTGAAACTTCACATAATAAGACTGTAAAAATATCTCATGGTAGAAAAGATACCAAGATATTTCACTATTTCATTTTATAGTAAAATGCTTAAGAAAAATATTTACAACTTCTTATTCTCTTTTATCAGATTGCTTTTGTCAGCTACAGTCTATAATACTTAAGAGGGGAGGGCCCTCCCCTCCCTGGTGGCACAGTGGTTTAAAGCACAGCACTAAGAATCGAAAGCCACTTCCACATGAGTTCCATCCCCACCTGACCCGGAGGTGACCAACATGGCGTGGCAGACCTCTCCTGACCTGGCCACTGCTCCCCTCAGCAGTGTATTTTGTTGATCTGCCTGTTCTGCCCCCCCACTCTGTCTCTGGTGAAGCCTCTCACTGCCCCTGCACCTCTGGCTTGTACCCCAGTTCTGTATGAATAAATAAATATTTAAAAAAATATTTAAGAGGGAAATTTCAATTTCTTTCTTTTCAAAGTATATACAAAGTGTTCTTTAAGTTGTACATTTATAAATTAAGTACCTGGTGGAAGGGGGAGAGAATATCCAAGCAAAAAATAGTAGCATAATTATAAGTACAAGAGCAATATAAAACGTGCAAAAAAAAAAAAAAGAGGAGCTTAACATTTGAAATGGAACATGAGTAAGCACTTGAACAGAATCAAAAGATCCTCTTATTCAACAATATGTGTTTGTGAACATGTAAAATCACTGTGAAAATAGTGGCTAGAGACAAAGATAGAGCTTTTACATAGCAAACAATAGTTTGAAGCATGAATTAGTTAATGCTATACTTCTATGTATTCAAATGGTTGGCAAAGGCTGTGTTTCACAGAGTTATGGAGAAATGAGCAGGAATGGAAAAAATTGAAGAATTCTGTCAATGAATATTCTCTTTGAATCTCTATGTTGGGGGGCCACATCTGGAGTACAAGTGAAATAACATCTTATTACCTATCATGCATCCATTCACTCATCTTTATTCACCTCATCATCATGCTTTAAATGCTGTAAAGTTGTGGCCCATGCCAGTTGTATCTTAATATATTTTTCAATAAAAAGATTAACCCATCATGTATCATCAGAATTCCTTCCATTGAACACTTTGATAGATCACCCTTACCGACATATTCTTTGTTTTTGTTATTGCAAGCCTAAAGATTTCATCTTTTTTAATTTAAATTGATTTATGTATTTTTTATTTAAGTATTTCTTTATTTTAAATCATTCTTAATTGTCAGAAGTCATTTGCTAAAACTAGAATCAAATATAAGTTGGATTATTACCAGAATGCATGCCTATGGTAATGTATTTCAAGGAAGGGGTAGAGAAAAGAACTTAATGACTGGAGGTGAGAAAAGTGAGAGGAGCAATTTTTTTTTTTAAATCACCCCCTCCCCCCCAGTGGCGCAGCAGGTTAAAGCACAGCACTAAGAAGCTAAAGCCACCTCAGCATGAGTTTGCTCCCCACCCTGGAGGTGACCCAGATGGCACAGCAGACCTCTCCTGACCCATCTGCTGCTCCCCCTCAGCAGTGTACTTCATCAATCGGCCTGTTCTGCCCCCCACTCTGCTCTCTGGTGAAGCCTCTCACCGCCTCTAGCCTGTATTGCAGATCTATATGTATAAATAAATTTTTTAAAAATCACATTCAATATTGTTTGTGGATACTTACAATGTGGGAGTTATGTTTGCAGTGCTAATTTCAAAAATGTGCTGAGGGAAAGCCACATCTAATCACAATCCCTGTGATTATTCACTGCTTTACTCAATGTCTGTTATTTTCTCATTTCCCCTCCAGAAGGAAAAAAAATCAAGAATAAACAAAATGATTAGAGAAATTCAGTGCACTGGAACCAAACACTTCCTCCATATATTCCCAGAAATCAAGAACATCTAAGTTTCTCTCTATGTTTTCTTAACTTTGAGTATTATCAACCTTGTATGGAAACAGGAAATGATCTTGATGCTCTGATTTGGTAGGAAAATCCCTTGTCCCATTGAACTTTAAGTCTGTTTGGGGAGCTGCCATTCCCACGGAGTCTTGTACTGTCTTATCCTTCAGGAAACAGCCATTGTCATGAAGGGCATCTTTACACAGATTAATTTCTTACCTGTTTCACTAACCAGGAATCAACATGTCCTGGCCAGAGTATCCTATGGCCAAGCCATGTCCATCAGTCACTTTGTGAGCAACATAATCATAGTGTCTAAAGAAATGCAGAGGGCCCTCTCTGGTGGTATAGTGGCTTAAAGCACAGCACTAAGAAGCTAAAGCCACTTCAGCATGAGTTCAATCACCACCCAGGAGGTGATCCATATGGCCCAACAGACCCACCCACTGCTCCCCTCAGCAGTGTATTTCATCAGTTGGCCTATTTGGCTCCCCACTCTGTCTCTGGTGAAGCTTCTCACTGCCCCCACCTCTGACCTGTACCCCAGTTCTGTATGCATAAGTAAATAAACCTTTAAAATAAATAGAGAGAGAGAGAGAGAGAGAGAAATGCAGAAAATCATGCTGGCCAGGGATGACCTAAACTCAAGGACACCTGCAATGGTATTCTCTTTGCCGCTGCTGGCCAACTGGAGTGTCCTCCATCTCTTGATTTACACAGTTCCACAGTTTCTGGCTTTTGACTGTTAGAGATTTCACTCAAAACAAACCCAATTACTAATTTTTTAATTAGCAGTCTGTCAAGATCACTAGTGCTCTTAGGATTGTCTGCCTCCTCAGAAATCCAATCTGAATTTAGTCCCACCAATTCCCCCCTTTTGAAGCTTCTTTTTTTTTTTCTAATTTTATTTATTCATACAGAACTGGGGTACAGGCCAGAGATGTGGAGGGTGAGAGGATTCACCAGAGACAGAGTGGGTTGCAGAACAGGCAGGTCGACGAAGTACACTGCTGAGGGGAGCAGCGGGCGGGTCAGGATTGGTCTGCTGCGCCATGTGGTCACCTCGGGGGCAGGCGGGGATGGAACTCATGCGGAAGTGGTTTAAACTTCTTTGTGCTTTCACCCGCTGTGCCACCAGGGAGTGCCTGAAGCTTCTTTTTACTATTTCTTCCACCTCTCATTCCTGGATCTAGCCAACTTTATTCTCTGAGATTACAAAACAAACACTCTCACTCCTAGTCTTAACTTGGACCAGGTCACTGAGGTCAGAAGCATGCTGAGTCTGTCACACAGCTCAAGACATTTCAAGGAAAATAATTTCTAGAGGTGATGCCCAAGGCAAAAACTATAAAACATGTATCAAAGGAAAGCAGGACTTGCTATTAATAATTATGCAGAAATGGACCCCAAGCTATCTAGTGTTACCTGGCCTCAGAAACTGGGATAATATATTTTAATTATAAAACTCATTATTTAGAAATGCAGAAGACCAACATGTACATATAAGAGAAATGATCCATAGTAGAAAATTTGTTTAATGGTTGTCTATTGTTTAGTCAAATAAAGCTTTTCTTCATGTCATTCCTTTTTCTCTGTTATACTCTGTGGGATGCTTGGGTGATAAATAAAGAAGGCATTTCTCAGATCACAGAACATGTTTGTTTATTTTGACTTTATCCAGTAAACACAAAAAATTCTGAATTATTTTCATCTATGGGTTTTTCTAGATGAAGGAAAACACATATCAATTATGGTAATTTTCAGTTATTATGTGATTTTCTCCCCCCAGAAGTAGTTTCCAATTATAGCATATTATTTCACAAATCCTATATCATTTGAATATTAATGCCATTCAAATCTGTCTCAGACAATGCAATCACTCAGACATGTGAATCTCAACATCCCCAGTATAATCACAGGCCAGAGTCTCTTTTCTCAGATCATGCAAAGCTGTTCCTCCAGCCAGACAGATCAGCTCCTTTATAGAAAGTCACAGCCTCTGCATGGCTCACAAATACAAAGATAATAAATGCAGAAGAGAAAAAACTTTCCCTTGCTGTGAAGGATGAAGTTTTCTACTCAAATGATGTTACCTAAATTTCTTCCAGATCTATTTAAATGTTGGCAACATTAGTACAGAATCATAAATTGGTACTCCTCCAGGCTTCACTTTTCCACCCCTGAAGAATATGGGAGGATTTCACCAAGGGAAATCTGAATGTTTAATTTAGTCTCAAATCAAATGCAACAGCAGTACATTAGCCACAGTGCAAACATGCTGATTTTCAGAGCATCTGTCAACTCACAGTTCTATGAAAGAATCAAGACATTCTGGGTTCCTGGTTTAGGTAAACCAAAGCATTGAATTGTTTTTCCTAGACTTTGAGTTGCTTTACTCTGAGACTTTTACTAGTCACCACCCTCAGGAGATAACCTTAACAGGATTCTTACACAGCCACCTAGTGAGTGTTCTTCTTCAAAGAGCATCCCCAGCTGAATATCTGCCTTTCATCAAATCCTCCTGAAAGCTAGAATTAAGTGTCATGGCCTGCTGGATTCTTCCAACACCTTACTCTTTCTAAGAATCTCACTGGTGGCTATCTGACATGCCTCACCTTGGAATTTCTCTTTGCTGAGCAATGAAACATAGTGCAATCACTGGCTGAAGAGTGCCTTGGTCAGCTTTCTTCAACAGCCTCCTACTGTCCCCTTCCAGGCACTCACCCAGGCACTCACCCCAAGATACAGTGTGTCATCTGCTTTCTGCAAGGACAGCAAGAAAAATATGTTTGGTTCCCCATGTCCATCCCTCTGGGTACTCAATTCTCATCACTGGTTCAAAATGAAATGAGAACTCCTCAAGAAAAACACAATTCTTGAAAAACATGCATTATCATTTGAATTGGCACTTGAATTCCATCCATTGAAAGATGACATAAATGCCAATAATACAGCTGACTCTCTGTCTCTCTACTTACTCCCTACTTAAGGTAGTATATAATCCCAGAGATTCTGAAAATGGAAGTCTCATTACTGACTGTCAAGATCATCTGTGATCACGTATGCATTTGCAAAATCATGGACTTCTTTGGTTAGCAAATCAAGCTTACATTACACTCTACCACACATATATCCTACAAAATTTCTCCTCTAAACAATATGAAAAGTCATAGATTTACCAGCAATGAGTTACTTAAATGGGCAACCAGAGTAAGAAAGTTCACACAAGAATCATGTCTCTGGGTCCAACATAAGCACACTTTTCTTTCAGTTTCCTCCCTTTGGTGTAAATTAATGAGCTGGAAAGAGTTTCTGTTGAGAGACAGAAAATGCACTTTCTATGAGAATGCTCTCACCTTTGCTCCGCCCTGCTCGCAATGCTCAGGCTGGCCGTGTTCTTTGCAGCAATGCTTGAAGAGTGATACTAAATCACTGAAACTTACAGCCTAGAGGGCCAGGTTCAGTCTTTTCCCTGGTACCATGAAGAAAGATCAGCTGCATTGGAAAACCGATCCCGGTCACATCAGGTAGTCTTAAATACTCAATCCAGAGGAAAGAGGAAAACAAAAGAGGAAGGAGACCTATGGGGCAATTAAAATATTTAGTTCCTGACCTGATTTTGAATATGATTGTATTTGAGGCAATAGTAAATACATAACAGTAGAAAACGTGTTTTCTTTTGCACCATCTGTTGGGATAAATATGATGACCAAACCATCTTTTTTTTACAAGCAAGAACATCCTGGATGTGCATCCTCATTGCACAATCTTTGCACAATCTTACCTAGTCCCCTATAAAACACTCTGTAGGCCCTCACCTTACTACAGCCACAGGTCATCAGCTACAGACGCCCTGCCAAGGGCAGGAAGGCACTCTCCAGCAGTCACACTAGGGGTTCTATACTTGGGAGACATCCTGAGAATGTGCACCAAGCATCACAACCTGAGTCATCATTAGTTACCAGGATGATTCAGGGATTCTAATTCCCCAGAGTAGTTTAAATCAAATGTAAAATATCTCACAGAAACTCTGCATAAGCTGTTCCCTTGGTACCCAAGAAGCTCTGGAATAACAAAAGATAACACACTCATTACACTTTAACCTTATAAATACTCACGGGTTGTCAGTGTGGAATGCAGAGTGCAAGCCTTCCAGTCAGACATGAAGAAGCCTGTTGGTCTGACTGGAAATACTTTAAGTGGACACTTCCAGATCACTGGGAATCCTGACTGACTATCCGAAAGGTGCTTGGTGAGTTGTATTTACTTTTAAGACTGTTGTAGTAAAACTGCAAGGGAGCCCAGAGAAGGACTCAGTTCTGGGACTGTAAAGAGGATAGGGCTTCAGGAAAGGTATTTTGGCTTCTGTTAGAAAATGGGAGAGGATTGGTTGATTTTTCCACGGAAAAGGTGAGATTTTTTCCTTTTTGTCTGTGTATTATTTTATTACTGTGGATCTGATAAAATCACGGAGCATCTGAGATTACGTGCAAAATTTTGATCAAATGAAACATCCTTAGGAATAGATAATTAGCTTTCATCAGATTCTCAAAGTAGTTCATGCATCCCTCTCTTTCTAAGGGTTAAAACTATTCATCAAATTTCTAAGGGTTAAAACTATTCATCAAATTTCTTTAACTTGTTCAAATAATGAATGCTAAATAACAAAAAGCACTCTGAATTATTAAATGTTGAATATGTCAGTTAAACCCAATAATAATATTAAAAGTGCCTGAATAAACTAAAAGGAAGCACTTTTGAACTTATACTAACACTGTCTAAAATATTCTCATAGGCATCCAAAGTTATAAGAAAAAGACTAAAAAGCAAGATTATGAAATGAATTTATACTGAGGAATCATAAGGGGTGTGTATCATTCTTGGCTCCTCAACCTACCAGTTACGAATCCTGGCTTATCTACTTTATGAATCTGTAAAAACTACTAAATACTTCTGTGCCTCAGTTTACTCATGAAGAAAATAGGGATAGCAAAAATTATATATTAAGTAAAATTATGTAAGTCGATAGAATAAATCTTGCCACAATAAAAGTATTCAAATAATCACTAGGTATTGTCATTAAATTGGAGAGTAATTAAATCTCAATCCATAATTTATTATTTTATTTTTCTCTTAGGTAGAAAATTACAAGGCAAATATCTGTTTTTTGAGATTTATTATTTTGCTTCTCCTGGAATTTATCATCAAGTCTAGTTATAGTCTAAGAACTAATAGACTAAACATTGACCTTACCAATAAGCCTCAGTCTTAATTATCAATGAAAAAATAAGATTGTATCCTAGAGTGAAAACTCATCTGAAAGAACATCCAACAAAAAGTATTTGGGAATACAAAAGTATGTCCATAGAATAAATGATAAATCTATGTATAAAAAATGTAAAAGAAAATTTTAAAAAGCTAAGAACTTGAGAGAAAAATGTACAATCACATTTAATTGCTAACAGTATAAAGTTATTCAAGTAAGCTACAGACTGCCCACTGGTTTGGGGTGTCCTTGCAGAGTTACTAAATCTTTCCACACCTCTATTTGAAGTGAGAAGCATTTTACTTTGAATGGAGGCAGGAAGAGGTGACCAAGTCTAAATATGAAGAATGTTTTGCTGCTATTAGATGGCACAGAATCCCGAGCAGCAGTCATTTTACTGAGCAATTCTGTTTATAGGCAACACATGAAGTTGTCAAAGTTTGGCTTGGACTTAAGCCATCATTAAAAGAGTGTAAACTACCACGAAATAGGTCACATCTAGCATAACTCGGAATGTCAGAAATACCTAAATTTAAACAGCTGCTTGTTGTTACTGAGATGAGTCAGCCTAACAACACCTGAGGGCGCTTAAGACAGCTGCTCTCTCCAGTCCTTAAAGGTATACTTTTCCCAAAGGCTCACCCTCGAACCCTGGCTGTTACCTATTTCTCTCTCCCTGAAAGATCTCACTGATTCCCCTGGCTGTTACCACCAGCTGTGTATTGATGACTCCCTTATCCATCTCACTGGCTCTGCTGATGTTAAGAGACCTCCACTTTCCCTCAAACTACATTCAACACTGTTCCCTCCTCGCCACTCCTAGATCAGACTCCCTGATTCTTCTAAAGCACCTCTCAATAGTATTGTTAGATAATACAATGGGGAATGTCACTTTTCCCCCCCACTCTCAATTATGCTTTCAAATTTTTAATTCTATACCAGTTTTGGCACTTGTGTGTTTGTGTGTATGTTTACATTGTGACAGATCTCCTTAGGTAAAAGAAAGAAGTAAAATTATCAACTCAAAATTCATCGTTATTTTGGTCTCCCAAACTTAAAACTGAAGTGTCAGTCAATAGCCAACAGACCCAGGCTTTGCCTCGGAGTAACTCTCATGCCTCTGTCTGTTCTCCCTTTCAAATGCTGTTGTTTCCCTTTCAAATGCTAGTCAGGTTTTACATGAAAGCATCCCAGCTGGCACACCTGCTGACAGACCACCCCCTGGAACCTTGAATCTATTCTGAACCACATACTGCCAGATTTAAACCCTCAGTACCAATCAAGCATCCTACTGCTCATACCTACTGCTCATAATGCCTAGTGGGTCTACATTCACCACTCAATTTGTTATTAAACTCCCCTAGTATGAGAACATCTTCACGGTATGGCCTGCCTTTACTCCCTTTCAGATTTTTTCCTTGCTACTCTCTTCCACAGAATGTATATTCCAGGAAGGATAATCACTGTCCCTCAAACGTGCTCTGGGCTGTCCTGACTCAACTTGTTAAGAGTTCCTTCCTCAAACACTCTCCTCTAATCCTTCCTTTGTCTTTCGAGGTTCACACATCTTCCAATGACTATCCCAGCTCATTTTGAAAAGTGCCCATTCCCTGCAGGATACAGAGCAAATTCCTTAAAATGGATTAGAGGGTTTCAGCATCCAGTCCAGACACACTTACAGTCACATTTCTTATCACTCACTAACAAGCAGTACTAGCCTTAGACCAAGCATAGGAACTGCTGCCTTGGCTCCATTCCTTAGGGCAAGTCTGGGCCACTTCTACTGAACCCCACCCCCTGAGGCAAAACCAAAATGATGGATACACCTGGCTATCCAATACACCTTCTGGATCATTTTCAGGTAACAGAAAAGTGAAATTCCTTGTCTACCTGGCCACCAACTTACTCTCAGAGTCTCTTTCTCAGGTCATCTTGGATACATGAATCACATTGCTGATATCCACACACCTAGGCCTTGAGGACAGTCAAAGCAGGGCTGTGTTTTAGGGATGTGAACATAGTACACACATTCAGCTGACATGTACACATGTGCCGTCACAATGTGGCCAGGAAACAGGCCCTCTTGCCCTCATTCCTGCAAGGGACTCCCAAAAATTCTGCCTTCTGGATCATCATAAAGGTATATTTATGAAGGAGGAAGAACAGACATGTTATTAAGGTGTTATCCTTATATTTTTAACTTTTACATATTTAGGCACACGTTCCTCCCTTTGTTATTCTGTCCTAAGTCCTCCAATGTCAAAGGTCAGACTGCTCCCAGGAGATTTGTCTTTAACTATGCCAAATATTTGCAGTTCTCTCCTGCCCTATCTTGCTCAAACATCAGTTATATTGCTCAGGCTACTCTTTCTGTGTGTAATGCCTGGCAGTTTCCTTTTCTCCTGAAGCATCCGTCAAGAAGGTGAAAGGTAAAATTTGCCCCACTCTCTCTCTTTTTTTTTTTGCACTGCTCTAGAAGTACTAGATAATACAAACAAAAACAAGAATGAAAGAAATGCATGGGGGATATTCACATTTCTGTCACATTATATGAATTTGTATTGAGATTACTAAGGGAATTAACTAAAAAACTATTTTTTAATTGTAGGAAGTTGTGTTAAAAAGATAACTATAAATTTAATTTATAAAATTCAGTAGATTTCCTATATGTAAATAACACTTAACTTACAAAATGAAAACAAGATCGTTCACAACAATAACAAAGATAAAATACCTAGAAATAATTTTTAAAGAAATATATAGATATTTATTTATGAAGTCTAAAGAAAACTTTAAAACTCTACTTAGAAAAGTCTTTAATAAATAGAATACATACCGTAGATATAGAAAAGAAAATTTGATGTCAGTTCTCCCTAAATTAACGTTAAATGCAACAGGATTCCAAGTGCAAACAAAATTTTTTTTGAAACTTAGTAAAATAATGCTAAAGTTTATCTAGAAAAATATGTGAGGATAGCCAGAAAATATGCTAGAAGTTATCAAATCAATTATATAGCTATTGTATTTAAATGTTTGCTCCTATTCTAGGACAGATTGCAAAGAAAAAACGTTAGCAGAAATTGGCTTAAGTACTGATGAAGGTTTTACCATGTAATAAGGCTGGAGTTTTTAATCACCTGGAAGATGACTTCATCAACAAATGGAATTATACCTGGCTAGCTCTTTGGAGAGATAATAGAGTTGATTACCTCATTCATTAGTTCAAAGATTGTAATGTGAAAATGAAATCCAGTAAGTGTTAGAATAAAATGAAAAAAAAAAAACTAAAAATTTTAAAATTTTATCCATATGTCAAAAAAAATCAGAATTCACAAAGAAAAATATTGAAAAATTAACATCAGATTGATTGCATAGCACAAAGAAAAAATGCCATACCAATGTTAAGGGACAAGTGACAAACTGAAAAACAATCTGAGATACATATCTTGGCAAATAACTGAGTTCCTAACAAACAAAAAGCCCCTATAAATAGAAGACCAACAATCTAACAGGAAAATTATCAAAGGTACTGATTTGACCATTCACAGAAAACAGAAATACCCTTGCAAATAAGTATTTGGGGAAATGCTAACCCATACTCAGTTTAAAAAAAAAAAAACAAAAACATGAAGTGGCAAAGGTCTAAAAACTCATAAACTTTTGTTTCTGGGGTAACTAGCATTCTTGCACCATAATAATAGGTATGTAACTTGGTGTAGCTTACTTGGAGGTCAAATTTGCTGATCTCATTCAAAAGAGCAAATGAGAGTATTGAGATATTTGACTCGATTTTAGCAAAATAAAACTTCCATGGGTAAAGTAAATGTTTAATATTTAAATAATGCTGGGATGATGCAGCCAAATGCTAGTTATCTGTTACTGAAACAAAAGTTACGAAGCTCTTGTTTTTCATCATTCTGAAGCCATATTTCTTCTTTTTCCAACAAGAAAGAGACCAAAATGGCAAGAGGCAATCGTACCACAGTTACAGAATTTGTCCTCATGGGATTCACAGAACGCCCTGAACTTCAGCTCCCCCTCTTTGTGGTGTTCCTGGTGATTTATATCATCACCCTAGTGGGAAACGTTGGCATGATCCTGCTCATCAAGGTGGATTCAAGACTCCACACACCTATGTACTATTTTCTCAGTCACCTAGCATTCATTGACCTCTGTTACTCTTCTTCTATTGGGCCCAAGATGCTGCAAAACTTACTGGTAAAGAAAAAAACCATCTCGTTTTCAGGTTGTTTTGTGCAGCTGTACTTCTCCAGTGCTTTTGCCACCACCGAATGCTTCCTCTTGGCCACCATGGCCTATGACCGCTACATGGCCATCTGCAACCCCCTGATTTACACAGCCATTATGACTCAGCGGGTCTGCAAGGAGTTAGTGATAGGGGTCTATACCTATGGCTTCCTCAACTCTGTGATACAGACTGTTCTGACTTTCCAGCTGTCTTTCTGCGAATCCAACGTCATCCACCATTTCTACTGTGCTGACCCCCCTCTCCTTGCCCTCTCCTGCTCTGACACTCAGAACAAAGAAAAGCAGCTTCTGGTCTTTTCTGCAGTGAACCTCACTGGATCCCTCCTGACAGTCCTCGTCTCCTACATTTGTATCCTTTTGGCCATTATGAAAATCCAGTCATCCGAGGGCAAATGCAAAGCATTTTCCACCTGTGCCTCCCACCTCACTGTGGTCAGCATCTTCTATGGGACACTGTTTTTCATGTACCTGTGGCAACCTAAAGCAGGGAATTCATGGAAATACAACCAAGTAGTCTCTGTGTTTTATAGTCTTGTCATTCCCATGCTCAACCCCCTGATCTATAGCCTGAGGAACACAGAAGTGAAGGATACCCTCAAAAAGATGCTAGAGGGCAAAGAGTCATAGCGAGGGAGCTATCAGTTGTAGCATAGTGAAAGTGTGGTACACAGACATGGTGTAACTAATCATATCGAAATTTAGCAGGCCAATTGCTCTACTATTACAACCGTCAATCCAATCTGATTTTTGAATGAGCAAAAGTACTGGGTCACTTCCTTGACATAGTTATGTTTAGTTCAATTAATTATCACGGACCAATTAAAATTAACACACAGGCTATAATAAGGATGTACTTCATATCTGGAAAGTGAATTGGTGTACTATCAATTGGGTAATAGTATGATTCTAAATTCAAAAAAAATCCTAATATGAAACTGGGTACAGAATTTATGCAAGAAAATTCGTGCTTTTAGAAACATTTTCCATTTTCTCTAAATGGACTATATTGTAACAAATCATTTGTTAGTCTTAAAACATTTTGCTTCATAATATATTGTTATAGATGCTGGCTAATTTTAAACCAGATGGCAAAAAATGAGCTTATTGATTCTAAATACATGTTTAAAATGAGCAATAGAAAAAATAACATTACAACAATATTAGAGATGGACAAGAATAGAAAAAACTAGGAAGAGTTAGTGTGATCTTTTTGGTTTTTGCATTTTAGCATGAGCAAGACTTAATTGGAAAAAACAGAGAGTGTGTAGGGTAATTTCAGAGGTGTTAAAAGTGGTCATTTACTCAACAGCAGGGTTTCATTTTTCTAGTCTTTGAAAAGTGCAACTATAGTGAATATTTTTGTAGGGAGAGTGAAGTAGGCGGACTCATACATGAACTGAAGAAAGAAAAAGAGAAGGAAAAAATGAAGGAAGAAAGGGAAAGTTTCCAGAGATAACCAGGCATGACTACATATATTTCTGAGAGATGAAATTATTTTCTGAAATAATTTGATAGGTTCAGAGAAATAATTTAATTTTGCAGCATTTTCCATGTTCTGTATGCCTGGTTGCACACATCTGATATTCCAGTTTTCTTAGAAATAAGTCTATATTTTTTATTAACATTTTTGCTGTTAGTAAGGCAAGAATATAAGCACTTTATAGCTTTTCCAGGACTCAATTATAATACAGCTCCTAAAATAATCCTTAAGAAATACAAATCTTCCATAAACTATTCACTTTTCCCCTGTTTTCAAAGGTGATTACTATTTTTACCTTTTAAAAATGAAAAAGAACATAGATCGCCCACGAATTACAAGCAAGTTTAAAATTAACCAGGAAACTAAAGACTTCCTGTTGCTCCCCCAATAACTTTTCAGATGGTGTGATGGCATCTTTGTTTAATTGCTGCTTATGATTTAGTAATTTGGAAAAGTAAAAATATTTGGAACTTCTCTTACTTAGTTCTGGAAGCCTTTTTCTGAGGGTGAGTTCCTGGATGGGGTGCTGATTGTGACTAAGAAGAAACCTATTACCTGCTTGAAGGCACAGAATAAGGACAGCTAAGAAGCAGGTCAAGGAGGCAGGAAAGCTTGCACAGGAAGGTCATAAACAAGAGACGGCAAGTTAGGTGCTGACCGGTGACATGAGACACAAGCTCCTTAAGACTAAACAGACTGTGGCTTTACAAGTGACCCCAGCACTTACCACCATTCCTGGCACAGAACAAACACACCATAACTGTTTTCTGAGCCAAACTGAACTAGTTCTAGTGGGCACTACTGATGGTGTTCACGAACAGTCCTGGGACCCTGAGGTTAGGAAGTAACACAGAGAGAGAAGTTACAGGGGTCATAACAAGACTGGTTGTCAGTGTCCCCCAGTGAGACTAACATCTGTAGGGCAGCAAAATATAGGAAGTCAATACACAACCTAGTCAGTGCAGGAAATGTATCGGGGAAACAGCTATGTTGGGAAAATGACAGTAATGAGATTTATCGCTGGACCACAGCCAGCAAAAGACTGCTAACGTAGAAAGAGGTTGTTACTAACTGGGATAAGACAATGAGCACAATAATTAGATAAGGTATGTATTTTCCATTAAAAGTTATACCCATTTCTTTAATCTTTTCTCAAACTAGTTCCCTTGACAGCTTAGTTCAGGAAAACGGGTGGTGGGGACAGTAAGTACCACATGTTTTAATACATGCCTCTCAGACGATGAATTATACTCATGTTTTAAAAGAAATATTTGATTTAAGTGTACATATCATTAGTTCTTCTTAGAGAAAATTGAAGGAGGTATGTCACGGAAAGTTCTTCATGCCTTCCCAGAGCTGAATTTGTATGGTTTGGTCATTCACGGTGTTTCTTTGGTTCCTGCAAAGCAAAGCAGAAAACTGAGACTTGCATTCATGGATGATGAAGAATAGCAGTCCATGTTTTCACACATTTCCAAAGACTTCAAAAAGCAAAGCTCTAAGTGTGAGGCATATCCTGTATCCTAAACTTTGGGCTAATTTTCTATTTACTTACCATTGGGACGCTTGAGTCTATGATAGCTACCTTCCTGATTTGGACTTTATAGTAAGAAAAGTATCAGGTGCAGAATTCTCCAATCATGTTTTTAAAATATATAACATATAACATACTGTACACACGTATATAATTAAGTGGCAATATTTAACCTGGAGAGATCATCGCGATTACCTTTGTTCACGTATAAACAAAATCACTTTGATCACTACTTATCAACATCATATTAATCTCTATACCAATAATCATACTACATGAAAAAATATCTCTAGAATAAGTAAATTTTACTAACATAATGAAAATACTACCATTATCAGATTTTAAGCAACCAATATTTCATTGGCAATGAAAATAAAACAGCTGTCAGAAATAAAATATAATTTTTTATTCCTTATGGTAATCCCCAAAATGGATGTTATTTGTCAGTACTCACCATATGGACAATTCATTAACAAACCAATTATATAACTGAAACCTATGACATCTGCCTAGGTAAAAACAACTTTGTAATCACTTGTACAAAAAAAAATGCTTACATTTAAATTTCTTGTTTCTCCATATTTACTACTGTATGGATTTGTCATGCTTAAAAAACACGGCAAAGGACTTTTTTCTTATGTTGACCATAAAAATAGGAAACAAGAAGGTAAACACTATTCATTCCTTCAATATTTGGGTTTTTATAAGTATTTCTGAAACTTAATCATTTTAAAACCTCAAATATACACCCAAATTTTCAACTCTGCCCCGGATGTAAAATTCTAGCGTTCTTTCAAGAGCAAGGTAAAATAGGGAAATGTTAATTCAATGTTAAGGAGTGACTTCTGCATGCAATTAAGTACACCCACCAGAGAGATGGGGTACTACTGCTATCAGAACTTGGGAGACTGGGCTCCTGGGAAGGTAGGTGATGTAGCCTATTCTTTCAAACTCTTCCTTCTTGCTGTAAAAAAAAAAAAATACATTTTATTAATTTTGTATAACATCAGTCTCATTAAGGTTAGTTTGTGTGAATTTCCATCTCTGGGAGATGGGCAAGTTGAAGACGGAAACCAAACGTTTCTCTCTTATGCTTTTACTAGCCCCTCAACTGAGACAGTCTCCAAAAGCATGACTGTGGCCTGGATGAAAATGTTTTATTCCCACAAGCCCACGGACTTTGCTTGGGTATGTTGACCATTCAGCTACCGGGATATCTATACCCATAGCTTCTGCTCTGCCTTACAGACAACCCTGACTGCTGACCACACTGATGAACCTGGAAATGTGTTGAACAATGAGCCAGCCCCTCAGTCCACCGCTATTCACCCTCGGGCAGGGAGGCCACACAATTACAGGTTTCTTATAGTTGGGTAAGAATAGGGAGAGTTCCTAGCCCATCTCTGAAAACCCACAAAATGTTTTCATGCTGTTTTTATTGTCTTCCTTTAAAAAAAAAAAAAAATTCAACCTCCTTCCCCTGGTATGATCAATTTCATGTGAAAGCTGATACTGTGAATGTTATGTTTAGTTATTTCATCATGTGCTGCACCCAAACTGACTGAAATCTTTCAGATGCAGAGTTTAAATTAATGTTAATTATAATGAAGCAGCAAATTGAAAGGAAGCTGTAATTCATGTTATTGGTACTGAATGGGGGTCATTTGTATAAAAGTAAAATTTTTTTTCACACCTTTCCTTCATGTATTTTCCACAAATCACAGATGGATCCCTAAGTATCTAAAGACACAAAATAACAACTCTATCAACTTTAACCTAAGAATATCTTTCTCTGACCAGCTTCAATTAACTAGGTTTTGAAAGATTGTCTGCTAAGCTTTCATTTCCTTGCTTATTGATACTTCCCTGTACATTAAATTGTGAAATTTATCAAGATAAGCTGTGTGATCACTTGACTGGCTCTATAGCTGACACCTGCTAGCACCTATAAATGCTAACTATGCAGAATGTAGTGGTACCAAAGAAGCAGAATAAATCAGCGAAAGCCTGAAGATATTTATAGTCTAGGAGGTAAGCATTTTTCTTCCCAAATAATAGCAATAATAATAAGGCCCCAAAGGCAGTCAGCGCTGGTGGCGTTATAAGAAAAAGACTGGATAGAAAAACTCCCAGTCTTAGCTCAGCTCCTGCTTGTGCTCTGGACTCTGAGATGTGTCAAGCAGCTTGAACCATGTAAGCCTTATTTTAATCTAGAAAATGAGGAAAATAATATCTGCATAGGACATGCTCATTATATTTTAAATCTTTAAAAGAATAAGGCATTTATTTCTAATAACCAGATTCTACTACTTCTACCAAGTATTCAACTTTCAGGATCAAATACTTAGAAAATTCTTGCCAGAGAAATGTTTTTACAAAATACGGATGTTGCAGATGCGACAAGTGATTTTCATTTGCTTGATTGGAAAAACTTCCTACAGCTCATTTCCAATTAACAGTTCCCATCTGTTTGCAAGTTAGTAATTTGTAACATGGACACCGTGGCCCTGGAAACATAGTTTTCTGCTCAGAATAAACCATAAAATCTTAATCCATAAATAGTCCATAACAAGTCTCCACTGACATTTCTTAGTTCCTGTAGAACAAAGACCCGCCCTCCACATGGGCCACTAGGAACCTCTCACTTATCACAGCTACAGTGGTGAAGGCAGCATTCTCATCCCTGGAGTGTGGCTGCTTTGAGCCTCACCCTCACATATGAAAGAATAATTAGAAGTGAGCTGTGCGATAGAGGCCAGAGTATATGGCAGGGCTGTCTCCCTCACAGTCTCCTGCTCCCTTTTCTTGGTCTTCAGCAGTATGGGCTGCTGTGTGGTAAGCCTGGAAAAAACTGAGGGAGTAGCAAGAAAGGTAAGCATCTTCCCTACATCTTGCCCCTCCAGTGCCCTCTACCTTCCTGAGCTGGGCAGACTAAATGAGATTTCCATATCCTCTCTCACAGCGGAAATAAGGGGAGAGGAGGATGAAAGGCTGGGCAGGAGAGCAGAGAGGAGAGGAGGACTAGGGAGAAGCTGGTGTGTCATTTCTGATGCTGCATGGAGGTGCTGACCATTGCTTTACTTCTTTCAGGAAGAGAATAAAATCTTTCAAGTGCTGATGAACCACCCAGGAAAATGCTACATTGAAAATGCTACTACTAAATAATATTTATTCAATAAAATTTAACTCAATCATTGTTTAATCTTTTCTCTGTTCTCTGTCTCTGTCACACACATCATCATCATCATCATCATCATATAGATGCTCTATTGAAATCACAAACTCAAAATCTTAATTACATTGATCATCATTTACTTCACAGCCAACTTCTGCTTTCCCGTATTTGTATATATAGGCACCAAAATCATGACTGTATCCTGTCATGGTTATCTTCACAGTTCAAACAATGGACATTATTGACCTATATATTAATGCAAGAATACTAAATTGTCCCCCTTCCTGTCCATTCCTGTTACTACTCTCATCATTATTGGTCCTAGACCTCCTGAGCACATTACTTTAACCTCCCCACCTCAAAGAACCTAAGTAGATCAACCCATGTGTGAGTTCACTGAAAAACAGCATTTCAGTCCAGTGGGGAAAGGATAAATATATTGATAAGCTAGAAAAATGAAAATTCAAGTACAATTACATGTCTAACATCTTATATCAAATAAAGTCAACATTAATACAGTATTTATGTAATAAGTGATAACTTAAAATTTCAAAAAAAACCATAGACAAACATTTGGTAGTCTGAGAGTAGGAAGAGTTTCCTAACAAAAAAATGAAGGTGAGAAATTGTAAATAAAAGGTATGACCAGTTTGATAAAATGAAAATTTTAGAGTTCGATTACCATAATCAGTAAACACAAATGGGAAATATTCACTATATATAAAGAATTAATATAAAATTAATTAATATAAAAAGATAAATCAATAAAAGAGTACGTACAGGATATGAACAAACAATTCACAAAATAGGAAATATAAGTGAGCTAAAATATACAAAAGATATTCAACCTTACTAGTAAGCAAGGAAATACAAATTAATAAAATAAGAGATCATTTTTCATCTATCAGATTGGCAAAGACATTAAAGAGTACTAAAAGCCAGCAAGAGTATGGAAAAAGTCATGTTTTTAGAGCACATTTGGAAGTCAAAATTGGTTCAAGATTTTCATAGGGAAATTTGACAATATTCACCAAAAAACCTTAAAATTAGTCACCCTTCTGATTAAGCAATATACAGGATTTATATTATGAAAATTCTCCAGCAAAAATCTATGCAATTTTCAATTTACTATAATATTGTTTATAACATTAAAGAAATAGGGAGTAATATAAAGATCTAACAATGCAGGCTAGATTAATAATAATACTTCAACTAAAATGGGATATTTCATTATAACTGTAGATATATTTTCTGGTCATGATATTTGTGCAGAGTATCAAATTATATACATGTTATTTTATTTTACTAATTATATATGAAATATATAGGGATAAACAGATTTCTAGTGTCCAAATTGGTTATTTCTGTATGATAGAATCCCAAGTGCTTTTTACGGATTTCTTTATTTAGAAATAAACAACAAAAGGTAAGAAATTAATACCATTCAGGATATACTCTTAACCCCCTCATCCATCATTCTGTCCTTCAGTATTAACTGCAAATTACTTTCCTAATACCCAGTGCCAAACTTAGAGATAGGGGGTCAAGTTATAAGGATGCTTCCAGCTCTATGGTAAGGACAGTGGGAAGAGAGGGAAGAAAGAAATGATGGAGGAAAAAAAGACAATGCTAGTGTTTCTGGTCTGTCTGCGTGAGAGACTTAGTCAAAGGGGATTTGACTGAACAGAAAGATGCTGGATCTTTAGACACCTGACATGGAGCCTTGAACAAAGTGTGGTTTCATGCTTTTTTGAGTGGATGAACATGCTTTCATATGACCCTTATTACAGCCAGTCGTTTCAGTGTTTTGTCCAAAATATTTTCTGGAGCTACCAAGAAGGCACAATAGATGCAAGTTGATGCAATAAAGGAAACATCAGAAAGAGAATCAGGAGACCTGTTTTGTATGTCACCGCACCATTGCCTCTGCCTAGCAATTCTTTTTTCTACTCAAGACTTAAACCACTTTCCCAGAGAGGTCTTCTCTGACCCCCAGGTCCCAAGAAGAAAAGAAAGAAATTGAATCCTCCTGTTCTTCTTTGCCTGGTCGTCAGAATTCAGCTGGTGAGAAACTCAGACTTCTGCCTTTCTTATTGACATATTAACTTCTTTATAGGTGCTAGACTTAACTGACTTAAAGAATATGTCTAGTTGTTGCTTTAATTTTAAAAAATGCTTGTAATGCGGGGATTTTTCTTATAATATCTCATATTATTAGCCTGAAAGAGCTGCATGTGCACTAACATGCCCTTCATTCTGACCTCTTCATATTCTGGGCTAAGCCCGTTGCATGCATGGACGTACCTCACTTTCTCACCACCACAACAGATGCTACTATGATCAGCCATAAAACAGATGAGTAAATCAGAATTTAGAGATGCTCAGGAAGAGTCACAGAGCGTGACTTCCTGAATCACAGAGCGTGTGAATGGCAGAGTCTGGATTCACACACGAGGAGGAGATTGCACATCTGCAGATACTTACAGAGGTACAGGCGCAGCTACAGGAGCAGAGACCCTCCACTGAGGTTTACAGCTTCCTTCTCTACAGTTCTTTTTTCCATTTTCTTTTTAAGAAAAGAAAAATGACAAATATAATGACCTGGCTGGCTTGTCATTGAGATGAAACTGGACAGAGCACACAGCCTCTTGGTCTTTGTGCTGGTCTAAATGATGAGGCTGGGTCCGGGCGCCAAATCTCTTCTCTGGAGCAGTAGTGGGCTGTGACCTATTGTTCCCACACCCACGGGGACTGACTGCTTCCCCACTGCTGTCACCATGGGAAAGCCCGGAGGTGGGCTTGACATGAGAGCTGAGGAGGGGGCTGACCTGGAGGGCAGACTGTTCTCAGGGGTTACTCCAGCACAGCAAACACAGTCTACCATCTGCCCCAGAAGCCTGGCTTGCTTTTGTCCAGTGTTCTCAGGTACAAATACAATAAGGACTTAAATAAAGCACATCTGTAGGTGCCGTGCAGGTTTTACATGGCACCTTCCAAAGAGCACACACTGAGGCTCCTTACAACAAGCAGTAGCTCTCCTTCCCAGAGCCATTCTAGTAAATCATTTGCATCAAGGGTAGGTGTCTAAACCCTACAATTCTTTTTAGTTCCATATTCTCTATATTCTTAAGCTATGGGATCGAATTACTGGCATGGTTCAATAAAGCAATAGAGTGGACCCAATTTTTTTGACAATTTAAATCCTATTTGAACCTTTCAGTTTTGTACTGGAAACCAATTTTTGAGATGTGATATAGGACAGCCAAATAATTGCTAGAATTCTGGAAGAAGAATAAAAGAAATGAAAGGAAAGGCCTCTAAAACCTTCCAAACCTTTGCTTGATTGGTAAAAGAGCAACAAATAATTTCTAAGTTCCTACAAAACACATAAGAACTGAAATGACACATTTTAATCAACAGCCTTTAAAACATTTTAAAAGAAAGTTGCAAATTATGATACTTTCAAAACTTTCTCAATTCTAACATATTATTATTATAAATATTGATTGTGAAATTAGAGTTGAACTAAACAGTCAGATCACAATGTCATTTGATGAATTCAGGTCTAAGTTTTCTAACTTCTGTAAGCCAAATAGAGTACCTCTAAGATTCGATTTTAAAATAAAATATTTAAATTAAATTTTGAATATTTAAAAAAACATTGAGACATCGCAACTAAAAACTACTTACTTGCATGTCCTTGCTATCTTGAATATCTCGTACCCAGGTTGACACTGTCGTATAAATGGGGGGAGTTGGTGGAGTCTGAGTTTTAAATAACTTGAGAAAATGGATTCTTGCAATTTCCCCCCCGGGATTTAATACTAATCCTGCTATTGAGAAAATTATGAGGATATTATTAGGAAAGTTACAGCGTTCATACCCTCTTGAAAAACATGAACATTGCGATCAGAGTGCAGGGTATTCTCGCCAGCCTTTATAAACTCTACAGTAGTTGCATGTTATTTCTGCAGTCAGTTGATAGTTTTATATGTGTGCCTTTCTTAGTTATGACAGCAGTGATAGCCTGTACTGATAAGCCCAATAGAAATAGCTTTTTTAAAAATTAGATAGTCCAAAAGGAAGCTGCTTCCACTCTCCGCCACAGGCTCCCTCCACTGCACCCACCACCTGTGTCTCGTATCTGTCACCCACGCCAGACTGCACGCTCCTTGCAGACAAAAAATACATCCTAAACTACTCAAGTTTGTTGTTCACTTCATCTTCCATGGGCCTGGGCCTCACAGATGGTACATAGGGTTCCGCATTCTTCAGAATGAAATGCCACTTAAAGGGAGAAGTTGTCAGCAAAGGAAGCAGAAAGGTTGGTAGAAGGAACAGAAAGATTTGTAGAGGGAACAGAGAGGTTTGACACCTGAAAACCATGTGCGGAAGATGGGCCCCATGGCTGCAGCTACTGGCCCTCCTGATTTGGAGAATGGACACACTGAGACACCAGGACCTCCTGCCACTTAATGCCACACCCCAACAGAACTTTCCACTCTGGTGCCATGGTTGCTAGTCAAGGGGACAGGGTGAGTTTTCAGGTCACCTGGACTTAAATTGCTAATTCTTTTTATTGTAATTGAGTAAATGGCATCTGGCCATATGCATAGGTCTCATGAGCTTTGTTAGGGTGACTCAGAATCCCCGAATCAGAGCAACAATGGGACGAAGAGAGAGTTTCTATGCTTGGAGGGCTGAAGACCAATCTTGTGGAAAATGATGAATTCACAAGTTGTCCCCTTTTGAATGACACATCTACCTCCAAAGACCATTCACCTTTGCGTTTCCTCAAGGCCCAGTCTGAGCACATAGTGGAAAAGTTTGAGTTGGACGTGATCCCTGACTTCAAGAGTTTTATTGCTAACAAGCCAAAAGGGGGTGGTGGGGGGAGGCAAATACAGCCTGTGTGCGCTGATATCAGATTGTGTGGACACCGAGGAGCAAAAGAAAGGAGCTGTCACCTCTTCCTGGGTATATAGGAGGAGTCACATACATGTAGGAAGAAAGGTGTGCTTCCCATAAACATCCTTTGGGAATGGAACCAAGCACTTTAAAAGGCAGATGGGAGGAGACACTAAAATGAAAGAAAACACAGGGAGTCTGAAAACATCAGGGAACCTTGAGTTTGACAGACTTTATAGGCTAAATAATATTTTTACAAGACTGACTTACTGAAAGGCAATGCTTTGAATAAACACAGAAAGCGCACATAGGAGTTATGTGTAGCAAATACACTTATGTATTCTATACTGAGGTCCTTGCTTTATTAAATGAATAGATGACCCAGCAAAATAAGTAGAATTTTTTTTCCTGAAAAGCAGTCTGGGACCAACCAGCAGTTGGCAGCCTACTCACAAGAATCCGGGACAGGGTAGCACAGTGGTTAGACTCAGGAGACAGGCAGCTGGGTTCATCTTGGGTCCACTGTTTATGTAATTTCTCTGTTTCAATTTCATGATATGGGTACAAGAATAGTACCAGCTACATAGCAGTACTGAGGATTAAATGAGAGAATACATGTAAAGCACTTTCAGCTGTGGCTGGCATGAGACAAGCACTCAATCACTCTCCAAGCAAAGGTGGTGCGGGCCCCTCTGGCCTTGCAGATGACCAGACGCAAGATCAAGCAATTTAATGCAGCGGTTTCCTTCACACACACTGGGGCTCTTTACAGATAGAAAATGAAATGAAGAGGAAGAAAAATCGGCACACAAAGAAAAGGACTAGGCCACAGGTGGAAAGCAAAATCGAAACAAAGAAAAGAGAAATAAAAGAGACAAGAGAAAAACCAAGACAAAGAGTAAATGGGAGAAATGAACCCAAATTATTCTGAGTAGGGCTGAGCTCACAGAGTGGTGTGGTCAACCAGGCTGGGGAAATGCCTCAGGCTTTCACCACCCTCAGATGCCTTGGTTACCCGCAATTGCTTCCTGGCATATTTGTCAAGGTCTCATTTCATATTGTATAGTGATTATGCTAATTAAAAATATCAGAAAGAATTTTAAATTATACAGATGATCTGTCATCCATTAATCCTGAAGTATTCATTGTGAATAATACTGAACCATTACTCCCATTTTTTTGTAAAAGGTGTATGTAACATAAAGAAAAATAAATTTGTTTCTATTGCAGCATCACATAAAACCAAGCGAAAGGATTCTCAGCAAATTAGGAAAGCATGTTTATTTTGGGATAATTTAAAATAAGGACTGTGTGGCTCACATAATATTCTCTTTTGAGTAAGTTACTCACAAAAGAGGTATCTGAAAGACATACACAACCTTCCCGCAGGCATCTCCAGGTACCGCCATACAAAGACATTCTAAGCCCAAGGCTTTGTGGTGTGAATGCTTCAGGATTAGTATATTACGGATATACTCATTTATGTTTAATATATTTCCCTATTTTCTTAATTTATTGAAAAAGTCAGGGAAAGATTATACCAGTACAGTTCTAAAGGAGGTCCCAATTTAACCAGACAAAGTAAGTGGCTCTCAAGCCCTAATGACAGGTTAGGTGGCTTACACACCTATTTTATTACATCATATCCTGCTGTTTACCTTTATGTTACCTTATGTGCATTCTGTCAAATCACACACAAAAAATTGATAACTCCACAATCTATTCAATATGTAGATTTTTAAAATTTTATATAGTCAATTATTGTAGCTCACTTGATTGATTTCTCCCTTTTCCATTGTTATTAGTAACAGTTTAGCATACAAAGCCTTATCTATATCTCTACTACCCTTAGTTTGGATTCCTATAAATAAAATTCCTAATCAAAAAGCAAAGACAGGGCCTTCTCTGGAGGTGCAAGGGGTTAAGATGCAGCACTATGAAGCTTTCTGCAGCCACTGGAGCACGAGTTCAATTCCCTACTAGGGAGGTGACCCACATGGCACAGCAGACCTCTCCTGTCTCACCTGCTGCTCCCTCAGCAATATATTTCAGTCAATCCACCTGTTCTTCTCCCCACTCTGTCTCTGGTGAATGTTCTTGACCCCACATCTCTTGGCCTACATCCCTGCTCTTGTATGCATAAATAAATAAATCCTGAAAATAATAAAAGCACATGGGCCCTCCCTGGTGGCACAACAGATTAGGATGCAGCACTGCAAGCTAGCAGCAGCTGCTTCAGTGTGAGTTCGATCCTGGGCCCAGGAGGTGACCCACATGGCGCAGCAGATCTCTCCTGAACCCCACCTGCCCCCCACACTGCTCCCCTTAGCACTGTTCCCCTTCCTCGATCTGCCTGTTCTGCTTCCCACTCTGTCTCTGGTGAATCCTCTCACTGCCCCCGCACCTCTGATCTATACCCCAGTTCTGTATGCATAAACAAATAAATCTTAAAAAATAAAGTAAAATAAGCACAGCTAAGGATCTTTCATACATACCGACATTGTTGTCCAGAAAAGGAAGGTATCATATTTCTAAATGGTATACTTCTACTACCATCACTTAACCAAGGTAAGCATTCTGTATGGACAATCTACTATAACAAAATTCGTTGTTCACTTATAGCATTCTCATTGCCCTTTCTCTGTACTCTGTTGAGATTTGTTTATTGCATCATCTACTAAAGTTTTTACTTTGTGCTCTGATGTTTCGTTTTTTTAAGGATATTAGCATACGTTGTTACCCTCCAGTCTTTTCACTCACTACCTCCCCTATCATCTCCAGATTTATTCTTGCATTTTCAAACGGATTTGCTCACTGCTAGTAGTTGAGTAAGAGCAAGTGGACAGAACAAGTCCTAGTTTTCTGAGTTCTGCCTTAGAATGACCACACAATCCCATGTGCATCCTTCATGCTCACTGAGTCAGAATCATGACCTGGCCAGCAAGACCCTACAGGCTCTGGCCTCTTGCTGTATCTCCATCTCACTTCCTTTTCTCTTGATTTTACATCTTTAAATCTGCTCCAGGAGCTACAGCTTCAAGCTTCTACACATGTTCTACACATGTATACTTTCACATCCTGCCCACCATCAGCGTCCAGCAACCCTCCACCATGTCCCTCTGTATTCCTCCCCCCCAACCCTGCTCTCCTAGTTGTCTCAACTTTGCAGTCAGATGTTGAGAGTTTATTACTGATTTTGACTTCCTCTCTTTCTAACTTCACTTCACCGCAGGTGCCTCCTTGTGCCTCTAATGTACCAAGCACATTTCTGCCTCTTGGCCTGTGCCCTTTGCCCTGTTACAGCTCAGAGCTCTTATTTTTTTTTTTTTTTAAAGATATTCTTATGACTCACTTCAGGTTTTCCTTCAAATGCTGCCTTTTCAGAGATGCTACTACCCTATCCAACATGGCTGCTCCATTCCCAGCATTTTTTGTTTCCTTGTCCTCTTGTATTTTTCTTCTTAGTACTTACAACCACCGATTTTTGTTGAC
The DNA here is from genome assembly GCF_000260355.1 of Condylura cristata. Lineage (NCBI taxonomy): Eukaryota > Metazoa > Chordata > Mammalia > Eulipotyphla > Talpidae > Condylura > Condylura cristata. Next base: position 34,428,424 of record NW_004567116.1, on the reverse strand, counting down.
TTAGTGTTTGCTCCTGTCATTACAATAAAATCTCCATAAGACCTTTGTTCCTGTTTTGGGGTGGGGTTGTATAGGGTGGGTGCTAAACAGAACCGTGCCTGGAATATAATAGGCAGTGAATAAATACTTATCAAAGGAACAAATGAACTGAAATGGACTTTTTCCCTCACTTTTTACAGGTGGCTGTTTTCTACTATTCCCCTACTCTACCTCTCATTTACAGATTATTGGTTCACAAGGCTTCTAGCTCCTAGGTAACATATTGAGAAATACTTGATTACTATTAAAGCTTATAAAAAAATATTTTATTCTGATAGTGTTTCAATATAAAGGGCTGGCTTTGCACAGTCACCCTAAAGCAAAGTGTTAGTTGAAAGTCTTAGTGATATACACACAGTTCTTAAATAACACTTTAGTGTGGACCATAAAGCAGCATGAGCTATCTGAACAAATGCTCTATGAAAGAATGGTCAAGACTAATAAGTAGGAGGGAAATGAGAGTAACACAAGTAACTGAAGAAAGCTGAGAATTTATTATATATGTTAAATAACAGCATGGAGTTATTAAAAAGTAATAATTGCAGAATCAGTAAACATCTATAAATTAACAATCATTGGAAATGATACTAGTAGGAAGACTACAAGAGAAAGATGAGTAGCTATTTTAGAAGAGGAACAAAAAGACAAAAGAGAATACTATGTGATATTGCACCAATTGAAAATAAAGAACAATGAAAAGAGATAATGTTTGATCAGGTGCAACTTTTTAAATACCAATCTTAGACCCAGAAAACAGAAAACCAGGAAGATAAATTATTACAAAATTACACAGGAAAATTCCAATGGTAAGAATGACTTTTCAGATCGAGATTCTAACTTTGGATTAAAAATTGATGTTTCAGGGCCCTCCCTGGTGGCGCAGCCGGTTAAAGCACAGCACTGAGAATCTGAAGCCACTTCCGCATGAGTTCCATCCCCGCCTGCCGCCTGCCCCCGAGGAGACCACGTGGCGAGCCAGACCTCTCCTGACCCGCCCGCTGCTTCCCTCAGCAGTGTACTTCGTCAATCTGCCTGTTCTGCTCCCCACTCTGTCTCTGGTGAAGCCTCTCACCGTCCCTGGGCCTCTGGCCTGTACCCCAGTTCTGTATGAATAAATAATAAATCTTTAAAAAAAAATTTTTTAAAAAAATTGATGTTTCAGGAGAAAACTGGAAATGTCAGTATACAAAAGATAAAAATAATCCTTTGAGTTTACAGACAGGAACAAACAAACAAAACCCTCAAGCTTACTGCGTTCATCTGGGTTCTCCAGGAAAGCAGAATACATACATATGAAATAGAATTGACTAATGTGATTGTAGAGACTGAGAAGACCCAAGATATACTGCAGGCAAGCTGGAGCCAGAGCCCATGGACTAGTTCCCAAATCAGCAGGCCTGAGAACTGTGAGAAAGGAGGTATGAATTTCAGTCCACACCCAAAGGCAGAAGTTCAGTGACTCAGCTTGAGTATTGTCAGGCAGAGAAAGAAAACTCTCTCAGCCACCTTTTGTTCTATTTAAGTGTCCAGTGAATTAAATGAGGACATTCACTTTGGAAAGGGTGATCTGTTTTATTGGATCTAATGGTTCAAATGCTAGTTTTATCCAGAAATGTCCTCACAGAAACATCCAGAATAGTCTTCAAGCAAATTTAACTGTGGCCAAGTCAATATGACTCATCAAATTAACTGTCACATGTGCCTCTTAAAAAAGGGTATCAGATGGAACACTATTTGTTAGAAGATAATAAGATAAGGCTGCTATGTTTCTGAGGGACAAAAGATATTAGTCAACAATTCTATTCTCAATCCATTAGTCAAGAGTAAAACAAAGTAATTTTAAGACATAAAAGAACTCAGAAAACCCACTTCGCATTATATTTAAGGGAGCTTCTTGAGGAATTTGCTATAGTTAAATGATACAGAATACCAAGGAAGACAGAGAAAAGCGCCCCCCCCCCGCCAAAAACTACAAATTCAGTGAAGTTTTAACATGATGACTAGTCCAGATAGGAGGACAGTAGATCTTTGAGAAGGCATCCAGAATAAAGAAAGACTTAGTGAAAACATGATTGGATTGAAATAATAGAAAAAATAGACTGTTATAAAGGCCAAGAGTGTGAGATAGAAATAAAGACAATTACAAACACACTTTGAAATGAATACAGGAATGGAAATGTTATTACACTAATGCATTTACCTCTAACAAAAATATTTATATGATTGTCTAATATAAACACTATTGATTTTTTTTTTATTTGTACAGAACTGGGATACAGGTCAGAGATGCGGAGGGTGAGAGGATTCACCAGAGACAGAGTGGGGTACAGAACAGGCAGATTGACGAAGTACACTGCTGAGGGGAGCAGTGGGTCAGGAGAGGTCTGACTCGCCATGAGGATCACCTCCGGGGCAGGTGGGAATTGAACTCATGCGGAATTGGCTTAAGCTTCTTAGTGCAGTGCTTTAACCCGCTGTGCCACCAGATAGGGCCCCAAACACTATTGATTTTTAGCTTTAGAATTGTAGAAGCATAAGTAACAATTATGACTTATTGGAATCTTCATTTCTATTTTGACCAAAGACAATTGAAAAAAAAATTCAATTTCTAAGTGGCTAGATTGTTATAACTAGCATTATGCTAATAATTTCAGTTATTCAGTTATGACATGAAATTAATATATGTGTCACTTCTATTCCTTGGAACAAATAAATATTCTATAAGACTATCACCAATCTAAAATATATATAAAAGGGGATATCATCTATTTGAATAACAAATATTTTTATAAACCTATTTAGAGAATAAATGTTAAATTACTCAGCTATATCGCTATCTCCTATTTTTCAAAAGTTTCCTTTAGGCTACGTTGCTTTTATGAATGACCTACATTAGCATCAGCACTTCTTTTCACTGATAGAAAGAAACCCAAAGAGGAGTTGTCAATAGTCAAAAAAAATTTTTTTAAAGGGAAAAGTACTGTTTCAGGATTTGCTTTGGTAGCAAGGCAGCATGTACCCCCAGCGGCAGGAGTGGGGGGCAAGTTCCTCCCCCTGGACTATGCTCAGTAACTAAGCAGTAAGCAGAGGCTGATGAAGGTAACATGGAAGAGACTTTGTCATCACATGATGAAGAATTGATGGAACTGTAGGATATCAGTGGAATCTGAACTCAGCAGCAAATAGCCAGCAAGTAAAGTCATCCAGGAACTAAAAGTAGAGCACATGCAAGAGAATTTTACAATAACTACAGTGCTATTATGATTTCAGAAACGCTTAACTTCAATATTTAAAAGGGCATCTAGGGTTAGGGCAATTTGGCAGGAAGTACTAAATGCTAACAAAGAATTGTAGGATAGAAAAGTGGTGAGCTAAATAATCAAACATATATCAAGCCTTTCTTATCAGTCACATCAGACAGCAAACTTTGACCTTCAACCTTTGATAGGTAGATATAGAAGAAGGTATACTGAGTTGCCTGCAATGGATTCAGAAAGTAATGGAGCGTTAACCCACTTCCTCTCTTACATCCCAGTCTCCTGGACCTGCCACCACCCCAACCTTGTAGTTGATCACAGAAAAGGAGTAGAGTGGTCCTCTGAAGCTGATTCTAATAAATTAAGGTGGAGAAACCGTTAAGAAATAAATAACATGGTGAAAAAAAATCACTAAAGAAGTTATAATGGCACGTTTGCAAATATTCACTTAATACCAAAAAAAAAAAAAAAAAAAGGATAGAGGAACAAAACCTGTCAATATAAAAACCAAAAAGGTAATATGGCAGACATAAATCTAACTTTATCAATCAACCTTAAATGTAAATAGATGAAACCACCCAGGCAAAAAAATAGGAATTCTAGGACAGAATGAACAATCAAGATCCACTGCTGGTGGGAATGCAAACAAGTAAAACCAACCACTATGGAAAACTGTTTGGAGGTTTCTCAAACTGCTAAACATGGAGCTTCCATATGACCCAGCAATCCCACTCCTAGGTATCTATCCAAAAGCCACAAAAACACTGATTCAAAAAGAAATCTGCACCCCCATGTTTATTGCTGCTTTATTTACAATTGGAAAAACATGGAAGCAGCCCAAATGCCCAAAAGTGGATGACTGGATTAAAAAGATGTGATACATATACACAATGGAATATTAGTCAGCAACCAAAAAAAAAAAGCACATGCCTTTTGCAGCAACATGGATGGAGCTGGAAAAGATCATGTTTAGTGAAAATAAGCCAGAAAAAAAAGGAAAAATACCGGATGGTTTCACTCATAGCAGGAGTATAACAGAACAGGCGAGAAAATAATAATAATAATGGACAGCTATATACAAAAGACATTTTACAGGGGTAGAGTGGGGAATGGGATCAAGAACAGCGGAGGGAGGGAAGTGCACTGGACTATGGTGATGGCACAGGGGTGATTTGGTGATGGGAAGCCCAAGGGGATTACAATTGAGATGGAAAAATACACAAAATGATGTAAAAATAACCTATTATATTATTTAAAAATAAAAAGTGTGCAATGCCAACAACAACTACAAAGAAGTTGGAGTGGCTGCACCAATATCAGATAAAACAGACTTTAAAGTATAGGCACCTAACAGGAGGACACAGATAAATGAAGACTGGACAAATGGAGGCAGATATAGTCAATTCAATAATATTAGTTGGAGATGTCAAACTCACTTCCAATAACAGGCACATTTAGGCAGAAGATCAAAGAAACAGGAAAGTTAAACACTACTACCATCCCTAATAGCCATTTTTAGAATACCCAATATCAACAGAATGCACTGTCTCCTCAAAAGCACATGGAGTATTTACTCTCCAGGAAAAACCATGTGTGAAACTGTAAAACAAACCTCGGTAAGTTTAAGAGGATAAAAATAAGGCAATGAATGTTCTCTAACCACAGTTAGAATCCATCTAGATTCCACCACAGTTTAAGCCATCTAGAAGACAATAGCAGAGAAAAATTGGATCACACAAATATGTGGAATTAAATAACATTCTCATTAATTGACAAATGGCTCTAGGAAGAAATTGAAAAAGAATTTAGGAAATACTTCCAGTTAAATTAAAACAAAAAGACAACAGACCAAAACTAACCAGGATGCAGCTAAAGCAACTGCTTTTGGAAAGGGGTTGGCAGTTCCTCAAAAAGCTGAACATAGTTATCATCTAACCAGCAAATCCATCAAGAAATTCATGACCAAGAGAACTAAAAATACATGTTCACACAGAAAGTTGTACATAATAGTGAGAATGATAATATTCTTACTAATCAGAAAATGGAGGAAACTCCACGCTCATCTACTAATAAATATATAAACAATATGATATACACATACAATGGAATACTACTCAGCCATAAAAAGAAATTAAGAACTGATACATGCTGTACAGTTGGTGAAACTTGAAGAAATGCTAAGCAGAGGAAGACAGAAGGCTACATATTGTATTATTCCATTTATATGTAATGCCCTAAACAGGCAAATCCATAAAAATGGAAAATTAGTGACTGCCAGAGATTAGGGAAGGGAAGAATGGAGAATGACTGTGATTATGGGGAGGATTTCTTCTTATGTAATGAAATATTCAAAAATTAGATAGTGATGATGGTTGAATAACCTTGTGAATATACAAAAGTCACTGACATATTTTGTTATGTTATATAACATATATCTCAGTTTGAAAGTCAATGAAATAGCTTTTGAAATTTATCAGAAAATATGTAGATTTGAATTTTAAATCTTGATTAGTAATATAGATTTTTTGTAACAAATTTACAATTAATGTACACTAAATATGTCATAATGTTCTAGAAAAAGACAAATCAATGAAACCATAAATTGAATATAAGAGGAAATATTTCACTGTTATAGAAAAGAGATGTCATTCAAAAGTGGTTTGGGAGCCCTTCCTGGCAGCAGGTTGGAGAGCTGCACCTAGAAGCTAAGCCAAGCCGTGGCTGCTTCAGTGTGAGTTCCATCCCCGGCCCGGGAGGTGACCACATGGCGCCGCAGACCTCTCCTGTCTCTCATGCTGCTCCCCTCAGCAGTGTACTTTGTCGATCTGCCTGTTCTGCTCCCCACTCTGTTTCTGGTGAATCCTCTTGCTACTCCTGCACCTCTGGCCTGTACCCCAGTTCTATATGCATGAATAAAATCTTAAAAAAAAAAGTGGTTTGGGTCTAATGACCATGTATTTTGGGGAAAGTAAGATTTATGGCATGCCCATAGCCAAAATGTAAATGTATCATGGTTTATAAACTTTAGGTTTGAAATACTTTTTCCTAAGATGACACCAAAGCAATAATTTATAAAGGAAAAAGATGATATATTTGAGTCTCATACATGTCAAACATATTTATATGATGAAGACATTATAAGGTAACAAGTTGTGAAAAATGTTTAATTTCTAACCAAGTTAATGTAGCATATATCAGTATGTTTTGTTATATTTAAATAGATAAAATATATAATATGTTCTATATAAACAAAAATGTATTACATATTTCAGATCAAATATTTCATATATCTATATAAATGCATGCATATATGATAAATAAATGTATATTTATAGGTATAGAAAGATACAAAATACATATAGGGTAAGAGGCACTCTTATTCATGAACAAAACAAAACAATAGTGAAAAATTCAGGCCTTCAACTGATGGATAAGACCTCTTGCACTGAGAAGACTGGTGCTTTACTCAGTTTACCTATTCAAATGTTGGGCTCATCCAGAAACACCTTCACAGATATCCCCAGAATGTTGGAACAAATATCTGACCAGCTTGTGACCCAGTCGACTTGACATACCAAATTAATCATCACATAATTAAGCGAATTCTTCTCCTTGGAATAAATTCTTAGAAGGCAAATTATCATTTCAAAAGAAACTGTAATTGTAACTGTGATAAATATTGCCAATTACTCACTGGAAAATTTTACTCTTCCTATATGTGAAAAATGCTCTTTTCTCCATAGACTCATACATACTGAGGACTTTTATTCTTAAACCTTAAGTATTGGCTGTCTAGTAGCAAAAACAACACAGCAACTAGCACTCCCATTTGGCACCCCCCTGCACAGCTCTTTAGCCATTACTGGGTTCTGACAACACCCCTTTTTCTTGGCTAGTTCCAGCCTGGTGCTTTTATGACTTTATTTTGAACTAAGGCTTTTACTAGTCTCTGAGTGTCCCAACATCCCTCATGGGTCCCCTTAGTTCTGCCTAAATTGTGGTAAACCTCAGTAAGTAACCCCCCCCCCCATTCTCTTCAAAATGTCCCATTAAGTTACGCTCTGTTTCCTGCAAACTCTGTGAAAATAAATGAACCCAAGGTTATAATTGAAAATTATAACTGAAACTTGGCAAGATACAAGACACAAAACCTTCTCTCAGCTGGCTTCGTGAGAAATTCTGCCTGAGCAGAATTATCTTTGTTAGACGTGACATATTTCCCCCAAGCACACCAGCATCAGGTGAATTCAGAGGGCGTGAGTCATTGAGCTAGGCTATTTCTGGATATTACTGTTCTAATTCTCTGTGATGCTTGCACATGGGAAGAAAGGGTGCCAGAGGGAGCTTGCTGATCACAGCTGGGCTCTCCTTCCTTATTCCTTCAGACTTAGGAAAGATATGGCTGAAATATGAGCCACCACCAGATTTGAGACTATTGAGACGATAAATATTTAAAATGAACAGATAAAATTATTTGCTGGTGATGGATGACTGCAAAGCCCAAGACAATTGAAAAAAATATAGATATGTATAGAAATCCTTTGTTTCCGAAACTGGGAGTCCCACGATAGTCAAATTTTATATATATAATACATACATATATATATATGTGTGTGTGTGTGTGTATACACATATACATATATACATACACATATACACACACACACACATATCCATATATATGTCTAATGTCCCCTGACCCTCTACCTAATAACCCCTGACCTCTCTAATACTTCGTTTTAGCAACTCTAGTTAAAACTCCAGAGAGATTTCTGGAATCTCTCTGCCTGACTCCAGCTTTGTTTTGAACGGTCCAGACGTGCCATGTTCATTACGCACCGCAGTCAGCCACGAAGACCACAGGGCTGTGCATAGGTCAAAGCACACAAAAATACCTGAAATCCTGCCGAGCCAGCAGATGGCAGCAAGCAAAGGATCTAGTGAATTGGTCGGTGGACTCTGTAATGAAGCAAGAAACTTGAAGGTGTGTGTGCTTGTGGGGTGAGAGCGGGGATGAAGAGGAGGGGGGAATTTCACTTTAGACCCCAACAGGAACACACAATTTCACATCCCTAAGACACACTGACATACATTGATCACATAGAGACTACAAAGATCCTAATGAATTTCGAAAACTATAAATCATGTAGAGCACAACGTTTCACTAAAATTAATTGTAACTAGAAACTATGAACAGAAAATAGAAAAAGAAAAGCACTTAGAAACAAAGACCACTCAACAATAACCTCCATTTTACAACGTAATTTGGAATGAGCTGTTTTCATCAACTGAAAGCATTTCATATCACTATTTGTCCAAAGCAGTAAAATGAATAAAATGTGTAGCCTTAATTCTGTTTGCTTAAATCCGGTAATGAGTTATAATATGAAATGTTCTACAAAAAGTGCTGTAAAATTAATTTGAAGGATTATAAAAATACTACAATAATGTTGCAAAATGAAATAAAGTAAAGGTATGAGTAACATGAATTATGAAAATTTGTTAAAATGCATTTGAATGGGAAAAAATACTTCTTTGAAATGATAGAAAATTGGGACTTTCTAGGCAAGTCTGTCCAAGGGAGATATTTTAAAGGGAAAAGTAAATTTACTATTATTTTATTTCTTAATTGTGTTACTTTTATTGCAGAGACATTGATTTACAATATCATCTATGACTTAGGGTTATAGGTTTGCACCTCTTCAAATGTATGTTTGAAGATACTCCAGCACACTCACCAACAAGGAAGATTTTTTAAAAGGAAAGAGATGTAGGGATAAAGAGTAGAAAACACAAAACTAGTATACAGAAATGATACATAACCACAAATGAAAATAGCTTGCTTGGTTTAATACAATAATATGTGCCATCTTGTAATAAGTAAAATTTTTAAATTACAAATGAAGTGGATTATTGTCAATGCTTTTCTATAGCAATAGTTTTCTAGACCAAGAGTTCGAAACTTTTCACATATAGCATATTTGGGAAATGATAATGTTGATGTCATAATGATGTAATTGTTTTTAACTGTGCCAAAAGCATCAAAACTCTGACCAACCCAGGACATCTATAAGCCATTTACAGCAAACTGATGGAGACTGTGTTCTAGAAGTCCTAGTCTATGCAACATGTCAAGGCAACTTGGAGACAATCAGGAAGAAACTGTGAACAGGAGAAAAAAATGATCAAATTATCATGTTTATAGAGATTATTATCTAATGAAGTTGACAGAGAAAAAAACAGGAATGCCCCTAAATAAAAACATAGACAGAACTGGGAGTGGTTTAGGGGAATTTTAAATTTAGACTCCAGGACACAAGCAGCAGGATGAGGCATTGGAAGTAATTATATGAACAAATAAGGAATTTACTGGTGGCTAGCCTGCCCCTTCTTTCTGCTTATACTTAGAGGTAGGTCACAATGTCATTTCCTGTGCCACTAAAGCACACACTGTGGACCCTGGCAACCAAAACTTAGTTTCCAAGTAGTGTAGGAAAACCAAGATGAATTGCACCAACAATCCAAAAAGCTAAAAAGCTATTGACAAACTGCAGCTAGCAATCTGTTGTACTCCTTAAACGATGAAACAAAAATTATCAGAAACTACAGACAGAAAAATAAAGAGGACATTTTAAATCCCAAAGGTGAGATGACAATCAGGAACCACTAAGTTATATTCTTTAAAAAAATATATTCTTTGAAAAAAACTATTTGAAGAAAATCTACTTTTAGGAAGCCAATTTCATAAATGAAAGAAATAATCCCCAATATAAGAGATCACAAAAAATTGTTAAAGTTACTTCAAGTAATATAAACACATTTTGGGGAAGATGATATTTTCATTAAACAAAAAAATAACTTTTTAATTGTGAACATTGAAAAAAATATTTGAAAATATATTAGTTAAGAGGACAGGCAGAATTGAAGAGTAAACATGGCCAAGAAGGTATTGATTGACTTCCTTAGGTTCAGTTTTCTTCCCTAAAAGTAATTCAGAGAGAAAATATTTGGAAAATGTAAGAGGAAAGTTGGCATATGAAATACATATCACTAACTCAATCTCTATTTAAAAGAAGCCCCCCCCCCCAAAAAAAAAAGACAGAAAATGGAGGAAAGAAGAGAGAGATAGCGTGAAGAAAATGCCACCTAGCTGAAGAAATGCAAAAATCTTCAGGTTCATATGTCCTGATGAGGGATAAGCATGATGAATATAACAAAGATCTAGTTGAGAGTTCAAGGTAAATTTCACACCACCAAGTATAAAGGGTAATGCTCCAAATGAGAGAAAATGCAGTTTGATTCTAAAAAAATTTTTATAAATTAATCCCACATTTTTAATAAGCAACACTTTTTTCTCTAATACATCAGAGTAATAAAGCTAAAACAGTCTAAGGGAAATAGATTTTTGAACCTATCCTCTTCCATCCAGTCAAAACAATAGTAAAAGCAAGTTAAAAACAAAGCTGTCTCGGCCCTCCCTGGTGGCACAGCGGGTTAAAGCACAGCACTGAGAAGCTAAAGCCACTTCAGCATGAGTTCGATTCGTGCCTGCCCAGGAGGTGACTACATGGTATGGTAGACCTCTCTTGGCTGACCTGCTGCTCCCCTCAGCAGTGTACTTCGTAGATCTGCCTGTTCTGCTCCCCACTCTGGCTCTGGTGAAGCCTCTCGCCGCCCCTGAGCCTCTGGCCTGTACCCCAGTTCTGTATGCACAAATAAATAAATCTTAAAAAAAAATAAAAACAAAAAACAAAAAAAAAACAAAGCAGTCTCCAAATATAAACAGTCTTAAAAGTTTATTATTCTCAGAATCTTCCTGAAAGAACTACTCAAGGACATATCATGCAAAACAAACATGAAATTCAAGTTAAAGAAAAAAAATCACACAAACACATACATATCTATAAAGTGATAAAATAAGAAAAGGAACTCTTATAACCCAGCTAATTATTGCTACATGTCCCAAAAATATGACTTTGGAATGAAATCCCAAACAATCTCAACATAGTAAATACTAATGTAGATTTAGGGAGTAAATTTGGGGTGAAAGAAAGCAAGTTTTAATATTACTGGAGGAGAAGGATATGGTAGATAGTTACTAATTAATTATATGCATCAGTCTAAAATATTAGTTGAAATTCTTAAGAATTTAACTTTCAAAAACTTAGCACAAAATTTGCATTGGAATGTAAGTCGATACAGCCATTTTGGAATACAGTTAGCATTCTTGGGAAAAATGAAAATATACATAATCTGACTGTACTGTTATCATTAATTATCTTATTTGTCCTATTACCTTTTTTTTTTTTTAAGATTTATTTATTTGTACATACAGAACTGGGGTACAGGCCAGAGACGCGGAGGGTGAGAGGATTCACCAGAGACAGAGTGGGGAGCAGAACAGGCAGATCGAAGAGGTACACTGCTGAGGGGAGCAGCGGGTGGGTCGGGAGAGGTCTGCCACACCATGTGGTCACCTCCGGGGCAGGCGGGAATCGAACTCATGCGGAAGCGGCTTTAGATTCTCAGTGCTGTGCTTTAACCCGCTGCGCCACCAGGGAGGGCCCCTATTACCTTTTTAATTTGATTGTACTTTTTTCTTAATTCTGGAGAAGTCAGTAAGAGATCCCTTCCTCTAGAAATAGTGCTTCATTTCGAGACAGCCCTCATTCCTCAGCCTCACTCCCCCTCCCAATTCATGGCTGACAGTCATGCCACCTTCATCACACTATCTCCCAATGTGTCCATTTCCCCCTGTCACTGCTGCTGTAACCAGGCCAGTCACCACAGCTCTAACTTGGACAGCTTCAGTCGTCAGCTAACTTCAACATCCACAATGATTTCCTTTTCTCTTCTGCAACTTCTCAAACATCTTTTAAGAACACAAATTGATTCATGCTTGTCCTTGACTTAAGTTTTTTCAATGTCGTTAGCAGTGAACTAGAGTCATATTTATCCAAAAAGCATTATTCAATTATAGTGACTTAATTTGGTAGTGGTTATCTGAATATCCTTTAAGAACATCTCTTGTACTCCACTTGTAAAGTATTTCTCACACAAGAGAAAAACATCAAAAATGTTCAAATCAAAGAAAAACTCAAAAGCAAAACACAGCAAGTCTTTTCAATAGCTTCATTAACACAGCATTAACGTCTCCCTGTCTGGCCCAGTTACGGCTCCAGTCAAAAATCACACACTGAACATTTTGGGTTCTTGGCCTGGAATTGCCTTGTGCTGCTACTGTATCTGGTGTTTCTGCCCACAACACTTTCTCTGCCACATCCCCTCCACAAACTTCCAGGTGAATTTCTATTCAAATTTTGGATTTTAATGTAAAATCACCTTCAAGCCTAGGTCAAGTTTATGTAACTGGTTTGCATTTTATATATATATATATATATATATATATATATATATATATATATCTCCACTTCAAACCCCTATCTTGACTTGCAGTGATAAGCTGATCTATGTGATTACTTGGTGTAGGCCTTTTGCTATTTACCATCAGCCCCATGTAAGCAGGAACACTGTTTGTTCTGGCGTATTTTAGGGTGTGGCTTGGAGTGGCCCCCTCGGTAAAAATTTGTTGAATGAAGAAGTAAGTGGGACATGATGAATATAAACTAGGTTCAAAAACTTGGAGTTAAAGGAAAAGATATTCTATACCCACGTATGCCACTTGGCCTCGAACAATGTGTGTAGGTATGTCCTTCTGGGTAAAATAAAGGCAACCCCAGGCGCTCCCTGGTGGCACAGTGGGTTAAAGCACAACACAAAGAAGCTAAAGCCACTTCAGCATGAATTCAATCCCCAGCCCCAGAGGTGATCCACATGGCGAGGCAGACCTCTCCTGACCTGCCTGCTGCTCCCTTCAGCACTGTGCTTCATCAGTCGGCCTATTCTGCTCCCCACTCTGTCTCTGGTGAATCCTCTCACAGCCCCTGCACCTCTGGCCTGTACCCCAGTTCCGTATGCATAAATAAATAAATCTTTAAAAAAAAAAATTAAGGCCCCGCTAGGAACACCCCCATTAGGATGCTTCTAGCATTAACTCACAGAGCAAAGAGCACGCCACACAGAGCCGCCTGGTTCACAGCAGCTACTCAAAATCTTTTTTTATTTTTATATTTTCATAATCTTTATTTTTCTTCTATTATTACAAAATCTTCATCTTGAAAGGTTCTCCCTCTCTGCTCATTCTCTTCTGCATGCTACTGAAACTGTCTTTTACTTATATCCAGCACTGAGGTGCCTCAGGAAAAGGGGTACTGGCACCAGGATTCTGTCTGTCACCCTGGCCTCTCTTTGGAAGGGGCTAGGTTTATCCTCATGTTCCACAGGGACACCTTCCAAGCAGGACTGTCAGTGAGGGGACAAAATGGCACTTCAGTGACTATTAAGGTAGAGACTCAGTATTTTCCTTTTTTTCTTTCCTTTCACTTCTATTGAGTTCACAGCAACTTATTTGGGGTGGGGGGAGGGGGAAGATGTTTTTGCTTTTTTTTTTTTTCCTCCCAGGGAAAATACAGCTGTGTTTTGCTTATAGATATATGTTGTGTTGTTTTGACCTTGGGTTTATATGCTTGCTTCTAATGGACAAGTCCTAAAGCCTCAAAGTCCTACCTAGGGAAAACTATTGATTTTTACTCAGGGTCAAGACAAGCAAGTTGTCAAAAATTTACCATCAACTGAGCCTATGCTGAGCTTGGCCAACTTCTCCTGGCTCAACAAGCCTCCTAATGACGCTGGTAGTGGCAAAAGCAATGTGAAGATGAACGTGTGGATTTAAAGTAGACTTTAATTATATCTCACATCTCTACTCTACACCAACCCCAGAGAGAGGCTTAAAAGTGTAGCTTCATTAGAAACTGAGGAGTCATTTTAACCTAATTGCTCCCTCCTCACAACTTAAAACTGACATCCAACCCTTCAAGAATAAAGTCATACTCTCTATTCCTGACATCTTCCGAGTCCCGGAGGACATGAGCGCTATGAGTAATTTCAGTAAATGTTTTCGTGATCTTGGCTGCGGAGTTAACGTATAACAAGTTCCAAAGGAACCAATTTCCTACTTGAGGAAACTTCCTGACCACGTTTCCTAATTATTCCCAGACAGCGATGGCCCTATGGAACCCAGCTGGCCAGGGGCGGTTGTTAATAAGCCACAAGTGGCAGCTACAGTTTCGTTACCAAGGAAACAGGTGAACTGTGCCGAGAGGAATGTTCAACACCCACAGAGAGAACAAGGTTTCTGCTGACTCCTGTTTTTTTTGAGGATAGGGGAATGCCAAGTAAGTCCGGACATGCTCCCTCTTAAAATCATTGAGAAATTGCCTACAGTTGATATTCTAAACCACCATCCTCAAACTCTTTACTTTCAGGACCCCTTTACAATCTGACAATTTATAGAGGCTATCAAAGATCTTTTGTTTATACAGGTCATAGGCCCTGATAGTTGCCTTATTACAAGTTAAAATGAACACTTTTGGAGGGCTGGGAGGGGGGAAATGAACACATCTTTATTTATTGATTAACATACTTTAATAAATGTGTTTAATAAAATCAGTTATTTATTAACACTTTTTAAACACACTAATAACCCTTTATATAGTGTAGCCTGGTGACCTGCCATCAGCAACCTGGGGCTTTTAGTAGTGACCGTTCACTCAGTTTCTGGAATGCAGCTTAGTCCCTGGTGGGACTCTGGTGAGACTCTGGTGAGATGTTAACCACGAAGGAGGATGGACCTGGGAGGGTCCCCCGACTACTGACCCTTTACTCGCCCCTTGATGTGCAACTATATGACTCATTCTGGGCATGTAGCCCCATCATATCTGACCATGTGAAGCTGCCATTGCACACA
The DNA here is from genome assembly GCF_000260355.1 of Condylura cristata. Taxonomy (NCBI): domain Eukaryota; kingdom Metazoa; phylum Chordata; class Mammalia; order Eulipotyphla; family Talpidae; genus Condylura; species Condylura cristata. The sequence continues at coordinate 34,413,262 of NW_004567116.1, read as the reverse complement.
TACCTGGAACCTTGTAGAAACTGCTCTGTACCTAAGGCCCTGACCTCCAACAAATGGGCCTCAGCCTCTGGATGCGAGTCTGCTGAGTCAGCACTGGTGCAATGAAACCTGTCTCTTGTTAGCCCTCGTGTCTAAGTTTCCTTTGTACCACATACAATAGTATCAGAAATAAGATATTTTAGTGGAAAAAAATAGTTGTATTTTCCAAAAGATTTAGGAGTAGTGCTGTTTTACATTCCTACAAATAGTTTGTGTCATCTTAATGAAACACAGCTGAACTCTCCTATCTCCTGCAGTCGATTTGTTGTAACATAATAAATTATGTAGTTTCTGGAAAGCTCTTCTGTTCATTTTGGACAGAATGAGGAATAAAAGGTAAAAATAATTTAAATGTCATTATGAAAATAATTTTGAGCTGACAGAAAACTTAAAGAAGCCTCAGTATCACCCAGAGGCTCCAAGCTTTGAGAACCATTACTCTAAACAAAACTATAATAAAACATGGTCAATGAATAGCTTTATTTCTGAACAGATCATAAAGCAATGGACCCAGAAAAAAGGCTTCAACTATGAGATGGGTGAGGCCCATGCTTGATACTTCCACAGCCTTAGGCCATCTCCACCGATAAGGAATTCTGGCTTCCTGTTGGGACCTCCCTGTACTGACTTCTAAGACAGCTGCCCCTGTCTCTGAATGACAATCAGAAAGTCAGAAGTGGCCCATGAGAAACCGTAACACTAAAACCAGGTTTGCTGTTTTTTGGGTTTTTTTTTTTTTTTTTTTGTATAATAACTTGGTGCTCTGTAAATAAACAAGTTCACAGAGTTTCTTTTTGAAGTTTACAATGCTAGAAACAAGCAAGTAATAGTTAGAAGCAGTAATGACTGAGACTGAAGGAATTTGTGCATGCAATAAAGGCCTGGCCTTCCCTCTTTAGGACTTGCTGAGAAGTCCTCAGTATCACCCAGAGGCTCCACGTTCAGGGAACGTGAACTTCTAAAAAAATGTCTCAAGTACAATTTTTGCCCACATTGTCCTTGGTAAGTAGGATCCTTTGATCCCAGAAAAACCGTACGTGAACACAGGAATGAGCTCAGGTGAGCTCTCCACTGCAAACCCAGTTGAACTTGATCTGAACAATTTTGCCCACAAGCTGCTCATGGCCTACTCTAGACCTGCAGTTTTACCTGCTGTGCCCCCATGAGGGGCACTCCAGTCCAAGATAGGCTATGAAGGACACTGCCAAAGCACAGTACTGAGCAATGCCTGTGGCACTTGAGCCCAACTGGAGAGAATTTCAAGTTTCTGTGCTTCTGTCATGTGAGACAGAAGAGCAAGCCTGCTGGCCGAAAGTATGAATTCTGGAGTACAAACAACTTGTGATAAGCTATGTATGCCCTAATGCCCTGAAATACCACCAGTCACAAAAGAATGTTGAATACGTCTACAAATTACTTAGTGTCACTCAGCAGTGCTGTTAAGTGGTAGTGTCCTGAGGGACAAAATGAGCTCATCTGTGCAAGGCACAGAGCCAGGAATATTGTTAATGTCCATTAAGTACTAGTTGGTGTTAAAATGCAAATTGTATATTTTTTTTCTCTTCTATGGAAAAACCCTAAAGTGACTCCTCATAGCTTAAAAAGTTGGTTTCAGAATTCCTTAGGTAACTCATAAAATCATTCACCATCTGGTCTCATTTCCCATCACTCCGCCCACCCAAAATATTCTGCAGCTGTCACACAGTTCTACTTGAGATCTTAAAGTCCATATTAGTCTCACTAGACACTAGCTTATCTCTAGATGTAAAGTCCTTTTTCTTGTTTCTGTCATATAACTAAGCCTTCCTGGTCTTACAAACTGTGGCCACAATCACCTTCTCCAGGAAACCTTCCCTGATTCCTACCTAGGCTTAAGGGACATCCAGTGAAGAGTCACAGCAAGCATGTTAATCACAGTGGCAATGCTCACTACACAGTGTAGTAAGAGTTGCTTTATATGCTTGTCATTCTGTTGTGAACTTCTGGAAATGGGTGACTTTCTTTCTAGTATCTGGCACAGTAACCAGCCCATAGTAGGTACCAAGTGACTAATTTTGCCTTTATGAATACTCAAATGAGGCAACAGACATAATCCATTCCTGTGACTGTGTGATGTACCAGGCCTGAGGTGGCGATTATGGTGATGATGCTGATACATGATTGTTTTGTCCCAATTTCTGTGACTGGTCTCAAGGAAGAAAGATAGGAGGCAGAAATGTTGAGCAAGTACAGTTTATTGCTCCCGGGCAGCAGCTGAGACGGAGCTCCCTAGGGTGGGGTACTGTCAGCCCTATAGGGGAGAAGTGTTTCTTATATAGATTCTAGGTTCAGATTCTAAAGGGTGACTCATCACTGTGCCCCCAGATGCGAGGCCCAGTTGGTTATCGCCCTTATCTATTCCCCCCTCCTTGTTGTGTTATCACCCACACCTGGTCACCCCCAACAATGATGGTGGTGATTATGCCTGTGGTCAAAACAAAGAATAAGAAAGGAGGAGGAAAAGGGGAAAGAACAGGATTCATCTCAGTTCTTGCGCTCTAAACCTAACAAAAAGATGCACCTATATTAAGGATCTTACTTACCAAGTATCATTGTATTTGCCATTTTTCTAAATTTGTTGTATCTAGAGCTGATGTGACTGATTCTAATATTTTCTGTGAGTTGTTCGATAATAATACTGGTTTACCAAGTTTAACTCCCCAAACTTTCAGCAGTGAGATTACAGCAATTACATTCTTGGCCACTAGAGGGCAGGAAAAATTTATTTTGTCTTTGGAAAATTAATCTCTTCAGGAGCTTTTATTTATTTTAAAAGTACAAGTATTTCTATGTGACTGTTTTTGCTTTATACCATTCGCTCGCCTCCTATTATAATAATTTGAAGCTCAGAGTACTTATTGTACCTACAAGAGGTTGTATTGTCTGGCTTCTGCCTACCTATCTAGCCCTCCCCTCTCTCTCTCTCCAGTCTTCTCCCTTTCTTGGAATAACATCAAGTTCCTTCACAGTCTGACCTTCAAAACCCCATTACTTCCACCTGGGCTGTTCCACCCTCCACAGTTGGGCCTGGTTAATGCCACCAGCCCTAAGTCTCACTATAAATTTCACTTTGTCAAAGAGGATTTCCCGGTCCTTCCCAGTTATTTCTCCTCCTCCACCTCTTCCAGATAAGCTAGATAAGCGCTCCCTGTTAGAATCCCAAGATGTCTGGTGCTTTTCCTTTATAACCCTTTCAAAATTGTAATTACATTTTTATATTTTGTTTATCTGTTTATAATTGTCTCTCATTTGACTATCTTGTTTATTTCTACAGTCCCAGCCCCTGGCACAGTGCCTGTTACACAGAAATCATCCCACAATTGATTATCTTTCTCTTTCTCAAGTCATTTCCCCTTCCACCAGTCTTTTTACAGAAGTTGCTAAACACAAATATGCACAAAACCTTCAATAATGAATTTGCATTTATAACATTCATTTCTTAATGCAATCCATTATGTAATGTAAGTAGTTCAGTTCTTAATGCAAGCATCATCACACCAATGCAACTTTAGTAAAGCACTACAAGTTGACATTGGCTTTAAGATGGGTGCAAAGGGCAGAAGTAGAAAGTCTTAAGGACACTGCTGATGATGTCTCAGAGGGTCTTTAGAAGATTGATCTGGGCCTTGCAGATAAAGAGCAAAATGTTATTGGATACTTTATTAAAGGTACCCAAGTGATACGTAATAGTTAGCAAAACTATCATTCACCAGAACGTACAGTATAAAAAACTTACCTGCAAAGTAAACAGTAAGGAACTTTCAGACAAATTATCAGAAACACTAAATGAAACACCACAATAAATGAATTTTTATCACCACATATAATTCTTCTCTTGTACCATACATACTTTTTTCTTCTTTTAAGATCTACTTTCTTAATAGCTTTTATATATACAACACACTATGTTAGCACATAACCAACAGCCACCCAAGGAGCCCTCTATACTTTCTAAAGGGACCCAACCAGCAGTAAGCACAAAGGCAAAGCAGATTCTTAGCATGATAGATCTTTAACATTTAATATGTGTGGTGAGGGAAGAGAAGAGAGGATATTCCTAAAAGTATCACAACAACCTCGCCCCCCAAATTACCTAGTCATTCTTAAGTGAATATCCACCCAAACAGAGGCAGCCGAAAGGAGCCTACTAAGGCTTGAAAACTTTCCATAAGTCTAAGGAAACGTCTGGAGATGAACAGCAAGAAAAGGGTAAGTCAGGCTCCTGAAACTGAGACAAAAATCCTACACTACCAAAAAATTAACAGCAATGCAAAATCATATTTCATTAAAAAAAAAAAGGAAATGTGGCATTTTCACCAAGACAACTCCCAGTAGGAGGGAAAATCAGTGGTTGTATAAATGTTGGCAGTGGGAAAGAAGACCTACTGGGGAGGGTGAGAGCAAAAGCAGGTGACCTGGAGGTGGAAAAATGACTGGAGAGAAGCCAGCTTGTGCAGGGGTGCAAGCCAACTAAGAAAAATAGAAAGCCTGTTTTGCAGAAAGCCTGGGTGCTGCCCCTGCATTGTCCATGAGCTTTCTATCATTTATAGTAGTGTTACAAGCTAGCCCAGAGTGGACTGGGCCGCCTGTCTGTGGGGCCTCAACCCCGCTCACAATTCAGCTATACTGCAGGTACATACAAAAGGGTCAATAATGGGTTTATTTACAAAAGGGGAAAGGAATAGGAAACAACACAGGGAAAGAGAGCAGCATACAAAGTAACTGGAATACCTTACCGGCTTGGCTGACTGAACACACCAAATCACAGGGTCAGGAGAGCCATTTCCCAAGCAAGAGACAGAGAGATGCAATCGCGCCCTATTTGTCCCCCAAATGTCCCAGAATTCCTGCTAGCTCTGCCCTTGGGTCCTCGCAGTTCTCTCCCTGGTACTGCTGGGAGTTGTAGTTTCCAATCACTGGAGTAGGGGTAGAGTCCAGAAAGCTGGAGTAGGGGGTGGAGTCCACAAGACTCTGCAGAGTTCCTTTAGGACATCCTTCCCCTTAACAATCGAAATAAAGAACCAGTAAATTCTTTTAGAGATGCCATCCCAATTAATCTCATAGACAGAGCTTTCAAACTAGAGGGCAAAAGATCTGCACTCCTTTTATGATTTGCATAAATCATTTATCTTCTCCAATTCTATTTCTTGCTCTAAAAGAAACATTACTAACCGCATGGCTATATATGAGAAACAGGACTGGAATAAATCGAAACTAACTGTAGCAGATTACTGAGTTTGATTCAGTCCCATGAATCAAAATCATTCAGTAGAATGAAGAGATAAATAAATGTACTGACTTGGCTTGCCCAGAATTGGACAGCTGGTCAAAACAAAGGCCACCTTCATCTGCTCATCCCTGCTTTCCTGGAGCATTCTCCAGAAAACGCCTCACCTAGCAGCAACAGTTTCCAACAATATTTTGAGAGGTCCATTCTGTTTACTAAGTGGCAATGCTGTAGAAGTAATCCTGAGTAAACAGTGTTTTCATTCACAGAATTCAGTCCACAGAGCCCTCCTCATTTGCCATGGTGGGTTAACACCCCATGCAGAAGCCAGTCACATGGTGCAAGCATAGAAAAGAGCTTAGAGGAAATAGCATAGAAAAAGAATAGAGGAGAAGGGCTGAATTTTCTAGAGTTGCGGTTCTCAAAGTGTGGTGCCCAGGTCATCTGCAGAGCAACCAGGAAAGTTACTAGAAACACACATTAGCACGCTTCCCCACAGATCTACTGAAACAGAATTTTTTAGAATTTCTGATGTCTTTCAAGTCCAAGATAGAAATCACTGTAAATGGCATATTGGAGGACACACCTGTGATCCTCTTCTTTGAAACAATGAGAACTGGATGGGTAACGTGGTAGTAAAGACTTCTCTGAACCCCCTTTGACACAAGGGAGAAGCAAGCTGGCAGAGATGAACCAAGAATCACACAAATACATCACAGTTTTAGGAAATTGTCAGTAGGGTAATATGAGGTAATGTGAGTTCAAATTATTTGATAGCAGAGGAGTACTAAAGGAAATACGTCATTCAACTTTATTTTAAACCTATAAACTCTACTAGACAACAATGTTTCCACTTTAAAGTACACCCAAGTAACCTGGGGATCTCTTAACAGGCAAGTTGGAATTCATCTTGTTTAATTTTTCATTGGCCCTAAAGAAGCTTTTTAGTTTGATGTAGTTCCACTTGTTGATTTTACTTCAATTACTGGTGCTTTTGGTATTCTATCCCAAAAATCATTGCCAGGACCAAATTGTATGGTAAATGAAGTTAACATGCTTTTTTTCCACATTCATGCCTTCCAGCCCTAGGCATCCACACTATAGGAAGGAGGATGGGGGGGGGGGCGGGGAGGAAGCCTGTTTTTTAACTCATTTACCCTAAACCATTGTCAAGGCATTGTTTTCCTGTTTTCTTCTAGGAACTTTAGAACTTTAGGTCTATGTCTAAAACTTTATGCATATAGAGTTAATTGTGAGTAGTGTAACAGCTGACTCCAATTTCTTTATTCTACGTATAGATATCCAGTTATTCCAACATAATTTATTGCAGAAACTATGTATTTCCAAGGGAGCATCATGTTTCCCCTGTCAAATATAAGTCACCCTATATGTGAGAGTTTATTTCTGGACTCTTAATTCAATTCCACTGGCCTGTCAATATCATACTGTTTTGATTACTGCACATTTGGAATGTAGTTTGAAGTCAAGAATTATGATACTTCCAACTTCGTTATTCTTTCTTGGGATGCTTTGGGTATACAGGGTCTTGTGATTTTATAAGATTTTTAGTATGTTTTAATAATTTTGTGGGAAAAAATACCATTGTAATTTTCATAGAAATTGAATTCAATCTGTAGATTATTTGGGGTTATATGGACATTTCTAACAATATTCATTCTTGTAATCCAGAAGTGTGCACTATCTTTCCATTTATTTATGTCTTCTTCAATTTATTTTACCAATTTCTTTTGTTAATCAGTATTTCACCTCCTTCGTTAAATTTATTCCTAGGTATCTTGTTTTGCAGGCTATTGTAAATGGTGTTGGTTTCTTTAGCTCTTGGCAGGTAGATTATTGTTATTGCATGAAAAGGTAATTTTTTTAAAGAATGTATGAATATCCTGCAATTGCTCAATTATCTAACAATTTTTGGTGAAGTCCTTAGGATTTCTCATATATAAAATCATGTCATTTGCCAACAGAAGCCATTTTATTCTTCCTTTCCAATTTGGATGGATTAAGTGACTTTTCTTTCTAGTTGCCCTGGGTAGGATTTTTGGTACTATGTTGAATAGGAAGGGTAAGAGTAGCACCGTTGACTTTCTGGATCTTAGAGTAAAAGCTTTCAGGCTTCAAAATTGAATATCATGTTCACTGTCTAGTTAGTGCATATAATCTTTATTATGTTGAAGTTTCTCTTTAATTTTGTTGAAAGTTTTTAGTCATGAAAAGATGCTGAATTTGTCAAATACTTTTTCTATATCTATGAAGATTTTTAGTTGGCTTTTATCTTTCATTTTATTCAATGGGTTTGCCAGGGAAGAGCAGGTTGCAAATATCAACAAGGCTGTGAGTCATATGGCCAGCAACTTTAACCTGAATGTGGATGAGGGATATGGAGACACCCTACAGGAAGTTCCTGAGAAACTGACCAGTGAGGAGTTGTTTGTTTGGAAATGGAAAAAGAATAACAGCTGAAGAAGAGGCAACCAAAATGGGAAATACAGGAGGAGAAAAGTAAGAAGAACCCTGAAGAAAACTCACAGTTAAGTGTATAGAAGCTGCAGCAGACCTCACCAATTTCCTTGAAAGTTTAAAAACATGACTCAGACCAAAAGGTTTTTATTACTAGAAAGATTTGTTCTTGGTATGTGATCTGCTTACAACAAATTTTTGATAAAAAATAGAGGCAAACAAAGCAAAATACCATTGACTTACCTCTGTGAAGAGTGACAGCTTCTCAGAAGATCCTCAGCATCTTCAGAACATACTTCAGAAGAAAGTATTGTTGTGGCAGATCACTGCATGAATTACATCCATTATATCCAGAATAACTTCAAGCAAGTTATTGCCCCTTAAAACCCTGTAGTGGGATGAGATGTGGAGGTGGAAGAGAGTGGCACTGATGACACCCAGCCCGGTGTAGGTCTAGACTAATATCAGTGTTTGTGTCTTAGTTTTTAACAAAAGCATTATAAAGAATTTAAAAATAGAACAGAATTGCAGAATAAGGATATAAAAAAATAAAATATTTTGTATTGCTGTACATGGTGTATGTATTTTAAAGATAAATGCTATTAAAAGAGTCAAAATTTTATTTTAAAAAATTATAAAATTACAATAACATAAGAGCAATATACTATTAAAGAAAAAGCATTATGAATTTAGTGTTGACTAAGGGTGTTTTGTAACCTATAAACAATAGACTATATACCACATAGCATAAGTGTGTAGTAGGCTATATAGAGAAGGTTTGTGAAAATATGATATTTGTATAAGGACAAAATTGCCTAACATTACATTTCTCAGATGTAGCCCTGTCAATAAGCAGCTGGCAATTGCATAGCTAAGCTGCTAACTTTTTGTTACCATTTACTTAGTATATTTTTGTCCTTTTCTTCAAGTTAGCTGATATATGTCTTTAAAGTCAATTTGAGCACTATATCACTGGATCCACTTTATGTCTTTTGATTGGAGAATTTTAAAGGTGTGTTTAAAGTATTTATTGATATGTAGCTAATTCCATTATGCTTTGTTCATGGTTTTTGGTCTTTTTTTGTAGCTGCTTTGTTCCTTTTATCTCTCACTATGACTTCTGTTGATATTCAATGAGTTCTGTTCTTATATGCTTGATTCCTTTGTATTAATCTTTTACATATTTATGGCAGCATTATCCTTCACAGTTATCATGAGGCTTATATAAACATAATTATAGCATTATTTTTTTTTTAAAGATTTATTTATTTGTGCATACAGAACTGGGGTACAGGCCAGAGGCTCAGGGGTGGTGAGAGATTTCACCAGAGACAGAGAGTGGAGCAGAACAGGAAGACTGATGAAGTACACTGCTGAGGGGAGCAGCGGGTGGGTCAGGAGAGGTCTGCCACACCATGTGGTCACCTCCAGGGCAGGCGGGAATCGAACTCATGCGGAGCGGCTTTAGATTCTCAGTGCTGTGCTTTAACCCGCTGCGCCACCAGGGAGACCCCAATATAGCATTATATTTTAATTAGAAAACTTAACCATGATGACATAAAGTATATCTTTACTTGTCCCCTCTCACATTTTAAATGTATATTTTTATATTGTGTATCTTTAATGAAATAATTATCATTACAAGTATTTTTTAATGTTTGTTTTTAACAAAAGTTGAAAAGTGATTTATACATTACCAATACTATATTGAAGAACTTGATAGTCACTATTTATTGCTTTTACTGATGATTTTTATGCATTCTGATGTTTTATATTATTATTAATTATTGTTCTTTCATTTCATCTTGAAGAACACCCTTTAGATTAATTTTATGGAGTATTTAATGGTCACACATGTCCCCAGCTTTTGTTTGTCTGGGAAATTCTTATCTTGCCTTCATTTCTGAAAGATAGGTTTGCTAGGTATTCTTACTTGATAGGAGTTTGTTGTTTTTGTGTTGCTGTTTTGATATTATGGATTTATTATCCCATTCTCTTCCAGATTTACTGTTCAGAAATTCACTCATAGTTTCATAGGAGCAACTATGTATGTGATGAGTCACTTTTCTCTTGTAGCTATCAAAGTTCTCCGTCTTTTTCTATTGACAATTTAAGTGTACTGCATATTGGTACAGGTGTTTTTGGATTCAACCTATTAGGAGACAATTGATCATTTTGACACTGGCAATCCTAAGTTTGGGATGACTTTAGCTATTATTTCAAGTTTTGTTTTGCCAATTTCCCTCTCTCCTCTTTTCTGTGATTCCCAGATGTATATATTTTTCATATAGTAGTCTCATAAATAGTATTTCTGGACAGTTGAGAGACAAAATCTTTTTTTTTTTTAAGATTTATTTATTTGTGCATACAGAACTGGGCTACAAGCCAGAGGTGCAGGGGTGGTGAGAGGATTCACCAGAGACAGAGTGGGGACAGAACAGGACGACTGACGAAGTACGTTGCTGAGGGGAGCAGTGAGCGGGTCAGGAGAGGTCTGCCACGCCATGTGAGCAGGGATCAAACTCATGCTGAAGTGGCTTTGGCTTCTTAGTGCTCTCTTTACCTGCTGCACCACCAGGGAGGGCCCAAGAGACAAAATCTTGTAAGAGGATCTGTTCCTAGCTGTCTAATGAGTAATTAAAAATAATACATTAAAATTTACTCAAACTGGTTTTGCTCTTTGATGTTGAAATTTCTTTCTGTAAAAATCCAATCCATTTTTGTACTGACCCTTCTAATTTTCACAAAAGCAGTAAAATTATTTTTCCCACAGCTGAATGGCAAATACAACTGGGAGATTAGTTATTACTCTTTCATAGAGTAGAAATTAAGAGTTATAAGGAGCTTATGTAAAATGGTTCTCTCTCTTCCCTAACAGAAACATTCAAGTATGAAGCAAACATGAAATATCCCAAAGGTTGCAAAATGAGAGATTGCTTAAGAAAAGACCACAGTTAGCGATGTGAATCAAAGACCATAGAAAATATGCACAATTATTCACACTATTTTCCCACAATGAAAAATAAGCCATACATTGTTTACAAAATTGGAGGGCAATTTTGATGGACAACAGGAAATTCAACAAAAGATTCAGAAAACAGTGGATTCTAAGTGAATATCAAGTGAGATTTCTGCAAAGTTCTCTTTTACATTTTTGATCACCAACACTAGATAATGTTTGAAAAAAATACCAAGAGAAACCTATTTTGATATTATAATCTGTGTGAAATCATGAAAAGTGGATGCAGTTTGGGCTCCCAAAAGTAGTTGCACATTATTCCCTCTATTTTCACAACAAAATTTTTAAATCTCACTTATTTATTGGTTCCTTGAGCTCTCCCTGGTTAGTGTAGAATAGTGAGCCCTCAAGTATGTCTGCAGGGTTGCAGTCATTTTGAAAAGGAATTTTGTAATAGCTGCTATAATCTAAAACACCAAGATACTCTTCGTCTAGCCCACTTTGAAGAATCTGTCAGAGAATTAAAACACCAGTACATATGAACATACAAAGCTAGGTATTTATTAAATTTTGTCTTAATAACAACACAGAATGACCTGAACAATATAAAAGAGGAATGGGAGAATAAATTATTACATCACATGTCATTAAAATTTATAAATCTATGAAAAATGATCATACAATTTGGAGAGGCTGGTATCACTGATATATTTTGAACTTTAGAGAATTCAACAGCATATAATCACATCAAGAAGTGAAAACTATTTCTAACATTAAATACAGTTTAAATACAGTTTAGTCAAGCAGTCACCAAGTATGTGGCTCTCAGAACAGTCAGAATGTACGTAAGCCAACTCTTCTTTGCCATAATTTCATGAAAGCTCTTTTCATCTCATTGTTTCGCAAACTGTAGATCAGTGGATTCAGCAGAGGTGTAAGAAGTGAATAGGACAGAGATATCACTTTCTTGGTGTCAGGGGAGTAGCCAGACTTGGGCTGCAAGTAGGTCATATTGGCCGTGCCATAGAAAAGGGTAACAGAAGTCAGGTGGGAGGCACAGGTGGAAAAGGCCTTCTGTCTCCCAGTGTTGGATGGCATCTTCAGGATGGCAAAGAGGATTCGAACATAAGACAGGAGTATCAAAAGGAAAGGAACCATAACAATCAAAATGGTGCCAGTGAACGCATAGATTTCAAAATAAAAGGTGTCTCCACAGGCAAGCTCCAGCACTGCGGGGGTTTCACAGGAGAGGTGATTGATCTCATTGGGGCCACAAAAAGGAAAACTAAATACCCATGTGGTCTGCACAGTAGCCAACATGACCCCTGATGCCCATGAGAATATTACTAATTTCATGAAAACACTCTTGTTCATGATCACTGGATAGTTCAGAGGATGGCAGATGGCAGCAAATCTGTCATAAGCCATTGCCCCCAAGAGAAAACATTCGTTCCCACCAAAAAGAAGAATGAAATACATCTGTGCGAAACACCCTGCAAATGTAATTGTGGTTCTGGCAGTGGAGAGGACCACCAGCATCTCGGGCATAATGGCTGCACTGAAGCTCACTTCCACCACAGACAAGTTCAGGAGAAATCGGTACATGGGGACATGGAGACTCTGTTCCAAGGAAATAATGACTATAATGATGGCATTTCCCATCAAAGTTACTAGATAAATAATCAAGAAAACACCAAAAAGTTGCTTTTGGAGTTCAGGAATGTTAGAAAGCCCAAAAGGACAAATTCAACCACAGAGCTTTGATTTTGCTTTTTCATTTCTGTTGAAGCCTATCTTGTTTTTAGAACATAATTTAAACCATAAAGTCACAGACTGATAACTGAAGTTTTTCATTTACCATTTGCCCCAAATAACAATGACAAAATCTATAAACAAGAATCTATTCTTACAGAACTGGTTAGGAGTTTTAAAGAAGGAACAATTGTATGAATTAACGGATTTTTCAAATATAAAAGGATAGTGAATGACTTTGACTTACAAATTGATTTGAATAACACAAAACAGTACCTGAGTTCCTGTAGTTATGGTGTAACTCATACACTATGTACTTTGAAAAACTTAACATATCCTGAAAGCAACTGTATGCTGTATTATGTCCCATTTCTACACACTACTGTAAGTATCATCTGTTTTCCCAATTTCATGCAGTTATTAAAGCCAATATCACAATTACAACATTTCAAAGAATGACTAAAGATAAATGGTATGCACAAAAAAAGGCTTATGACAACAATATTTATTATAAATATTCACTAGGTTCAAAATGGTTGCATGTGATTTGGTTAAATGTGACAATACTATAGAAACACAAAAAGAGGATTGTATTTTATTAGTACCTCTCATAAATTATCTGAAAATTATAAAAACTGACTCCAGTCTTACTGATAATTGCCCAAGCTTTATGTTGAGATTGGCTTCTCCAAGGTCTATCCTTCTTGTGAGTATGGTGACTTAAGAAAAAGCCTACTTTTTGGCCATTGTGAATCTGTAACTCAAAAGTTCTTTCTTCCCTTTCCTCTCTCTCTCTTTGTCTCTCTCCTTCTCTCTTTCCTTCTCTCTTTCTTTCTCTCTCTCTCTCTCCCCCCTCTCTCCTTTGCTCCCTATTCTCTTTCTTCACACTCCCCACTCTATTTTATCAATAAATAAGCTTTTTAAAGCATTACTTATTCAAAAGACACAGATATACCACCCATCATTTTGTTGGCTTGGCAATATTAGGCAAGGGTTTGACCCCACAGCTCAACAGAGAATTGAAAACACCATATAAAAAGCAATTAACATTCTACTCATTACCTCATTATATGTAATCTAATTCCTTCCCCAAGTGTAAGCTCCAAGAAGGCAAGGTTTTGTTTTGTTCTTTGCCATTTCCACAATGCCCAAATGATGTTAAACCAATATGTAAGCAATAAATAAATAAAACAACTAGGAAAACCCAGACTATACCTTAAAGAAATAGTGTCAAGAAGAAAACTAACATCAGTGCATAATGCTACTGGGAAGCAAGAGTAATGACAAGTCATTTTGATATTCCATAAGGGCAGAATAACTCCCAAATGAGGAGGAAAGGTGAACAAACATAATTATAAAATGTCTTGTAGAGAAGATGCACAGGTAGGAGAACAAAGAAAGGGAGGAAGGCTGACATGCCCGAGTTAAAAGTTCTCTGAAGACAGGCTAGTACTGGAGTCCAAGCCCATTGACCCTTGTGTAATACTTTTTAAATGAATGAAATTCATGAAGATCAATGAGGAGCCCAGAAGGACACAGTGCTCTTGAAGACAGGTAATAGGGGCTTGAATTCAATAAAGCTGGACATTTGCAGGCAGTAGAAGACAAATTGATCTAAGTCTGAATTTTACCATAATTGTGTATTAAAATCAATACATTAACTACATATTAGTATATATTAAATATAATCCATAAGCCATATTACTTATATTTAGTTGTCAAAAACCCTGCTCAATTTAGTAAAATGGATTGTGCAGGATCAAATACTTTAAAAAATATTTTAATAAAAAGGGTACATTCAGTTTCAAATATTTAAAAGTAGACAGTAGAATTTTGAGATCTAGAGTAACATGTAAACAAAATAGAAAACATTTAAAGGCTGATTAATAAAATGTCATGAAACAAGACATTCATGATGGAAAGAATAAATAACCACAGAAGCTACATGCTTTCTCTATAACTTAGAACCTATGCTGCCACACTGCTTCCCTGAGGTCAAACACTAAGGCATAAATTCTAGTTTCAGCCTTCAAATTGAAAACATTAGAAGCTGGACTTATTAACCAAGAAAGCTTTCAGATGCAAACTCCTAACTATTGAGTAGTGCATATCAAATTTTTATACCTCCAATTATTTCCAAAGCCTTTTGAGGAAAAGAAGAGAAAAAGAAATTGCCTAGCATCAAAAACAGAGTCTATTAACTCAAATGTTTCAAGGTTCTGTTTAGTGATTCAAGAATGCTGAGGTATCCCTGCCAGCCTCTCCAACCATCACTGAGGAGAAATGTACAGGAGAAGCCACTAATAGTCACACAGTTACTTTCTTACCAATCGACTCTGTCTCTTTAAATGCCCCTCCACTTTATCAGAAATCACACTTCTAGTCAGAAGCTACCTTTTCATTAATACAATTCAGAGCACTAATTCAAGAACATTTATAACATTGAATCATAGGCCTCAGAGAATACATCCCAGGAGAACTTGGAATAATCTCATAAACACTTTGCAGTATTTTTCTGTGCTAACCAAAGAGGCTTGAACTTAAACTCTCAGGTGAGAAAGCTCAAGAGCACAAGCCTGGAGCAGACCAGTCTTTCACACTCCTATAGGGACTAAGCACTGCTTCAGAAGAGAGACTCATATCATCAGGGCAATTCACAATAAAAGGCAAAAGCAGAGGCTGGATAGAGGTTTTAAATGGAGAAGAAAGAGCTCGTGGGTGAGGAATAAGGAAAGGCAGGTGAACCAGAGAGAGAAGAATGATTTAGATCAAGTGCTTGGTTAGTTCAAAGGAGGGGCACAAATTAAAGCATGTGGATTTAAACCTCTTTGTAAAAGCCTGAATGCTACCCCCTTTCTCATTTGAGAACTTTGAGATTTTCAGTTGAAATTTAGGGTCTCTGATATATTTAAAGGGAAAAAAATCTTTATTCCACACATAGAGCTTTTAAAGAAGACTCAATAGATCTGGACTAACTAGTATGGTTTTAAGAGAATAATTCATCTTCTATTACATTCTCTTCAAAATAAACACAATACTTTTTTTTTATATTACAGAGTAATTCAGGGAGTCTGGAGTCAGTTGAAACTGACTTGAACAGTTAGTTGAGACCAGAGTGAAGAAATGAATGAATTGGTTGGCCTGACTTTGTCCAGAACTGGATGTCAGGCTCCCTTAGCTTCTTCTTTAGCTGCTCTCTTGGAGTAGTTCCATTCTTAAGGAAGTTCATATCTTCTGGAAGCAAGAAGGCAACTAATAGCACTGACGGATTCATTTCATCTTATCTATGTCCACTGCAAAATGTGCCAGTCATCACGAAAAGAGGGGTCTTCATCCACAGAACCCAATCCATGACCCCTTCCACACTGTTAACCATGGGGGGGGGGTCACACCCTATGTTAGCAGAGCCATGGACACCAGAAATAGGAAACGCTGCCTGTATGCACTTGCCATGATCGTGACCCTGAAATGCCATGTACATCCATTTTAAATATTTCTTCATTTAAGTGATCTAACAGTGATCTAACAGGGTGATTCATTTATTGAGATATCATCAATATGTAGAATCACGATTTGTACACATTCTATATGTATATTGACTTCAGAGAAAAGTGCACAGAAACATTTCAGATATAAGCCAAAAGGCATATAAATAAAGTAATATTTGTGTCACATTTATCACTGTATTTGTATCTTACAGTGATAAAATGATTAAACACAAATGTGAAGCTATAATGTACTTCATCAATGATTGACAGAAAAAATAGACAACATAGACATATGATTAAGAGATTTTGATTTAACAGACTATGTATGATTAAAATTGAGAGGGAAACAATGTTTTATAATATTGATCCTATATTTTACTTGAAAATATTTATGAAATATGCACAAAACTTGATTTTGTATATGTTGTACAGAACATATCAATAAATCCAAGTATTGGGCCATCATGAACATAACTTTTCAGTAAAATTATACAATAGCAACCAAATATACAAAGGAAAACTAAAGCCTGAGAAAATATAAAGTTCGCCAGAATAATCTCTGCTGTCAACAAGAACTAAAAAATGAAATACAGACTACTAAGAAATAACAACTTTAAATTAGCGAAAACATTTCATTCGTTAATGTGTATAAATCTAAAAAATGTGCCCCCGTGGCTCGCCTGAATTTCAATAATAGCAGCTAATCTTCTACTTAAACAGTTTGAAAATCTAAGAGTCATTCTTAAATTCATTTTCTCCATGTCTGTATCAAATCCATAACATATTTGTGGCTCTAACTTTAAAGAACAGAGATCTAGCATTTCCTCTCGGCTACAGATAACATCTTAACCCTAGTACTTGGTCTCAATAATTGCACAGATACTGAACTTTTTCTTCTGCAAGGGTGCCCCTGTTTAATCACCATCCCTACCCCTTAAACAGCCAATCCCATTCAGTACACAAACCACACTCACAAATATATGTCAGATTTCCGTTCTCCCATTCCTCTCCATTAAACCTACTTTTCATTATATTAAGTCATGAGTCTCCTTAGTTTAGTGGGTTTTCTCAAACCAACTGGTTACATTACATCTCAGTGTTGCCTGCACTTTTCCCTGAACATGGAGTGTGGCTCTGGAAAATGCCAACTGTCTATGTCCCTTCATCTAATAATATCAACCCCAACACTACTAAATTGATTTATACTTCTCCACAGCGTTCCTCAGCATAACACATCAGAAAATAAGGATATGGAAAAAGTTAAAAAATAAAAAGATGGAAAAATATACTCAAAATGCTAAATAAGAAATTGACATACTGTAATGATAAGTAAGATAATAAAATTTTCTAAAAACAATGCAAACTGTCCTAAATATTGAGTAAGACTTCAGTAATGTTGCCAAAGAGTTCATGGCCATGAAAAATAGATAAAAATCTGAAAACCTATGAGGCAATACTGTTGTGAATAATAATCCATGCGAGTCCATGATGCAGAAACAATTTGATCTTCCAAAATAATTTTATTATGTTTTTATTAATGGAACAGGTTTTCATTCCAGAAACTAAAATCTCATGTTGGTCTGCGACAGTCTATCTTAGTGTAGCATGGTGGGGACCAGGTCAGTCTTTAGGAATTGCAATCATTTTGAATAGCAATTCTGCTACTGTCACTAAAATTATATATGAACATAATCTTCATCCCATCAGATCCAACTGGATTTGAATATAATCAATGCAACCCACGACAGAGAAATCAACATTAGTACATTTGAACATGAAGAGCAAAAGGTTTGTTGACAATTCATGTTAATGGCCATAATCCAGTAAAAATCTGGGCATTCACAATAAATCAATAAATTATTATTTCTTATGTTCTCAAAACACCTAGTTCTATAACAAATGAAAGACAATGCACAATGTGGGAGGGTGTCCAAACAGGGGACCTCCCAAATTAAATACACTCATCACATAAAATGCAAGCTAATTTAAGCATAATCTAATTTCAGTAGGCTTCAGGCAGGCCATAACCAAATATCATGTTGCTTATTAAATCAGAATGTGTGTAAATTCATTCTTCCCCGCCATAATTTCATGAAAGCTCTTTTCATCTCATTGTTTCGCAAACTGTAGATCAGTGGATTCAGCAGAGGTGTAAGAAGTGAATAGGACAGAGATATCACTTTCTTGGTGTCAGGGGAGTAGCCAGACTTGGGCTGTAAATAGGTCATAATGGCCGTGCCATAGAAGAGGGTAACAGAAGTCAGGTGGGAGGCACAGGTGGAAAAGGCCTTCTGCCTCCCAGTGTTGGATGGCATCTTCAGGATGGCAAAGAGGATTCGAACATAAGACAGGAGTATCAAAAGGAAAGGAACCAGAACAATCAAAATAGTGCCAGTGAACGCATAGATTTCAAAAAAATAAGTGTCTCCACAGGCAAGCTCCAGCACTGCAGGGGTTTCACAGGAGATATGATCAATTTCATTGGGGCCACAAAAGGGAAAACTAAATACCCATGTGGTCTGCACAGTAGCCACCACCATCCAGGAAGCCCATGAGAAAATTAATAAATTCTTGAAAACGCTTTTGTTCATAATCACTGGGTAGCTCAGAGGATGGCAGATGGCAGCGTAGCGGTCATAAGCCATTGCCCCCAGGAGAAAACATTCAGTCCCACCAAAAAAGAGAATACAGTACATCTGTGAATAACAGCCTGCAAAAGTAATTGTTGTTCTTTCCGTGGAGAGGACCACCAGCATCTCAGGCACAATCGCTGCAGTGTAACTCATTTCTACCACAGACAAGTTCAGGAGAAACAGGTACAGGGGGACGTGGAGGCTCTGTTCCAGGGAGATGACAACTATAATGATGGCATTTCCCATCAGAGTCACCAGGTAAATCACCAAGAAAACCCCAAAGAGCTGCCTTTGCAGTTCAGGATAGTTAGAAAAGCCCAGGAGGATGAATTCAACCACAGAGCTCTGATTCTGCCTTTTCATTTCAGCTGTGAGTGTACATAGTTTTTATGGACATAGTAACGAAAGTGTGAAGTCACAGCCCAGTAGCTCAGAGTTAGCCTTGGCACTCACCCCAGGCAGTTTTGGTAGAAGAGTGAAATAAGACATAGAAATTTACCTGGCAATTTTAAAGAATTGCCTACTATTCATATTATTGAATATTCCAAATGAAAAAGCAGAAAGGAGGTTTCTATCACAGAATTCAATACAAGAATTACATCCCAAAATTCAATTAGAACTCATATGCTCTGCAGTTTAAAAGCTAAACCTAGACTTAAAGCAAATGACCTATTTTATAGCTTCATTTATAGGTCATATTCAGATAACATAGTCAAAGTGATAATCTACTTCCCAATTTTGTATAAATATCATGCCAAGAAATACAAAAATTAAAGCATCGAAAAGTGACATAACCACCAAAAAATTGATGATATGATAACTAGAAGCGTAACAAAATGATTCATACCTATTATAATTTTTTTAAGATAAAAATGACTGGCTAATTTGACAGCACTCTGCAGAAACAAAGGGCTTATATTTTATATGTCTCCATATTAGGTCATCTGTAAACTGTGTGAATTCACTTTAGGTTCACAGATTTTCAGGCAGAGTATACCTGATCAAGTATATTGATACCTGATTGAGAAATTCCTAGGACCAAGTCTTCATAGCAGTTCTTCATGACCATGATGGTGGGAGAGGGAAAAAAAAAAAAACAACTTTCTAAATCATAGTAAATCTGTATACAGAAGTTCAACCTTTTTTCACTGTGCTTATTTCTGTGACATTTTTCATCAAGTTATCATTTAATATTAACTATTCAGCAAATATTTCTTGTAATATCTCCCACACTTTAGTCTCTGCAAAATCAGACATACCTTTCTTCCCACAGCTTAACAGACAGGTGGCCAACTACTTCAAAGAGGACGATGTGACTCTTGAACACAGTATTTCTAACTTCAGCTCTTGTACATGGCTGTTTTCTCACTATCTCCAGATGATTTACATGCAATTAAACAAACTCCTTTATTAGCATATAAACTCAACATAGCAAAGATTTTCTTTGTTCTTTGCTATGGTCACAGTGCTGTAAATCTCTGACCTACAGCAAATGCTAAACAATTATTTCTGCCTAAATGTACATAAGTTAGTAACATAAACTCTCCCTCTAAGGAATGAAATGTCTAAATAAAAAGGAAAACCACCACACCACGGAGAAGCAAGGTAATAGCAAGTTCTTTAGAAATTTTAATGAACGATACTTTTGAATGGGGGGTGAAGAGGGGTAAAGCACTACAGTCTCCAGAAGGTAATGGTTTGGGGTCAGTTAGAGAACAGGAAGGAGGAGAGAGAAGGCAGGTGACTTATTTGATTCAGAAGGGATTTAATGACAACTTCGCAGTAGAATGAAGACCTACTGATCTTTGAGTGATATTTTCAAAATCAGGGAAGATTACCAAGGCTAATTTGAAAGACACAGCAAAACAGAGGGAATGCAATGGTGTGGGAGGTCAACCAGTAGAATATTACTAAACAGTGAAGACAAACATCTGTATAAACCATAATATTTATATTCTGGTTATCGAAAACCTCACAAATTAATAATAGCTATTTCAGGGTGAAATATTTAAACTCATTTCTAATGGAACAAAAAAAAAGGATCTTGTAGTAAGTCACAAATATTCACAACTAGATAGATTTGAAGTAGAAAATTTATTGTTCCCAAATAGCATAATTGTGAGCATGGACTGGAATGACAAAAAGCATTGTATGACCATAAATACTACCCCTTTCTCTGCAATTTAGGACATCTTAACATCATCTTGAATACCTGACTGACATGGAAACATAGGTAAATCACTTCCTTCTGAATATTTCAACCTTCTAATTAAAAAGATAGCAGTTGGAATTATTTATTAAATTCCTTTCCAAGTGCCCTTCCTAGATTTGGTGATTGGTGCGTACAAATTTCTTATATATCTTATACTGCCTATACTTTTCTCTGAAAAGGAAATTAAGCAGCATAAAAAAGCAGTGTACTGATTCAATTATTTCAGCTGTATTTAGTGATCTGAGCACGGAGACATCATTTCAACAGCACCATCAGCTAACACTCACACAAGTAAAATCTGAATCTTCTTACCTATTGGCTCTGTTTCTTTGTGTCCCTCTACTTTCTCATAAATCTAACTTCTAGTCAAAAGTCACCTTTTCACAAATACAATTTAATGACTCCATACAATTATTCTACAACATTATATAGCTTTGAATCATCTGTATGCTCTAGAGACTCCATCCCTGGAGTAGTAAGAACCACTCCATGAACACTTTCCATTAGTTGCCTGTGGTAACTAAAGGTGTTAGATAACTCATCCCCTTAGGTGAAGTCTCCAGAGTATAAACCTAAAGGCCATTTCTTCATATTCCCATTGGAAATAAACTGTCTCTTTGCATAAATCCTAATCTCACCATGACATCTCCCAGTATGAATAGAGGCTGTCTAGAGACTATAGGTGGAGAAACAAAAGAGTTGGAGGGTGAGGGTGTGGGCAAAGACAGGTGAGCTAGTGGTAGAGGAGATTGGCTACAATGCCCAGCTTGCACATCAAAACAGACAAGTGGATGGAAGTCTCCATAAGGAAAGCTGAATGCCCACTCTCATGCACACCCCCAAGAACTCACGAGACGAAATTTAATAGAAGTCCTGTTATGTTTTAGAATAGTTTTTCACAGTTCATTTCACAGATACATTTTTTGTTTTTCTTTTTTGTTGTTGTTGTTGTTGGTATTTTTATTAATTTTTTTCTCACGTCATTGTAGTTCCCCATATCACCCTTCAACCACCACCCTGCTCCCTGTGTTCCTCCCTTCCCTGTGTGGCCTCTGCTGTTTGCCTCAGCTCTAAGGTCAGCTCATAGTTTTTATTTTTTCTTGATCTTTTGTTGGTTTCCCTATATTCCACATGTAAGTGAGACCATCTGATATTTATCTTTTTCCTTCTAATTTTGGATAGCATTATTATAGATAAGCTCCTGAGAACCAAAAACTAAGAGCCAGTAGTTCTGAACTAGCTAGCATAAATCGAACAAATCACTTATCTTCCTGATTCTATTACTTTCACTGTGACATGAACATAACATTGTAATCTCACCAAGTATATGAGAAAATAACGTGAACCTGGGATCAGTCCAAAATGACTTGAACAATTAATAAAACCATTGGCTCAGTTTCAGCAAAGTGAAGAGATGAATGAAATGCTGGTTTGATTTTGTCCAGAACTAGATGATTTGGTCATGTGCTCATTACACTGCTATCCTAGAGCAGTTTCCATTCTCATAGAAGCTCCCCACTCCTGTGAGGACTAAGACTGCCAACAATACATAGGGATTCATTCCACCTAATCCAGGTCCACTGGGACATATTTCAGTTATCTTTAGAAGGGTTTTCCTTCACAAAATCCAGTTCAAGGTTCCTTCCCTTATCATTCATCATCAGGGATAACACTCATGCATGAACTAATTGAGTATATAAGACAAGGGAAATACTGCCAATAATTAATTTCTCTTATTCATGGCCAATAAAAATCCATGGAAGTGGTGCCATGGAGTAGTGTTCTCATTTGTGATGTCAATAATGCTAATACAAGTGAAGTGCTCTTTATGGAAGTTGACAAGATACAATCACAACTTATAGTCTTTCTTATATATGTTTGAGCTCCAGTGAAAAGTGTGCATGTTGGGGAGAGAAAGAAACTTCCCACTTTCTCTCTCAGTTTTTCTGAGGCTAGACAAATAGTCTGCAAACATATTAATAGGAGAAATGAGTTCATTTGGTTATGTACATATAGGAAATCCACTACACATGTATCCAAGGTTAGTTAGGAAAAATGGGATTTATATCCAATTCTAAGTAATAGGATAGGAACCTGGGTTTTCAACAAGCATCTACAGGGGCTCAAGGACAGGGAGAGGATGTCACATGTCAAAGACCTGGTGTCTATAATTAGATATTTGTTCTGTTCTCCAGAAGATTTTCTCTGATAAAATGGTTATTTGGTTAAAAACTATTATTCTGGGTATTATGTCCATGTTCCATTCTTTAAAGTAGTAAACAAGTAGTAAAAGTTTCCTGTGATGCTACAGGGCTTTGAGGGACCTTAGTTCAAAATCATATTCATGTCCAAGTAACACATCTTCAGAAAGACTTTTCTGAACATCTGGAGGCACAGCCTTCGGTTTCCTTCTCCGAAACATCCTTGGGGGTTTACATTTCAGAAGTTGGGTTGGCATATTGCTCCTTTTCATTGAACCAGTTTCTTTTTCCTATAAATTGTCTTCTTTCTGGAGTCATTGAGACAGGTAAGCTTAGGTCTTTGACACAAGCAGTCAGGTTTATTAAGTAAGAGACATTTCTATGGAAACAAATAAAAATAATAGTCATGACTGAGTTCATAGGGCACTCATCAAGATTTCTAGATATCAAGCTCAAAGTATTCATAGATGAAGGGGAGGCAATATGGTGCAAAGAATATTATCACCCCCAAATCCAGAGACATGCCACATGAGAGTAAAAGGCAGGAAGATAGATGCTGAGCAAGGGGAAAGGGAACTGTATCACAAAATAATTGCAAGGTCGACCTGGGCTATACCAAGAGAGACAATATTTCACTGGTTCTAGGGTGTTACTAGGAGGCTTGTACATCAGACTGGACAATCAACACTTTGTTAAATTAATTGAAGGGAAAAATTGGTGAAGAAATTCATACACTCACTATCCTCATCGAGCTTATTATCAAGAGTGACAATCAAATGTTAAACAGATCACATGTTTAAACAGAAAAGGAGTTCAAGTTAATAAGATACTTATAATGGAAGCAAGAAACATGTGATCTTCAAAATATACTTAATGTGAACCAAGCAACTAGAAAAACAGTTTTAAAGAAAAATTTTAAGTGACATGTTGGCCGGGTGACATTATGAATGTCAATCTGTACAAGCCACATGTAAGAAAGACACAGCAACAACTTTTACATCTCTAAGACATGTGTGTGGAGTTGGGCTTAGAATCTCCAGAGACACCTCACCACAACTCTGTTTGGGGCACAGAGACCCACTGGATTGTCTCCCACAAGGTGTGACCTCAGTGTGACTGCTGTTCGTCCCCTGTTCTCTTGTAAGTGGTGCATTTAGGGTATTAGGGCAGGTGGAACTTGTGAGATGCGGGAAAGATGGCCTGGGCTCAGAATGAGTTCTGAAACAAAAACATCAGATTTCATGCTGTGAAGATCAATTTCTTAGAAACATCTCTCTTCCACTTTCTCCTACATCCTAAGAATCACTGTATTTCTCCACCACCATCATTTTACAAACTCCTGTCCTATCTTAGCAACTGGATATAAGTTACCACGAAGGGGGTAAAAAAATCACTACACAAAACAAACTGTAAATAAGGAAGAGAGGAGAGGGCGATTCAAGGAAGAATCATTTGGGGATGGATGTTGAGACATAAGGTATCAGGAAGGTTGTGCGTGTGTTTTTTATTTTTTAATGACATTTTTGGAGATCTGAAGACAGAGTAAGGATTAGTTGAAAGTTGAAAGTGGAATGAGAAGCATAACATAGGGAAAGGAAGGAATGTTTTGACAATTTGGGATCTGGATACAATAATGATTTTATAAAACTAAACTCAGACCCTGGCTATGTATTAGTGCAAATCACCTCATTCATTTCATTTTAAAATGGGGGAAAATTACAATTTGTCATCAGATTTAGGATGGGAAAATTAGGTCACTGAGTATGATATTCAAATACTTATATAAAGCATTTACTTAATGTGAAAAAGAAATCTGTGGTTATAAACACTTCAAAACTAAAGGTTGATAAAGCACTGTAGAACCACTTCACCAAGCTTAAAGACCTTAGATATCTCACTGGAAATATCCATTTCTCCCTATAATTCATTTCTTTTAAGTGTAATGAAATTTTTAGTCTTCAAATAAAACAGAAATAAAAAAAAAACTAAATGCAGACCTTGCACAGATGTCACTAGGTGAGAGAAAGGGAGAGTGAATGAGCAGATATAGCATGAAGCAGGGGGAAACAACAGACAAAAGCTAGTAACACAAGGTTCCACAGGTCATGCCAAGCATATTTTTTTCAAAACACAGAGAATACGGAAATATTTTGAGCACAGAGAATCAGCATGAGACTTACATTTTGGAAGTTCCTTTTTTTCCTAGCCACAGTGATTATGTTGGAAACCCTAACATCAACCTCCCACATCAGGAAGACATGACTTCAGTGATGCATCCAACGAGCCAATGTGAAATTAAGTTGGTGTTACTAGTACTGTGTTTAGAGTAAAATCATAACAGTCCTTTTGGATGGGCTGGTTTTGTCAGTTTTAACTTAGTGGAGAATCAATGTGACTCTGAAACCATCATATATGCAACAAGATCTTGAACCTTGCCTGTTCACCTTCTATTCCTCCTAAGACAAGACCCAAAGGAACTAACCCTAGAAAGAAGATTGTAAAACTGGGCTACCAAAGAGGTGGTGGTGGCCAGAACAAGGTGGGGAGAAAGCACAATGGACAGTGATGGAGGATTATGGATGTCTTGTTGATTGGTACCATAGGGTGTGGTAACAACACCTGAGCACCTGACAGGGGAGATAGTATACCTTTAATATACAAACAACAACATAAACCAATTTAAAAAAAAAAAGTCACATTAACGGTCACTCTCAACAAAAACTTGTTGACTCAGTGAATAATGAACAAATGAAACAAAGAACAAAAAAGAAAAAATGGAGTTGCTATTTGGTTTGGAATTTAGGCTTTCAGAGATTTCTCCACCCCTTCCACCCCCCCCCATGAGTTTATTTAATTCACTCTGAGAGCTATAAGAAGGAAATTGCAGGATTCCAGGGCTCAGGATCTGAGAAAGGATTTCCAAATGCCTGCTAAATGCCCTACTGAAAAATAGCTTTTGCCATATTCATATTACTCAAACAAATGGTTCAACCATTTGTGAAAAATGGAATCACATTTGTATTTCCAATTCTCATTATGGCAGTAGTAGCAATATTTTTTCTTTTATTACCATTCTTGAATCAGAAAATAAAGGGAGTAAATGTTCTTTTGATGTAGATTCAATAAAGGAGACCCAATTTAAAAAAGAAAAGACAAAACTTGTAGGCAACTATAGATCCTGAGACTTACAGCAGAGCAGGGGGTGGAAAGGGTCAAAAGAGGAGAGAGAGGCGCACAGGGCCCAAGGTGGTGGTATATCTATGGGAACTACACCTGAGAGGAGTACACAATGTACTCTCTGGACACAATGTAAAAGAAACTAAAAATTAATAAAAGGAAAAAAATAAAGAAGACCCTTTCTATTTACTGCCAGCAACATTAAAAAATAACAAATAATTAAATGGAGAACAAGGACTAAATGTTCTAGATTTGGTAAACTGATAAATCATTCTAGTAAAGACCATGAGTATAGCACCCTAGAAAGTAGACACAAATAGTAAATCTCTTAGATTAAAAAAATGAATCATCTTATGTTAATAAAGAATGTGTCTGGGGTCGTTTTAGGTCTACAGAGGGAATTTTAACAAAGGTATATAGAAAGATTGTTCTGTAAGTGGAAAAGATACTAAGCTACTAGTGAAGTCAGCAAAGATCCCAGGGAGCCCTCCATTCTCAGCATGGGATAAATGACTTAGGGAAAGATCAACAGAAATCCTGTTAGAAAAATAATTAGTGGAGTCTAAGTTGCACCAATTAAGTTGTCCAAAATAACTGCAATGTGTTTCAGCATTCATGGCATAGATTTTCGCTTCACAAATTAAGATCTCTTCCAGTCTCTTGAAGGTCTTTATTTATTCCTTTATTATTACAATGATTTTGAAATGTAAGCTGCAGAAGCTAGTAAAACTGGTAAAAACAAATACTGCTGACCCCATCCTTAAGCAATTTATCACACAAAATAAAACATCAGTACAGTTAAACATAGGTATTTATTAAAGCTTCATCTGTTAAAATAACAATACTTAACAACATGTATGAACATAAAGAATGAATATAGTGTTGTAGTGTATTAGGAAAGCATTGTCAATAAAAAAAATGAGACACTACAAAGGAAAGCAGAAACCCCTAAGATATTACTTAACTTGCAAAACAAACCAAATTAAGAAATGCAAAATGTTAGGTCATTCAATAAATTAGCCCAGTAAACAAATATATGGTTTAGTAAACAAATAACACAGTCAGAATGTTTGTAAATTAAATTTTCTTTGCCACAATTTCATGAAAGCTCTTTTCATCTCACTGTTTCTCAAGCTGTAGATCAGTGGATTCAGCAGAGGTGTGAGTAACGTGTAAGCCAGTGA
The DNA here is from genome assembly GCF_000260355.1 of Condylura cristata. Taxonomy (NCBI): domain Eukaryota; kingdom Metazoa; phylum Chordata; class Mammalia; order Eulipotyphla; family Talpidae; genus Condylura; species Condylura cristata. The sequence goes on along the minus strand of NW_004567116.1, from coordinate 34,385,876 downwards.
CATCACTTTCTTGGTGTCTGGGGAGTAGCCAGACTTGGGCTGTGAATAGGTCATACTAGCCGTGCCATAGAAAAGGGTAACAGAAGTCAGGTGGGAGGCACAGGTGGAAAAGGCCTTCTGCCTCCCAGTGTTGGATGGCATCTTCAGGATGGCAAAGAGGATTCGAGTGTAAGACAAGAGTATCAACAGGAAAGGAACCATAACAACCAAAACAGTGCCAGTGAACGCATAGATTTCAAAATAAAAGGTGTCTCCACAGGCAAGCTCCAGCACTGGGGGAGTCTCACAGAAGAGATGATTGATTTCATTGGGGCCACAAAAGGGAAAACTGAAAACCCATGAGGTATGCACGGTATCCAGCATGATCCAGGAGACCCACGAGAATGTTACTAATTTTGTGAAAACGCTTTTGTTCATAATCACTGGATAGCTCAGAGGATGGCAGATGGCAGCGTAGCGGTCATAAGCCATTGCCCCCAGGAGAAAACATTCAGTCCCACCAAAAAGAAGAAGGAAATACATCTGGGCAAAACATCCTGCAAAAGTAATCGTAGCTCTTTCCATGGAGAGGACCACCAGCATCTCAGGCACAATCGCTGCAGTGAAACCCACTTCCACCACAGACAAATTCAGGAGAAACAGGTACAGGGGGACATGGAGGCTCTGTTCCAGGGAGATGACAACTATAATGATGGCATTTCCCATCAGAGTCACCAGGTAAATCACCAAGAAAACCCCAAAGAGCTGTCCTTGCAGTTCAGGATAGTTAGAAAAGCCCAAGAGGATGAATTCAAACACAGAGCTCTGATTCTGCCTTTTCATTTCAGCTGTGAGTGTACATAGTTTTTATGGACATAGTAACAAAAGTGTGAAAGTCACAACCCAGTAGCTCAGATAAAACCTCAGAACTCATCCCAGAAAGCCTTGACAGAAGTATGATAGAGAAACCCATCCCCATAGAAATTTACTTGGAAATTTTGGAGAATAGCTAGTTGCTTCATTAAATAATCTTTCATATAAAGAAATGAGAAGTGAAGAATTCTGGCTTGGAAATCTTACATGAAAAGTAAAAACATATCAAAATTCTATTGTAACTGATATGCCATGTTGTTTGAGAAATAACAGCTGTAAAAAAATTTTTTAAAAATGTTATCACTTAGGAATTATTCATATAGTTGCAATGACACCTATTTTCTTTTCATCTATTTTATATAAACATTAAACCTAGGAGCACAAAAAGTAAAATATCAAAAAGTGACAAATGGAAAAAGTTACCCAAAAAATCGATCAAAATCTAATAATTAGAAATATAACAAGGATGATATATGTCTATTATAAACAATCACTAGTTCAAAATAACAATATGTATCCAGGTGAAGAATACAGAGCTTGGGTGAAACAAACAAAAGGAGGTTTATTTTAGATGTTCCTATCTTAGTTGATCTATAAATTATGTGAGTTGACTTTCAGATAATTGACTATTGTCCAAACTGTACTGAGGTTGTAGATGGGAAGTTCTGGGTGCCAATTCTCCTTGGCCATCTTTCTGATATGATGAAGAAAATAAAAAGTCATTATAAGCCTGTATTTTAAAAGTTTTTCTTTCCCATCATTAAATCTCACCAGTTTTTTATTTAGTCATCAATTATCCAACAAACACTTCCTGTAGCCCCTACCATACTTTAGGTGGTATGAAGATCAGTCATACCATTGACCACAAAACTCAGCAGTTACATGCTACCTACAAAAAGAAGATGATCTCACTCCTAATACCTTACTCCATTTTATTTTTTCATGATCTCCAACTGAAATCATATTTCTATACCTTTAACTAATTTCTTCATGAAATATAAAATACAAAGTTACCAAATATCCCATGCTTGCTTCTTATATTTACAAGACCTGCAAAAGTATCAGACCCACAGCTAATGTTTGACCAATGTTCCTTGTAAATAAAGACAATAAGGAAAGTGTAGACACTTCCTTTGAGAAATCAAGGATCTAAATTGAAAAGAAAACCTGCACACACAACTGTTGGGAAGCAGGGCAATAAATTAACAAATGACAAATTCAAGGAAGGAAAAATTACTTCTGAGGTGGGAGAGATGGCAAGAAACGACAGTTGCAAAGTCATAGCTATGAGGTCCCAGATAATAGGAAGACAGGAGTAAGGCCCACCTGCTCATGTAAAAGTTATTCAATGAGAACTTAGCACTAGAATGATCTCTAGTCTTTGTGGGAGGTTTTAAAAACCAGCAAAATCACTGTGTAAGTTGAGTCTGAAAAAGGAACACTTGCACTTGCTGTCTGTGGAGAGTAGTCAGTAGAACAGTAGCAGACAGTAGAAGGCAAATTGACACATTTCTATATTTGACCAAAGCCATTTATTAAAATTAATGTCTACACTAACCATAATAATTGTATTTTGGCTATCAAAAATCTCTTAAATTAACAACACCAGGCTACAGGATCAAGCTTTTAAACTCACTTCTAAAGGGAAAATATTGAACAATATATATTCAATTACCAAAATTTTAAAGTGGATCAGTTTTAAAATAGAAAATTTCATGTTCATATACTAAACACAATGGGAAATCTTTAAATAACTTATTAAAAGCATGTTATGGGAGAAAGAATTCTTATACCAAGGACCACTAAATAGACATGCAAATAGTTTTTTAATAACTTAGAAATCCCTGTGCAATCTTGACTCACTGGCATGAAACAGTTACAAGGTCATTCCCTTTATTAGCACTTCCCTTGTAACTTTAAAAGTTATGTGTGGAACTTCTCTTCCAGTTGCAAACTTCAAAAATTTTATGATTACTACCCACAAAATTCTTCTATTGCCCAAACTTGTCTCTGAAAAGAACAGCAAAAAGAAATCCACTAGCAAAAAAACTAAAGAGCCTACCAATTCAAGAGTTTCAGCTTTGTCTGATGATTCCTGAGCACTCTGAAATTACTGTACCAGCAACTCCAGCCATGAGTGAGAAGAGTAAATGAGAACTCACACAATGGAACCTGCACTTTCTTCCCTACTAACTGCCTCTTAAATGTCTCATGACATTATCAGTTTTGCCGTTAGCCAAAATGCAATGATTCTAGGAAATTATATGACACTGAATCACATGGATCATATGCCCCAGAGCATCCATCCCCAGAGTACTTGGAATCACTTCACAAACATGTTCTAGTATTTTCCCATGCAAAAAGAGCCCTGAATTGGCCCCTCAGGTGAGAAAGCTCAGAGCACAAATTGGGAGCCTCACTTCTTCATATTCCTGTAGGGAATTAACACCTCTTCAGATGACTCAATTTCACCCATGACATATACCAATAGAAGGTATGCAAAAAAATAAACAAGGTTATAAATGGAGAAAGAAAACAACAGTGTGGCTAGAGCATGAGAAAAGGCAGATGTAAATGAGTTGGAGTAGAGAAGTATTTGGGCAGAGAAGTTGTACAATTGTTAAGGGGAAGGATGTCCTAAAGGAACTCTGCAGTCTTATGGACTCCATCCCCTACTCCAGCTTTGTGGAGTCTACCCCTACTCCAGTGATTGGAAACTACAACTCCCAGCAGTACCAGGGAGAGAACTGCAAGGACCCCAGGGCCGAGCTAGCAGGAATTCTGGGACTTTGGGGGATAAATAGGGCACGATTGCCTATCTCACTCTCTCGCTCAGGAAGCAGCTCTCCTGAACATGTGACTCGGGGTGTTCAGTCAGCCTAGCC
>NW_004567116.1:34379107-34380664 GCF_000260355.1 Condylura cristata | reverse complement strand
TCTTTGGAGATGTGTCTGCTCAGATCTGCCTATTTTTATTGAGTTGCTGGTTTTTTGTTGTTGATTTGTATGAGTTCGTTATATACTGTGGATATGAACCTCATATTGTATATACTATGTGCAAACATCTTCTCCCACTCAGGAACGTGTCTTTTGGTTCTGCTGATATTTTCCTCTGCTATGTAGAAGTTTTTTTTGCTTGATGTTGTTCCATTTGTTTTATCTGCTTCCATTTCCTTTGACATTGGGATTGACTCCTGAAAAACATCTCTAAGGCTAATATCACGGGATGTATCATTTGATTTTATCTATATATTATGCTTTCAGGTCTTTTGTCCAAGTCTTCAGTACATTTTGAATGGGTGTGTGTGTGTGTATACTTACAGAGAGGTCCAGTTTCATTCTTTTGCAGTTTCTGTCCAATTTTCCCAATACCATTTGTTAAAAATATTTTCCTTTCCCCATGGTATGGTTAGACTCCTTTATTGTAGAATAGCATTTGATATACATGTAAGTTAATTTGGGGACTATATGTTCTACTCCGTTGACCTGTATTTCTCTTTTTTATTCACTATCACAATGCTTAAAATAATTTGAGGTCAAAAAAAAATTTGAGGTCAAATAATGTGATGCTTCCATTTTCCTTCTTTTTTCTCAACATTACTTTGCTATTTAGTGTCTTTTGTGGCTCTATTTAAATTTTAGCATTTTTTTTTGTTCTCTTTCCTTTAAAATCTCTTTCCTTTAAAATGTTGATAGTTATCATAATAAACTTGAATGTTATTCTAGGTGATCTGAATGACAGGGGTGTAACTGCATGTCCCGGGGTGCATGGCTGAGAGACAAATTGTGGCACAGGTTTGCAAGACAAGATGCTGCTCTCCAGTGAGCAGCCCTCTTGCTATTCATTTAGTAAAAGTGAAAAAGCATGAGTGATTACATGACAATGGCAGGAGAAACGGGAGTTCAGGGGACATAAAGGGTATTCATCTTTTGGGGAACTGGACTTCAAAGTGATCAAAGCTATCAATTATATAAGGAGTAGGGGAGGGTATGTCGGTCACATATACAGGGAGAGCTTCCCATGCAGATGCTTGTGTAGTTTTCAAGCTATTCCCAGACCATCTTTGACCTGACCACACAATAGTCAGCAGTTACCTAGGCTTTCCTGGCCACCTCTTGACGTGTGCCATTGTCTCAAGGCAGTCATTCAGGAGTGCCTTACCCAAATCATTTACACACATAGGTGCATAGAGAGACCATGACACACAGGTGCAGAGTCCCTAGGTGGAAGAAAGGCCACAACAAGGTAAGATGACCATGTTAATAGTACTAATTCTCCCCATCCCTGAGCACAGAATAGCTTTTCACTTCTTTGTGTATTGTGTCCCTTATTTCTATTTCTTTTGACAATGTCTTACAGTTTTCATCATACAATGTGGATCCCCCAGGATTCCTTGTTCTCAGGATTTTCTTGGTGCCCAAAGTTGTTGATGGTTGAGCTAAATGTAGGATCAGGCAAGGAGCCTCTCACCAGGACAAAAGTCTTGGTATGAC
>NW_004567116.1:34355756-34378577 GCF_000260355.1 Condylura cristata | reverse complement strand
CCCTCTCCCTCTCCCTTCTTGGACTTTGAATTGTTTTCTCTCTCCATCCTATGCTGCTCCCACATTTGCTGCCCCATCAGGTGACAGTACTTTTGCCTCCTCTGTTAAGGTTCTGTGTTTAATTCTTATTGTTTTCTTAATTTCTTTTTTCTTAGCTCATTGCTTATATATTGAAATTCAACTAATTTTTTGGCATCAATTTTGAAGTCTATAATTTTACTGTATTGGTTTATGGTTTTAAATAGCTTTTTAGCGGCTAGCGGCACCTCTAGGTTTATCATGTATATTATCATGTCATCTACAAATAATGATAATTTCTTTCCTTTTCCAATCAGGATTCCTTTTATTTGTTCTTGTCTGATTATTCTGGCTCAGATCTCTAATATTAAGTTAAAAACAAATGATGAGAGTGTGCAACTTTGCCTTATTTCTGACCTTAAAGGAAAAGCTTTTATTTTTTTCACTGTTGGCATTAGCTTTTAACATATGATCTTTATTATATTATGTTTCTTCTATCTTCATTTTATTGAGAGTTTGTATCATAAATAAATGCTAATGCTGTTAAATGCTTTCTCTGTATCATATGATTTTTGTACTTCCTTTTGTTGATGTGGCATGCATGAATTGACTTGCTTATGCTGACCCATCTTTGCATCCCTGGAACTAATCCCACTTTGTCATGGTGTATGACCCTTTTGTTAGATTGTTAAATTACATTTGCCAGTATTCTATTGAGAGTCTTTACATGGTCATTAGAGACACTGGTCTGTAATTTCTTTTGTGTGATGTCTCTATCAAGTTCTGGTAATATTATCTTCATAAGATATGTTTGGGACGATAGTTATTTTAAAAGATCTTAAGCACGGTTTTAATCTTTGTAAATTTGTTGTTGTTTTATAGCCCAACATATAATCAATCCTTGCTTATATTTCAGGTACACTTGTGGAAAATGTGAAATCTGCTGTTTTGAAATGGAATATTCTATGTCTATTAAGACAGACTGGTCCTGTTCATTACTTAATGCTCTTGTTTTCTTATTTATTATCTGTTTAGCTTTTAGGATTCTCTCTTCAGGGATATGTCTGGCTTTATTTTTGTTTGGAACTCTGAGCGCTGAATCTAAATATCATATTCCCCATGTTAAGGAAATTCTTGGCCATTATTTCTTCAGATAATATATCCATCCCTTTGTCTCCTTCTTCTTTCAGAACCCTATGATACAAATGATATTCTCTTTATGCTATTCTGTACGTCTCGTGTTATTTTTTGTATATATATTTTTATTTTTTTCCTCCTTTTGCTAGCCTATTCTGTGTCTTAAGTTGCTTTCCTGGAAAATTTTCTTTCCCAAGGAAATCATCTTCCTTGCATCAATAAGACTGTCAACAACAGTTAGAGATTACTTCTACAATATCTAATCTATGTCCACCAGTTATCCTGAGGAATCTATTATAAGGAAATAAAATATCAGTACCTATAAGCATATGGCGCTAGATAATTTATTGAAATTCTTTGATGCTAGTAGGAATCCAGAAATGGCCTGGATGTTCATATTAGAGGAACATATAAAAAAAATTCTTATAACTCAAAATATTTACATCTCTAAAAAAAACAAGTCAATTGACTATCAAAACAGAGACATTCCTGATATATGTTCAAACTTTATAGCTCAAAAATAAAATATATCATATAAAGAAATGCAAACTAATTTCAGCATCAGTAAATGGAAATTCAGTTCAGTCAGGCAGTAACCAACTACCACATGAATTTCAGAACCATCAAAATGTATGTAAATCAACTCTTCTTCGTAATAATTTCATGAAAGCTCTTTTCATCTCACTGTTTCTCAAGCTGTAGATCAGTGGATTCAGCAGAGGTGTGAGTAACGTGTAAGCCAGTGACATCACTTTCTTGGTGTCAGGGGAGTAGCCAGACTTGGGCTGTAAATAGGTCATAATGGCCGTGCCATAGAAGAGGGTAACAGAAGTCAGGTGGGAGGCACAGGTGGAAAAGGCCTTCTGCCTCCCTGTGTTGGATGGCATCTTCAGGATGGCAAAGAGGATTCGAGTGTAAGACAAGAGTATCAACAGGAAAGGAATCAAGATAATCAAAATGGTGCCAGTGAACGCATAGATTTCAAAGAAAAAGATGTCTGCACATACAAGTTCTAGCACTGGGGGAGTCTCACAGAAGAGATGATTGATTTCATTGGGGCCACAAAAGGGAAAACTAAATACCCACGTGGTCTGCACAGTAGCCACCAGGATCCAAGTAGCCCATGAGAGCATTACTAATTTTGTGAAAACACTTTCATTCATAATCACTGGGTAGTTCAGAGGATGGCAGATGGCAGCGTAGCGGTCATAAGCCATTGCCCCCAGGAGAAAACATTCGGTCCCACCAAAAAAGAGAATACAGTACATCTGTACAAAACAGCCTGCAAAAGTAATCGTAGTTCTTTCCGTGGAGAGGACCACCAGCATCTCAGGCACAATCGCTGCAGTGAAACCCATTTCCACCACAGACAAGTTCAGGAGAAACAGGTACAGGGGGACATGGAGGCTCTGTTCCAGGGAGATGACAACTATAATGATGGCATTTCCCATCAGAGTCACCAGGTAAATCACCAAGAAAACCCCAAAGAGTTCCTCTTGCAGTTCAGGATAGTTAGAAAAACCCAAGAGGATGAATTCAACCACAGTGCTCTGATTCTGCCTTTTCATTTCAACAGCTGAGTGTTTTTATGGATGCAGTTGCAAAAGTATGAAGTCACTCCAGTATCTCAGAGTCTGCCTCTTCATTCACCCTATAGTCTTGGCAGAATTGTTACAGAGGAGCCCATACCCACAGAAATTTACCTAGTGATTTTGGAGACTAGCCAACTAATCAGTTTAATGGCTCTTTCAAATAAAAAGGGAGAATTGAAGTCTAGCTCAGAAATATTGTCCAAAAAGCATGAAGTAATACAAAATTTTATTGCAACTGTAATATGAGAGCTAAATTAGCCTTAAACAAAAAGAAATATTTGTACTTAGACCTCATTCATAACATATTATTAAAGGTATAATCCATTTTTTCCAAATTGATATTAATAACACAATAAAAGAAAGGTCAATAGGAAACACATGCATTCAAACTGATTAAAAAATCTGATAATTAAAAGTACAGCAAAGATGATATATATGTATATATATATGTTATACATATTCATTAGTTCAAAATAATTGTACATAACCTGGCTAAGTGTGACAATACCCAGTAGAAACACACAACAGGGTTGTTGTTTTAGGTGCTTCTATTTAAATTTTGTGGGTTGACTTTAGGTTTATTGAGTTTTACTCAGGCTATGTCTAAAGAACTATAATGTAGTTGAACAGAAGGGAAATACTGGAGGCCAGTTCTCTATTGTTTATTTTTATGACCATCATGATGTAAGAAAAACCCTTTTTTTGGTCATTATAAACTTGCTTCCCATTAAATTTCTTGTCAGTTTTCTCTTAATTATTAATTATTCAACAAAAACCTCTGTAGCTCCTAGTATGTTTTAGACTCTTAATATCAGACATCCTTTTATCTTACAGCTCAGCAGACAACTGACCACACTACCTCACTCCTCAACACGGTCTTTCTAACTCCCAACTCATAGCTGGCATTCCTTTTTCACTACTGGTGACTGAAATTTCATTTACATATACATAATCTAACTCCCTCACTAGAATGTACAGTCAGTACAGTAAATATTTTCTTTTGTTTTTTTCTAGCTTCACAATGTGGTACAGCTATATACTAAGCCATTATTTCCAGAATAAATGAAGGGGGGAAAAAAACAGGAAAATGACGACTCTATAGGATAGAGACTGTCTCTTATGAAAATGAAATGAAAAGGAAAAGCAATGTTGAAAAGCAAGTGTAATAATAAATGCTTTAGAAACTTCAATGAGAGAAAGACAGGTGCTGAGTAGGGAGGAACCAGCCACTTAAAGCTTTGGGTAGAGGGGACATTCAATATAAAGAAGGATGATGACCGACTCGCTCAAGTCAAAATTATTTAAGGACAGCTTAGCATTAGAATGCATACCTACTGGTCATTGAGTGATGTTGTCAGAACCAGTGGAAGTTAACTGTGAGTTTGGGAAGCCAGGAAGCAGACTGGTCAAACTGAAGACACATGTTGTCTAGTGAAAGTCACTGGAATGTTAGTAGATGGTGGACATCAAGCTGACTTGTTTCTGGACATCCCCACAGTCATTTCTATAATCAAATGTGTGTATTAGGCTTAACAATTATTTTTGTTGTCAAAATCTTAAATTAATACAAATATGTTTACAGGGTTAAATATTTAAATTCATTTCTAATGGGCAAAGAAAGAACAATGTGTACTCACTTACAAATATTAAAAGGGAATATGGTTTTAAGGTAGAAAATATATAGTATCCTTTAAAGAAAGACAATACCTTTGACTGAATTAAAGTACATCAACTTACAGAAGTTTTGTAAGTTATCATATACAGATGAGGGGATCAGGAAGATAGACAGATACTTACTACATACACACACACATACTCACACACAAAGGAATGCCACTTAACTATCAAAAAAAGATAAACTCTTGCTATTTGCATCAACATGAATGGAACTGGAAGGAATTATGCTAAGCAAAATAAATCAGAAGGAGAAAGACTAATACTAGATGATGTCACTTATATATGGAACAAAGAGAAACAAACAAAAAATATCCAATAAAGTCAAGCTAAGAACTTACCCTAGAAAGCTAGTTACAGAACAGAAGTTAGCAGAGGGGGAAGGGGAGACAGGGGAAGAGCAAGGTGGGGAGGGAGCACAATGGACTATGGTCGGGGACTATGGATGTCTTGCTGGTGGGTACAGTGTGGCAATAACATCCGAGAGGGGAGAGTCTTTACTTCTAATACACAGACAATTATATGAACTAGTGTTACCTTAGTTTAAAGAAAAAGGTGGGAGGAAGACTGGCACATGGTAACGATTGAATGTTAGCCCTATGTAATCACACACAAAACAAATTTTGTGATGGAAAAAGCAGCTGACATGCATGATCTACACTTTAAAACATAAGTTGTCTTAGATGACTCACTGGCAGAAAATATTTGGGATGGTCGCTCCATTAAAAGATTGCAGTCTTCCATTGATAAATGTAGTAATTGGACTATATACTGAGTTCCCTTCTATTTGCAAACAGAAATTCAACAAGTATATTAAAGCACTTACACCACTAATATTGCCTGAAACTTACTCTGAGAAGACAAAAAAAAAAAAAAACTGACTCAAGTGTTTCAGTTCCATCTGGTGATTCCTGAGAACAGAATTATCACTTGAACAACATCTCCCCCTTATCAGTAAGAGTAATTGTAAACAAGCCCATTGTCAGACAAGCAGAATTTGCACTTTCTTACCTATTGACTCTGTCTCTTTAAATATGATACTACTCTATCTGAAGTTTTACCTCTAGTCAAAAGCCAACTAAATGATTAAGTGCAATGATTCTGGAGATTATATATAAACATTGACTCATGAATCATGTGCCCTGGAGCATCCATCCCTAGAGAACTTGGAGTCACTTCATAAACATGTTCCAGTATATTTTGGGGATAACAAAAGATAGTGGAACTCACCCCCTCAGGTGCGAAATCTCCAGAGCACAAACCTGGAGCACTGGTCCTTCATAGTCATGAAGGGAATAAGTGCCTCTTTACACAGGAGACTCAGTTTCACCATGAAACGTCCCAATAGGTGGTTAAAGTGGATATTGAGTAAATATTATGAATGGGGAAAGAAGAGAGCTGTGGGAGGAGGGTGTGAGCAAAACCAGATAAGGTAGAGGTTGAGAAGTAATTGGATGGTGTCAGCTCACAGGGAAAATTCCCCCACCTTTCTGGACAAGCAAACAAAATACATCATTGATTCATTAGAGGGGAAAGACCAATTTAATTGGAAATGTATTGGGAATTTACAAGGCTGTAATTCTAAAGCTAATAGGATAAATCACAGGTTTATATCTAGAGCTAAGGAATGGGGTCAAGATCTAAGGTCAAGGGAAAGAAAAAAGGGTGACTCCTGATGAGAGCACCTTGCCTGTAGATGTTTGCCCTGCCCGCAGATAGGATTTTCTAACAAAAGATTGTTTTGGAGATGACTCCGAATCTTGGCAGTCTGTGTTCGTTAAGATCATGGTAAAAGTTTGTCTAAAATCCATAAGGCCTCGACTGACCGAAGTTATACAGATCAAGGTTACATTTACTGGAAAAAGTCTGCTCTGGACAACTTATAGAAAGCCTATCTCAACATTTGTAGGGAGGTCAGTCCTACCATGTATGGAACGCACATTTGGAATAATGGTGGAAAATAAGTCAAGCCAAGTAGAGTGGCATTTTTTGTAGAAAGCATGGATATTACCCTCAACCTCATCCAAAAACTTATCTTTTGGGAACCATAGCCCCTGCTATGTTTGAGGGGAAAAAGTCTTCACAATTGACTTCACAGAGAAGGATTTTTTTGTTTGTTTTTTTAAAGATTGATTTATTTATGCATACAGAATTGGGGTACAGGCCAGAGGTGCAGGGGCGGTGAGAGGATTCACCAGAGACAGAGTAGGGAGCAGAACAGGCTGACTGACAATGTACACTGCTGAGGGGAGCAGCGTGTGGGTCAGGAGAGGTCTGCCATGACACATGGGTCACTTCCAGGGCTGGGATGGAACTCATGCTCAAATGGGTTTAGCTTCTTAGTGCTGTACTTTAACCCGCTGCACCACCAGGGAGGGCTCTGATGTCACAGAGAAGTTTTTAAACTAGGGTTGGTAAAGTTGGAATAGCTGGCATGAATGAGCACATCACTGAACTTTCTGATGCCGTGATATTCAGTACAAACCAACACAGTGTTACTAGTCTTGTCGAGTAGCTGTGAAAACCAGTAAACTAGCATGAACATTGAGAACCTGACTCAGTACAAACAAAGCAAAGTGATGATTGAATCTGTAGCTGTGGCTTTTTCTACAGCTAGATGCTGTGGCTCAGTGAGATTATCTTTAGTTTTTAAATTGTTTTCTTGGAGTAGTTCCATTATGCTTATAACATATGATCAATGCATTACATAAGGTGATTACCATCATAAACTACATCCATTACCTCACATATTAAAATTGTTTTTCTGTGAAGAAAACTTAAGACTTAATCTGTTAACAGCTTAAAAATATAAAATACAATATGATTAGCTATAATGTCATGGTGAACATTAATTTCACAGAACTCATTAGTTGGAAATGTGTACCTTTTACCCACTTTCTCCTTGACCCCCACCCTCATCCCACCAGCACTGACTATTTCTGCCAATCACAAGTGTTCTGTTACTGGACTTTTTTGTTGTTGTTGTTTTGTTTTGTTTTGTTTTTTTAGATTCTACACCTAAGCAAGATCTTCCAGTATTGGTATTTATCTCACTTATTTCACTAAGCATAATGCCCTTGAAGTCTATCCATGTTGATCTAATAGCAGGACTGACTTTTTGTTAGAACTCAATAGTATTCCACTGTGTATGTGTGGGTATCAATATCATCTTCTTCATCCATTCATCAATTGATGAACACACTTCTATTATTTCATGTCATGCATATACACCTACCTCTGTCAGAGTCTCATCCTGAAAATCACAAGCACTGACAATACTCAAAGTGGTCCTGAAATCAGGTGGTACAATGACTTGTAGACTGCATCTTGACCACCAGAGTAGCCATGTTGATTCTCTGTGTTTTTGCTTTTTTTTTTTTTAGGAGAAGGATGGCAGGAAAAATATTGCAGTGGTTTCAGTCACTGGGGCGAAAATTTCTTTTTATGATATCTGATCAGTTTTGCATCTCCACTTCTGATTTTTACCAGAGGCATTATTAAATAAAACATTGTTTTCCTAAAAATTGAAAAACAATGAAAATAGTACATAACTCCTTTACTACCACAATGGGAACAGAAACTAAGTACATTAAGCATTTTGTGACATAGATTCAATAAAAGAGCTCTCTTAAACTTACTAATAAAAATTAAAATAGAAAGTAAAGATTATGTCACAAAAGTGGCAAAATGAAAAATTGTTTTAAAAAATCAGTTATGATGTGACTCAGGGAACATAAATAACATGTATAAATAGTTAATCCTGGATTCAACACAATAAAAATTGCCAAATCATCTCTGTTTATAAAAAAAATCTAGGAATTTTGAACCTACAAATGGAAATATAGAAGAAGTTTCCAAAAATACTATTCTGTAAATGCAAAATATAGCTCTCCTATCAATTGATATGTCATGGTAAAGCTCATGTAGTTCTCTATAATGAGTATTGTATAAAAGATAAGAAAAAAATATAGAGAAGTACTATATTTAAAAATTACAAGTGAGCCCATGATGTGGAATCAGTTTGGCACACAAAAATAACTGCCCTTTGTTTACAAATTCATGGACTAGATTTTCATTCCACAAATAAACAAATACCTCATCTATTATTTGTCTCCTGTGGTCTGTCCTGCTAGTGAATAAGTTTGGGCCTTAAGATCAATCTGAAGACAATAAAATGATTATGAAAAGCAATTGTGTAGAAATTAGTATTTTCATTCCATTAGTCCTACACGATGCATTTGAATATCATACAGAAATAAAACATAAGTGCACATAAAAATAGGTGTTTATTGAAGCTTTGCCTACAATTTTTACTTATCCAGTAATTACTTGCTAAACAGAGAGAAAAAACTGTTCTATTATTTTTTAAAAAACATAGATTTACAATTAATGAAAAACACTAACGAGAGAAATTTCAAATATATTACTGAACATAGAAAAATCAACAAATCAAATAAATTCATATCAGAAAAGGCAAATGATTGGTCACATATTCAATTTAGCAGATTACCATGGGCAAAGTCCAACAACATATGATTGTCACCTATCAGAAAATGTGTAAATTTACTCTTCTTTGCCACAATTTCATGAAAGCTCTTTTCATCTCACTGTTTCGCAAGCTGTAGATCAGTGGATTCAGCAGAGGTGTGAGTAACGTGTAAGCCAGTGACATCACTTTCTTGGTGTCAGGGGAGTAGCCAGACTTGGGCTGCAAATAGGTCATACTAGCCGTGCCATAGAAGAGGGTAACAGAAGTCAGGTGGGAGGCACAGGTGGAAAAGGCCTTCTGCCTCCCAGTGTTGGATGGCATCTTCAGGATGGCAAAGAGGATTCGAGTGTAAGACAAGAGTATCAACAAGAAAGGAACCATAACAATCAAGATGGTGCCAGTGAACGCATAGATTTCAAAATAAAAGGTGTCTCCACAGGCAAGCTCCAGCACTGGGGGAGTCTCACAGAAGAGATGATTGATTTCATTGGGGCCACAAAAGGGAAAACTAAATACCCACGTGGTCTGCACAGTAGCCACAATAACCCCTGACACCCATGAGAACATTACTAATTTCATGAAAACGCTTTTGTTCATAATCATTGGGTAGTTCAGAGGATGGCAGATGGCAGCAAATCTGTCATAAGCCATTGCCCCCAGGAGAAAACATTCGGTCCCACCAAAAAGAAGAAGGAAATACATCTGTGCGAAACACCCTGCAAACGTAATTGTGGTTCTGGCAGTGGAGAGGACCACCAGCATCTCGGGCATAATGGCTGCACTGAAGCTCACTTCCACCACAGACAAGTTCAGGAGAAACAGGTACATAGGGACATAGAGGCTCTGTTCCAGGGAGATGATGACTATAATGATGGCATTTCCCACCAGAGTCACCAGATAAACAACCAGGAAAACCCCAAAGAGTTGCTCTTGCAGTTCAGGATAGTTAGAAAAGCCCAAGAGGATGAATTCAACCACAGAGCTCTGATTCAGACTTTTCATTTCAGCCAAGATGTATTGTGTCTCTGGTCATTGTGCCTAATTTAGGAAGTCACAATCCAACAGCTGAGGGTTTCAATCTGCATTTGTGACAGAAGATGCAATGAGAGCATTTTTGATGGATCTCCAAGTAGACTATTGTGAGAGTGGTCACTCTGGTGGAATAGTGAATCTTGCAAAAGCAAATGAAGAAGTGAAGAATTCTGGCTAGTACCTTCCTTTAAAAGTACAAAATAGGGCCCTCCCTGGTGGCGCAGCGGGTTAAAGCACAGCACAAAGAAGCTTAGACCACTTCCACATGAGTTCGATTCCCGCCTGCTCTGGAGGTGACCACATGGCGCGGCAGACCTCTCCTGACCCGCCCGCTGCTCCCCTCAGCAGTGTACCTCGTCGATCTGCCTGTTCTGTACCCCACTCTGTCTCTGGTGAATCCTCTCACCCTCCATATCTCTGACCAGTTCTGTACGAATAAATAAATAAATCTTAAAAAAAAAAAAGTACAAAATAACAGCAGGTGTTCTCTGGCAACATTTACTGCTAGATTGAAAATGAATTCTACTCTTACACCATACACAGGTATTAAATTATTTAGAATCCATTGTCTATTACATTGACTTATATCTCTGCTGTTTTCAATTGCATGTATACGTGAATTTCAAATGAAGCACTGCAAATAAACAAATAGAAAAATATAACTGGAAAAAATATAAGTAATAAATTTAAAGCAAAACTTTGATAGAATGTCCCCGGTGGTATAGCAGTTAAGTCTCAGCACTATCACCATGAAGGCCTGAATTGAATCCCTGGCCAGGGAGCTGACCCACACATGGCACAGCAGACCTCTCCTCTCTTCCCTGCTGCTCCCCTGAGCAGTGAATTTCAGTAGATCCACCTGTTCTGCTCTCTACTGTACCTCTGGTGAACCTCTCACTCCCTGCACCTCTGGCCTATACCCCAGTTCTTATATGCATAAATAATTTTTTAATATAAAAAATTTTTTGATAAACATTTCTTAAAACACCAAAGTCAAAATGTGTTTATATTTCTTTGTTTACAGTACATCAAAAGAACACCAAACAAATACAGAAACACTTAAAAGGGTTTGAACTTTACATGTATTTATGTCAAATCAGCATAAATAAGTTAAAGCTTATTGAACTGCTTAGCATTTCTCTGATTAATATTATTGTAATTTGCTTTAGTGGGAAACTTAAAAGGTGAGTGCTTCCTGACATATCCTTGTCACCATAAAATGACTTTAGGGCTCTAGAAAACACCACTTTATTTCTGCTTCTCCTTCCCTTCTGCCTCTCTGACCATCCTGTCCTCTTGCATACACATTAAAATATATATTTACCCATTAATCACTCAATATATACTATAGAGCACCTATGAAGTGGGTGCTTATGTACCCAAAATATATATTTAAGCATAAATTCAACAGAAATTCTTCTCTGATAACAAAGCATGAAATAATGAACATTAATCCTTACCCCAACCCTGTCTTCTCCCAAACCCCTGGTTTATATTTTATCATAACACTCAGACACAAATTCAATAACATATTTATTTAGGGTTTTGTCTAAATATGTTTCCCCTTGATATTTAGCTGCAGGGGATAGGAACCTTTTTCTGGTCTTTACTGTATTCTCAGTATCTAGTGCAGATCACAAGAAGCATAATGGATGCTAACCTAATATTCATGGTATACCTGGAGGAATGAAATTCAAAATTAGGAATATAGAGTCTGAGGGAATTAAAAAAAAAATCAAAAACAAGAGAAGAGCACCAGAATTAATCTACAGCTTTGGTAGAAGCTTGAGACCCTGCCAGCACTGGAAATAGCACTGATCTGGGAGCTGGGCTCCAGGCCTGACTCTGCCATGACCTTAATTGAGAGTCTGCCTCTCCCTGCACTCAGTTGGGGCAGGAAAATAACCATGGGTCCTTCTGGCTCTGACATGTTCTTAGAAAACCCAGGTTGCAGGGCTTGCTTTCTATGCAGATGACCTTAGAGGAAGAGGGTGGAATAGTGGTGGGTGTGGCCAGGAGGGTCACATTGTGCCCAAGTACTTTGAGACAAGTAGTGCCTACCCAGCTGCCAGTTCAGCTGCTCTTCTCCAGGGCCTTCTGCGCAAAGCATTTCACTTGCCTATTCCCCTCCACACTCGCCCAAACCAACCCTGCTCCCCAGAACCTACCCACTCTCAGGCCCCTGGGAGTCCATCTGGCCTCACCCAATTCAGCCCAACTGACACTGAGCCTGCCCAGTTCCTCTCTCCAAGCTCTCAAACGCCCCCATCACTACCTGATCTCTTAGCTGACTTCCCATGTTTGGGACCTTTATCCTCCAATCTCTCCCTCAGGTCTCTACCAAAATAATATCACCCTCTCCAGAACTTTCAGGTTCTCCTGTATCTTTCTCAGGATGACCTCTTTGCAAAACCAGAGCAGTAACAATTGCTTTAGGGACTCACTGAGGGAAAAACAATTTCTAAATTATTTTTTCTAAATGGAGAGGAAGAGAGAGAAAACATGACTACAGTATGTCATAAATAGAAGGGAAAGCAAGTGGAGGGGAAAGGCTAAGGAGAGATGACTTGCTCAAATCAAAGGTCTCAGACGACATTTAGCATGAGTGTGGAGGCTTGGTGACCTGGTATGCTGCTTTAAGAACCAGCAGAATTTCACTGTGGGTCACGGGGAAGGCAACAGGCAGAGGGAGGAGCCAGCACAAGACTTTCTATGTTTTCTCAAACTTGGATCATTAGGACATTAGCAAAAGGGAGTGGAGGAGTTGTTTTAATTTACTTTCACATGTTATAGGTCAAAACAAATGTGTATATTAACTTAATCCTTCTATTTTCAAAATCAAAACATCACCTGGCATTAGTAATGTGAACTCTGTAGGAAAAAAATATATTGAAATGCCATATCTAATGTAAAAAAGTCAAAAATTACATGTTAAAACCCAAGGATATAAAAAACAAATAAAATTTTAAAATAAGAATAGTTAGAGTACCCTGTTAAAACAGATATACATTAGGAGACTGTGAAAGTTATGAAATAAAATAAACAGGGGTTAGTTAGGAGGAAATAACCCCTAGCAAGAACTACTGCCTTCATGAAGTATTCATAAAACAACAATCTCATCTCTCCGCCTTTTCCCCCAATGCTAATCCACTAGCACGTTCTGATCACTCACTATGACTTTGGGCCAATCATTTCCTTCTCCGGGGTTAAACTTTTCACATGACTGGTCTTGCTTCTGACAGCCTTCCACCCAGCTGCAATCAGTCCTCCATGAGTGGATGATTAATGTAGGCAAATGACTCACATCTCCAGGCTACTCTAACTTTTCTTGGCATGTGAAAATCAGTGTAGCTGGTACTCTTACCTGGCTCCTGAGTTCTCATCCATTGTCATCTCCAATTCTCAGCACAAGAGAACTATAAATCGCAAACCCACCAACAGTTCAGTAGCAGACCTTTCTGTTCTTACCTACTGCCTGCGCTGATACTCATCCTGTTTAATCAGATGTTGCACCCCATTAGTTAAAAATTCCTTCCTCCCACGGGGATTACAACTGAGATAGGAATAAGGCACAAAATGTTGTAAAAATAAACTTACTAAAAAAAAAAATTGCCTCCTAAGTACAACTCATTCAATGCACTGATACTAAAGGAGTATATAGCATTGAATGGTTTGCCCTGGGAGAAGCCTTCTCCAAAGAACTTATCTCAAGATATAGAGGCTTCCTCATATGAAGAAAAAGATCAATTTCAATGAGTTGGAGCAGCACTTCAGGTTTCTGTAGGGAATAATACCTCTTCACTCAAGAGACTCAATTCCACCATGACATCTCCCATTAAGGAGTGAAATCTTCATGAACGTTAGTAAATAAACAAAGAAGAGATAAGTGTGAGCAAAGACAAATGAGCCAGAAGGAGGCAGACAGTTTCTGCAATAATAGGAAACAGCTAAGTCGAGTCCCAGCAGAACCAGCAAGATTAGAGGTCTATGAAGAGACGTACCTCATTTTCAACATGGAGATTCCAGAAATTTCTAGAATTATGAGTAGCAACTATTTGAACAGCAACTAATTGTAAATACAGAGTGAAAAATACAGTCTATTATACCACAGTATAGCGTTTCCTTTAAATATCGGCAGTGATAACTTTACACTATCCCATCTTATAGAATGAGTGCAGTCTACATGTTACTATATTAAAGAATTTATTTTAATTATTTATTAAAGTAATATTGGCTTATTTTCTAATAAAATGTTTTTATCATGCATTTATAATATTATGTAAGTTTGGGGAGTACAAATGTACACCTCAATATGTACCTCACTGCCCTGCCACCAAAGCTTCAGGGCCATTCCTACCACATTGACCCTCCCATCATTCCTCTAGTCTCATTCACCTGTCCCCCAGCAACTATCAGATTTTTCATGAAGACATTTTAGATATATTTCATTTTCTTTGTTGGCTTATGTTCTACATATGAGTGAAGCCTTCAGTAATTGTCTTTCACTTTCTGACATATTTCACTTAACATCATCATCTCAAATTCCATCCATGCTGCTGCAAAAGGCAAGATTTCATCATCTTTAATAGCTGAGTTATATTTCAATGAGCATATATACCACCACTTCTTCATCAGCCAAATCTATTAATGGGCATTTAATTTGTTTCCATATCATTGCTATTGTGCATAAAACCATGAACATAGCAGTGCATATGTCTTTTTCAAACTGTGTTTTCACAGTCCTTTAATAAACTTCTAGAGGTGGAAATGCTGCATCATATCGTGTTTCTATTTTAGTTGTTTTAAAATGTCCATATAGGGCCTCCCTGCTGCACAGGAGTTAAGTCTCAGCATCAAACTATTGCTAGCCACTGCGACATGAGTTCAATCCCCAGCCAGGGAGGTGATCCACATGATGCAGCAGACCTCTCTCATCTCACCCACTGCTCCCCTCAGCAGTGTATTTCAGTGGATCTACCTGTTCTGCTCTCCATTTTATCTCTGGTATATCCTCTCACCCTCCACATCTCTGACCTACACTCCAGTTCTTGCATGCATAAATAAATCTCCATACAATTTTCCATAGAAGCTTCACCAATTTACATTCTGCCTATTTTCAGCATCCCATCAGCACTTGTCTACAGTCTTTGATTAAGACCTTCTTCACTGATGTGAGTGGTATCTCATTGTGGTTTTGACTTGCATTTCCCTAATAATAAGTGAGCATGAGCATTTTCATCTACTTGTTGGTCACCCATAAGTCGTCATTGTGAAAGTGTCCATCGATTGCTGCCCATGTGTCCATCGATTTCTGCCCATTGTTTGATTGTATTGTTTTTTAGTTGTTTCAGTTCTTTATATATTTTGGTGATTAAACTTCTGTCAGACATAAAATGACCAAATATCTTCTCCATGTGAATAAGTAGCCTTTTTGTTTTTATGATTTTCTCTTTCACTGATTTTATTTTAGTTTGGTGTACTTTCAGGTCTTTATTTTTGCTATTTTTTCCCTTACCTTTGGAGTTGGGTTCCCAAAATGTCACTGAGATCAATGATGAAGAGTTTTCTTAATGTATTTTATGGCTTCAGTTCTTATATTCAAGTCTTTAAACCACTTAGAATTTATTCATTGATCTAGATTCACTTTTTTATGTGTTGCTTTCAGGTTTCCCAGCACCATCTGTTTGAAAAGGTTTTCCTGTATCCATTGTATGGTCTTGACTCTTTTGACATAGATTAACTGCCCGTTTGTGTGTGGACTTATTTCTGGGCTATTTATTCTATTCCACTGGTCTATGTGTCTGTTTTGTTCCACTGGTTTAAAACATTATACAGGTGTCAGATATATAGCATTATAATTTGACAACTCTGTATGCTACATTATAATTTCTACAAAAAAATCTACTACCATCCACTGCCATCCATTCCCATCTAATCCCCAAAGAATTCATTTTATAGATAATATGTCAAATGCAGAACCACATGGTCACTGACTTTAACGTCCAAGTGGAGATACTGAAAGAAGTTTCCATATTGTAAGAGGTGTATAAACAATCAGGGTAAGAAAATACTAAACTGAGCTTCAATCATTGATGGTAAATGTTGGGAGTGACCAAATGTGGAGATTTACTGAGGGACTGGATAAGGGCAATAATAAATCAGGCCTTGCATCCAAAGGTGATAAGGTGGTAACAAATTGGGCCTTGCATCCAATTAATGGGGACCTTGCATCCAGGATGGGACTAGCTGAAGATGATAACGAACTGGGCCTCACATCAAGGGACACAGCGATGAGTCACCCCCTTTGGAATGTGAACTTAGAATCTATATAAGAGACCCTTCTCCCTTATCAGTTGGCAGTAGCTGCGGACCCCACCCTAGGGGCTCTGTCTCAGCTGCTCTCCAGGAGCAATAAACTCTGCTTGCTCAGCCTTTCTGCCTCCCGCCTTCCTTTCTTGCGACGGGTCACAGAAGTTGGGACAAAACAGTGAATGAGATTGTTCCTAAAAACTTGTTTCACATACCTTTCAGCAAACCTTCTGATCCTCTATTATCTAGTCCTTCTTTCTATTTTCTCTTCTGTCCTTCTCTCCTTCTAGTGTCCATGAGTCTAATCTCTTTCCATTCTTTTTCATTCTTTATCAAATCTTCATCCTCCTGTACCGCCCCGACATCTTTCTTCTGGCCCTGCAGCTCAGCTACACCGATTTCTCTGCTCTCTATTCTACTACTCCTAACCTCCTTGTCTCTAGTTTCTCTGCCCTGTCTTTTTCCATTAGAAATCTTCTTTTGGGCCCTCCCTCGTGGCACAGCGAGTTAAAGCACAGCACTAAGAACTTGAGTCACTTTGGCATGAGTTCGATCCCTGCCTGCCCTGGAGGAGATCCACATGGCGCAGCAGACCTCTCCTGACCCGCCCACTGCTCCCTTCAGCAGTGTACTTCGTCGATCTGCCTGTTCTGCTCCCCACTCTGTCTATGGTGAATCCTCTCACCCTCTGTATCTCTGGCCTGTACCCCAGTTCTGTATGAATAAATAAATAAATCTTAGGGGAAAAAAAAAAGAAATTTTCTTTTGTGTCCCTACTACATTACCTTTTTCTACAAGGGAACATTTTCCTTCCTTTTTCTGTCCATCATCCAAGCTGGTTTTACAAAAAGTGAGTTCCGGCCATGGGATTTCTTTTCATTTGAATGTCCTACCCTAAGTGTATCGAACTCCCTTTGCCAAATTTTTAAATTTAGTGTCATGCAGGGAAAATTCCAAATCCCAGGTCCTGTTATGCTTTATAGATTCCATTTTTTCTTTAAAATGCTTCAGATCTTGCTTTATTGAGGGGGAAATTTTAAAGCAGAATTTAAGTTGCAAGTGGAGGAGCTCTCTTTTTTTTATATATCCCATAAGAACTGCAAACTAAGGGTCATCTCCTCATTTCCTGACGCTTCTTATCATACAGCAGCCTATTTACTTCTCTGCAGGAATCTCCACCTAGCTTGCTCTGGTCCTCTTTCACCAGGTAGGAAATGGCATGGAAAAATTCTTGGAAAATAATGTGGCAGAAACTATACATCTTCTTGATGTCAAGTCCCTGTTGGTAATCACTGCTGTTCAGCAAAGAGGAAAGTCTGGATCCATCTAAACTATGCTTCCTGAGGCCAGCTTCTTCAAACAGGAACATCTGGAACTGGATTCCTTCAGCTGCCAAGGAGCACAAACCCCTCAGGACCCTGTCCCGGGTAAGCTCAAAGCACTCCCCATCAGCACTGGGTGGCAAGAAAGTGGAGACATAGCCATGAAGATGTCAGTGTCGTTACTGGGTGTCTCTGAGACCTCCTGGCTTCTCTACATCTGCCTCTTCAGCCAGGAGCAGACCACCCAGCAAATGGCTGGAACCTGACAAGCTTTGTAGAGAACAGCACTTCCTTTTACAATGTGAAAGGCACTTCTGGCTTGCTCCTCATCTGTAAAATAGGAACTGAAATACCTCCTTCTCTCATCTCAGAGAAGCCTAGGACATGGACATGGCACGGTTTTTCCAGCAAGGATTCCAGAGTCTTCAAAGCCAGGGGTCAAGTGGTGCTCTCTTTATTAGACAGTGCAGCACCAACTCCATGGGGCTCTGCCTTGGCCTCTGCACCCCCTCTGCAAAGGGCCTCTGCAGCGCATCAAAGCCATCCAGGATAAACAGGAAACTTTCTGGCTGCCTCTGAATCTCTGTGACAGGTGCTTAGTTATCCCCACAACACCAGGAGAGAAGCTGGTCCAGTCTGGCCCCTGGGAGCAGGGTTACTTCTCTGCAGCTCACATAGAAGACATATCGAACTGGCCCGGGTACAGCTTGCGGCTGGCCCAGTCCAGCATTAGTTTTCTGACCAGTGTTGTCTTCCCAGTGCCAGCATTCCCTTCTAGCACCACTAGGGGCAAGGTTTGCAAGGGCTTTTCTCCTAGGTCAAACAGCCTCCATCCACTGTGACAAAGGGCTGGTCCTGCTCCAGGAGGGGGCCTGAAGGTGGTTCTGGGCTCCCTGAGCTGGCCGTGGCCACCAGGATCAGCTGGTTGTAGCGACTCTTGGCTGTCCCCTCAGGTTGCTCCTGGAGGCAGCACACATGCTCTCGGTGTATTTCTCTGTAATCTGAACCAGACAAGTGGGGTGTCGGGTCATAAGACAGGAAAAACAATAGACAAAGTAAGGTCCTTCAAACTCTGGCCTCTGCTCTTTTCTCTCATCTTCTGTGCCCTCTAACTTGTATCTCCCTGAAGATTCTACTTTTAGCTTCCTAGGGAGCGACTGCAGCACCCCTCGGGGTGTGCGGGTGTTGACGCACAGGTAAGCATGTGGGGTGCGCATGGCACATGTGGGTAAGTGTGCAAGGGTGTGTTGGTGTCTCTGGGGTGTGAGTGAAAGTTTGTATGTTTATGGGAGCTCAAGTATTTTGTGTAGAGAAGGTGTTTCAGTGTGTGTCTGCGTGTATGTGTCTGTAAGAATATGTGAATGCGCAGAAGTCTCTGTGGAGGGGGGGTGTGTGTGTGTCTGAATGTTCATGTGAAATGTCCCTGTCTGAAATGGTGAGGACCAATGAAGGAGGAAGAAAAGAGAAACTGGTGCACAATGAAATAATAGCAACCTGTTCCAGGAAAAGGAGGGGCCAGTTACTAAAAATAAACCAGTTTCTGAGCAGGAGCCTTCCCACCTCTGCTTCAGAGGACCTTTGGGGAATGAGCAGAGCCTATGGAGCAGGCACAGGGGCCAACAGATCCCTTCTTAGCCTGGCCCCCCACAAGAAGGGCTAGGAGGCAACCAGTCTCCATGCCCACCAACTGTCTGGGGAAGCATTAGTCCTTCAGGTCCGTGACAGGGCTGGGTCCAGGCTGTCCTCAGAGAGAAGCAGCCTGGGCTACCTGCTACAGGGCATCAGGGGAAGTCTGACCCCCACATCTCGACGCCATTATTTCTGGTTCACAGAACCCCCTCACAACACCCTCCCAACCGCTAAACCTCTTCATATATATTCTCCCCTTCTCTGGTATGATCACTAGAGATGGGAGGTAGGGCATGATGGCCATAAGCTACCTGATGACATCTTTCTATTTAAAAAATCCCCCCTCCTCAGCTCAGTGTCCAAACAGTTGTGCATTTCAGCTACAGACCCCTAGCGCCCTGGGTCACTGGGGCTTCCAGGCAAGGACAGAGGACAAGAGTGGCAAAGGGCATAAAGGAGGCATCGGGAGGGAGAGGGCGTTCAGTGAGCCCTGACACCCCCGTCCCCACTGCACTCACCATTCAGACAGATGGGGCTCAGCTGATCCACAAGTTCCAACAGGTTCATGACCTTCAAGACACTGAGTAACTAGTACATATGAGAGAAACGCCAGATGTCGTAAGGTATGCGAGCCGAGTAGTGAAGGTCACATCTTATGTGCATAGATCAATTGGGTTAAGACAAGATAACTTTGCTCAATGTCCACCAATCAATGTACCGCTGAACAAAACCTCCCCTCTTCTGTAATAAAAACCCCACCTTCCCTGAGCTCAGGGCTCTCAACTTTGGCTGCTGCATTGGTGCATGTTGGCAGCCCAGGCTCGAGCTTGCAATAAAGACCCTCGTGTGCTTTGCATCGGAATCAGCTCCTTGGTGGTCTTTGGGGAACTCGAAACCTGGCACAACAATTCAATAAATAGAGATGTTCTTTACAGCAAACTCTCAAGAAACAAGGATAACCAGAAATATATATGGAGGTATTTGAGTTTGAGTCACGCTACCAGAGTTCCCAGACTATATTACAAACTTTCCTAGCTTCTGAAGTCAAAGTCAGAGCAAAGTTGAATATATGTCTTCTCCCTCCTTCTTCCAGGTCTCGTCTACCTAACACAGCAGAGGTCCCAACCCCCATCGACCCCTCCCATGTAAGGGGCCTTTTGAGAAGTTGCCTTTGATCCCTCACTGGCGGCCATTTCCCCCTGGACACCTTGCTTAGATCTGCTGGCATTAGCATACAATGAGGCTAAGCTGAAAGGTGCTATCGAGAGAGGCTCCCCCTCCTCACTGGAAATCTAGCACTGCTATCAGAGGCTGCTGCTTCTCAAGAACAATACTTCATGGGCTTGGAAGAGAAAGAAACCTGCAAATTCACCAAGGACTTGGCCACTGCTAGCAAGAGAGTGCTCTTGCTGATAAAAATAACACATAACACTGGACAGCTCTGATACTTGCCTTCCTCAGAATGTCCCTGAGTCCTCAGAATGAAAGATAAGCCCCAGGCCCTCAAGCACAAGTCTGTGGCCAGACTGAAGGGCTGTGCTGTGACTTGCTGGTCGAGCTGCTTGTTTGAGGCATAGTGGCAGGATCAAGGGCAGCTTGATGAATGTACAGCCTGCACTGTGCTAAAGGGCCTTTGTGGGGATGAAGCCAAGAGGGGTCTCACGGACAAGACCAAGTTGTTACCGAATGCCGGTCTCAGTTTCCTTCAGCCAATAAAAGGAAACAGAGTTTGAGGAAAAGGAAAGCGGTTTTATTTGTCGACAAATGAGG
This sequence comes from Condylura cristata, assembly GCF_000260355.1. NCBI lineage: Eukaryota > Metazoa > Chordata > Mammalia > Eulipotyphla > Talpidae > Condylura > Condylura cristata. Next base: position 34,357,605 of record NW_004567116.1, on the reverse strand, counting down.
AGGGCAGCAGACTCATGTCCGAAAGCCCACCGTCCCGCTCTTTGGCAGGTTACAGGGCTATTTGTACAATGTTCAACAAAGAAAAGGGGAGGTGGGCGAGTGTCCGCAAAGGGGAGGGAGTAAAAGTTAGTGCTGGGGTGGAGACCAGTGGCCACCAGCCTTTATTTACACAAAGACAAACAAAAATGGGGAATCAGCAGAAGTAATGGGGAGGGGGCAGGGGCAGCACAGGGAGGAAGAGGAGTCGGCATCAGCAAGCTTTCCCACCATTTGCTTTTGTTTGGGATTCCTTTCCTTGACCCTATATCTGTCAAGGAAGAGGAACTGCAAGGAGAACAAACTCACAATCAATTAAGAGCTCTAGGAAAACCAATTCTGTCATAAATTTGTCAAAGAAGGCAAATCCGCAAATGCTTATCTGAGAGCCCATTTGCTGTATCATACTCATCGTTGTCATCACTATCATCAGTAGGAAGAACATGAAACCCAGTGCCAGAGAGAAGCTGGAGGTGAGAGCCAGGTCGGAGGGGTAGCACTTGTAGATGAGAAATGGAATTGAAGCAAGTGGAGAAAGTCAGTCTCCCCAGGGAAGGAATGCAGAGATCAGAGAGAGCCTGGCAGAGCCACAGGGACACTAAGGCTTTTGTGTTCACAGCTCATAATATCCCAAGTGAAAGGAGCCCGGTGTTAAAAATGGTCCTCTGCAGACAACCCAGCAGGATGGAGAGACATAGAAAAGACTGCACTCAGCGTGATTCCACAGACAGGACCACCCAGCATTCTCATGGCCACGGCCATTACCCCTAGTCTTTTCCCTTACTTCCAGAATGAGTTTGGCAAAAAAGTGAAATGAGAGTCCTATAAAGCTGAAGACTCGCCTACCCTATAACCTAGCCAGTTCCAGACCTAGGTATTTACCCAAAAAGAACAAAAACATATGTTCACACAACATGAATACATGAACTTCACCTCATCTTCATTCACAAAAACTGGAAACACATCGAGCTTGCATCAACAGGTGACTAGATTGGGTAAACAAAGGGTGACATGTCCACACAATGGAACATTATTCGGCAATAAAGAGGAAGGACCTACTGCAACAACACTCTGCAATGCTGCACCATGCAAAGAAGTCAGACACGGTATTGTCCATTTAGATGTAAACTAATCTGTAGTGGTGCTGAAAACAGTCGACCAGATTCAGGCATGAAAGGAGACATTGGCTGCAAAGGGACACAGGTATTTTATGGGGGGGGGCCTGTAAATTTTATTTAATGTTTTATTATGATATGATAAAAAATCATATCATGAGATCTATCCTCAAATTTCTAAGTTACAGGGAAGCAAGTACTGGTAATCATATGTGCACTATTGTAAAGACAACTCTGGAAGTATTTTACTTCCACAGCTAAAACTCCACCCACTGAACAACACCCCATTTTTCTCTTTCTCCACAGCCTTGTCGTCAAAATCTTCTAAAAAGCCTAGAGCAAGCCGTCAAAGAGAAGAAACGGAAGCAAACTGTCCAAATTAGGCTGCAGAGACTACCACTGTGTCAAGCAATGAACTCAGCAGCCTGGAAAAGCTAAAAATAAAAACAAAATACTAAGATTCCAATCACTAAGGACTATAGCTGTTAGTTGCTATGAAAATCTTTAAAGAAATAAGAGGTGCAAATATGAAAATCAGCCGACAAAGAGAAAACAAGAAATTCTGTAAAGAAAAAGGAAAGGAGAAGGCAGAAGAGAAGGGAAGGAGAGAAGAAAGAAAGAAAATGGAACTTCTAGACATGAAAAAGTACTTATTAAAATCTAACATTCAATGCACAGAATAGACAGTGGCTGAAGTA
>NW_004567116.1:34325105-34354971 GCF_000260355.1 Condylura cristata | reverse complement strand
ACGTCTCAGACCTCCCTAGTGGTGCAGTGGTTAAAGTCTCAGTACCACCAAGCTATTGTCAGCCACTGAGGCATGAGTTAGATCCCAGGGCAGGGGGTGGGGGGGAGGTGGGACTAAAACGAAGAGGGGAGGGAGCACAAGGATCTATGATGGTGGGCTACCTGTTCTTTGGTGAGGGATGCAATGTGTCAGCAACAGCGGGGAGTGGCAAACAGCTATGTAAATCAATTTTAACTCAATAAAAAATCTATTCTTTAAAAGACGTCTCAGACCTCCCTAGTGGTGCAGTGGTTAAAGTCTCAGTACCACCAAGCTATTGTCAGCCACTGAGGCATGAGTTAGATCCCAGGGCAGGGAGGTGACCCACATGACACAGTAGACGGCTCCTGTTTGGCCCGCTGCTCCCCTCTGCAGTGTATTCTGTGAATCTGCCTGTTCTGCTCCCCACTCAGTCTGTGAATCCTCTCACCCCACTCCCTGCACCTCTGGCCTAAAAACACCCCCATTTTTATATGCATAAAATAAATGAATAAAATAAATCTTAAAAAAAAAAAAAAAGAACTGTCCACCCAGGAAAAGTCTTTCAAAAATGAAAGCAAATGATATTTATGTTAAAAAAAAAAAAAATCTGGACCATCAAGGGAATTGCTCTAATTACTAAAGGGTTTCAGAAGAAAGTCTTAGAGGCAAAAAGAATAGTGTACAGAGAAAATGGTAAGTATATAGATAATCCAAGCATATATTACACTTACAAAGTCATAATGCTATAAATGATGTTTATATTGTGGTGTTATTGTCCCTGGCAAGGAAAGTAATGAATGTGTATACATCAGAATGGGAAATACCAATGCTAAGGCATTTCAGAGTCCACACATCATTGGTGGGGCTTTTCAACTCAGAATTAATGAGTTAAAATGCATGGTAACTTCTGGGCCCTCCCTGGTAGCGCAGTAGGTTAAAGCACAGCACTGAGAATCTAAAGCCGCTTCCGCATGAGTTCGATTCCCGCCTGTCCCGGAGGTGACCACAAGGCGTGGCAGACCTCTCCTGACCCGCCCACTGCTCCTCTCAGCAGTGTACTTCGTCGATCTGCCTGTTCTGTTCCCTACTCTGTCTCTGGTGAAGCCTCTCACCGCCCCTGAGCCTCTGGCCTGTACCCCAGTTCTGTATGCACGAATAAATAAATCTTAAAAAAAAAAAATGCATGGTAACTTCTGAGCCCACACTCTGCTAGGAGCGCTATTTCTCCATCAGAGTGAAAGTTGGTGGGTTGAGAATAATTATCATGACCTCTAGTGCTTTGACAAAGTCTCAGGGGCATAGCCTTCTGACCAAGTCTCTGCAATTTGATATTACAGGAGTTTTCCGTTGTATCCCTGGGAGTTGCAACTGTGGCTGAACCAAAAATAAATAAATAAATAAATAAGGAGGCAGAATTATGATTCCATATAGGATCTTCAGATGAAGAAGACTGGTAACTTTCTTTTAAAAAAAAAAAAAAGATTTATTTATGCATACAGATCTGTGGTACAGGCCAGATCTGCAGGGGGTGAGAGGATTCACATCCCCTGGGTGTGAGACAGGTCTGGGAGCAGAACAAGAAGATGTACTGAAATGCATTGCTGAGGTGAGCAGCAGGCGAGTAAGGAAAGATCTGTCAGCCATGTGGGTCACTTCCCTGGCCCTGGATCGAACTCATGTTGCAGTGGCTGTGGATGGCTTCATAGTGCTGTGTTTTAACCCACTGTGCCACTAGGGAGGACCCTGGTTGGTAACTGTCAGAGTATAAAGTGATAATAAATTTCAAGAATATTTTCTAATTGAATATGGAAGTTTGTCACTGAATCTATGTTCCAAAACTATGAAACATGAATATATAGACTAAAGAATAGCTATTATTGATAAATAAGCAATTAAAATATTTTAAACGTATGGTAAAATTCAATTAAATAATTAAAATGCTAGAACTTGAACATGCAGTTCCTAACTAGCAGAAAACAAATAAATAAGAAAGCATAGTGGATCAAGTTCGCACTAAATATTAAGGGGTAAAAAAACAAGGAAAAGTGAAGCATTAAAAATTAGAAATTTGTCCAGTGTGTCCACAGAAAATACTAATCAACTAGGTTTTTCAGTTCAAAGAAAGAGACTGTTAGATTGGCTTTTTAAAATATTTAGCTTTAGGGCCCTCCCTGGTGGCAATGAGTTAAAGCACAGCACTATGAAGATATAAGCAGCCACCGGACCGGGAGTTCGATTCCCAGCCAGGGAGATACATGGCGTGGCAGACCTCTCCTGTCTCGCCTACCGTTCCCCTTGTGATGCCATTAAGCACAGAGCTCTTTAAAAGGATCTTTGTCATTCATTCTCCCATTGACTTCTGAACCCGAATTGAGACCCTTGCGTTACTCTCTGGCGCCATCTAGTCGTAGACTGAGTTGATGCGCTTCCAGCGCGTGCCCAAGTTTCTCGGAACCATGCAGCCTAATTATCACCGAGTGCACACCGGACCGAAATCGAAGAGCACAAACTTCGGAGGAAATTACAATCAGAGCACTATCAGTAGCCAATAGGCGCCAAGGCCTGGTCGAGTCGGTGTCCATCCAGCCTATCGCGCTCCAGATACTCGGCCACTCACTCCTTCCGCCCCCGACTCCTTCTCTTCTCCACAAGATGGCTACACCGACGGTACCGGCGAGTGCCCCTACAGCCACGCCAGCTCCAGCCCCGGCTGCGGCTCCAGCTTCAGCCCTCACCCCGGCCCCGGCCCCGGCCCCCGCTCCGGCCCCGGCCTCTGCCCCAGCGACTGCGCTGGCTTCTGCCCCAGCGCCGGTTCCAGCTCCGACGCCCACTCCAGCCTCAGCCTCAGACCCCGCGGCGGCAGCGGCGGCAGCGGCTCCGGCCGCAGCTCCGGGCCAGCCCCCGGCCTCAGTACCAGCCCCGGCTCAGACCCCGGCGCAGTCGCTGCCGGGCCCTGCTCTCCCAGGCCCCTTCCCCGGAGGCCGCGTGGTCCGGCTGCACCCCGTCATTTTGGCCTCCATCGTGGACAGCTACGAGAGACGCAACGAGGGTGCTGCCCGAGTCATCGGGACGTTGCTGGGTGAGTGGTCAGGGACGCTGACGTTGTTTTCTCTCTCAAACACCGCCCCCCACCCATTGCTCTTCTCCCAACCTGTTTGTATTCTTAACCGTTTCTCCATCCCACTTTCCGCTGGGACGTAGCTTCCTAAGAAATTTCAACTTTCTTGCAGATGGCGCTCACTTTGGGCGACATACAATTATATAAGCAGTAGTTGTTTTTGGAGGAATTTTGTGTGCCACGGGACATGTTTTCTTTTTTAAAATCTTCCCCAAAGTACTTAAAGTCAGGTATGACCAGCCCCAGTCTACCAGAAATGATTTCACCGACAAGGAAGAACCTTTGACTCCTTTTGCCCAGTGACCACGTTTATCGCCCTTAGCCACTGACTAAATATTTCTACTTCCCAGAAATAGACATTTCTATTTTCTTTAACTACAAACTAGCCACGAGTGTTTTAAAAGTCTGCTTTCCTAAGCAGCTATGCCTGCTGCACTGTTTGCCTATCAGAACTGGGTCTGATTCCCCGAATAATAGTAGTATCAGTTTATGATACTGTTTAACTTTCAAGTCAAGAAATAACCAGTTCCCAACCCAAATCTCAAACTTGAAAGATATGTTTTGTATGATTAAGGAACCTGTAAAACTGAAAGAGCCGCCAAAGAAGGATTACCGATAATAATCCCCTTTCCTGGGGTCTTCTCATCCCATTTTTATTCAATCTTAGTCACGGATTTAGACAAGTTTGTGAATCCACTCTGATCAGTGACATATTATTTCTCTTTCTTACCCGTGAACATGTAATAGACCTTTGATGTAGAAGACGGTGTATTGTGAAGAGGGTAAAATTTGTAGACATACTCAACCAAATATTAACCATATAACTTGGGACAGATTACCTAGTCTACTTCCTTCACAGGCTTCCCTAGGCTTAGTCTTTATGAGAACCACATTTTTGCAGAAGATATAAATAGCAGGTCACATTAGATATAAAATAGCTGCTGGTTGTCATTCTCTACATCAGTCCTAAACCACCCCTAACCGTGTATATTAATATCCCCTTTATCTATCTTTGAGGGAGTAGCATTTTGCAGAAGTTATCTTCCAAACATTGCCATGGTTTTTCCCTCAAACCAAGCCTTTTTATTCTCTTTGCATGAGTGTCTTTCCTGCTCTCTATTTGTTTCTTTAAGTTCCATTCATCTTCCAGGTTCCCAAGAAATGTGTTCAGTATCAGTTCCAAAACCCTTCCCCTTAGGCCCCTTGTCAGCCTCCCAGAGTGGCCTGTGTTCGTGCCTTCCTTCGAACTTGTATAAGAAATGGTTTTTGTGTCTCTTAACGTGGCATTTAAAACTATGCTATGCAAATCTTCCTGACTCACTGGAGATGTTTAAAGAAACAACTCTCCACTCAAGGTTTGTGCCAGCGCCCCACATTAGACTGACAGTAAAGTAGAGCTTTAGATTCTAGACTGGAATGAAGCATAGATTCTGTTTACTAGGAGCATATGGATTTTCTCAGATGATTCATGAAACATTTCATTTGGTTAAATAGTTATTGCTGCCTCTTAAGTGCCATTAATGTTAGGTATTTAGAATTCAAAATGTAGTAAGACAGACTGTGCTCAAATTTTAAATCCAAGGTGAAGATAGGCTCTCACACACAAACACAATATAGTGTGATTAAGTGCACTAGCAGACGGGTAGCATGGTAGGTGGAAATACAGAGGACTTTGCTATTTTAGGAGCTTAAAGCGGTCAAGTCTTAATGCTGAAGAGAAGTCTAGTAAGGTAAAGAACATGTGCCTGTTGAAGTTGGGGACACAGTTTCAGCTAAAGGAGCAAAGCCATAGTGAACTAGATTGAGTCACTAGTGGAAGTAGGCAACATTATGGTGTTTGGTGGAGAGGGATGCACTTCCAGCTTGTGGTGGGAGGTGGCAGTATATTAAGGAAAACTGGAGATACCAAGGCACCAACAGTTTTTTTCAAGAGAAAAAAAAAAAATGGGAGTAAAGGTTTTAGAACCCGAAGAATACAAGTGTTAGAAGACTGACATTGATGTTCCAGGTTCAGAGCAGAAGATCTCTGATGATCAGATGAATATTATGACCATCTGGCCAGATAGCTAAAGGGATGTACAGTTAGTCCTGTCCAAACTGGTGCTCTCTTAGCTTTCTTAAAGTCTCCTAGGAACATCTACTGATTAAAGAATAGGGAGATGTTCTGAAAGCTAAAAAAAATGAAGGTCATAGGATGAAGATGCGGAGCAGGACTGGTAGCAGGAAGTTGCACACAGGAGACCTTGCCAGGGAAGAATAGGCCTTGTGTGTTGCAGGCTAAAAGGAGTTGGAGGTGACTTCAGAGTTTCAGTTCTCTGGAGAATCCTGGTCCCATTGATGTACATGACTGAACTTACAAAGCTTACAAAGACCACCCAGACAGCAGCCTAGTCTCAGAGCACAAGTTTGGACAGGACTTGAGTTCAGTTTGGCCTTCAGTGACTTGAGGAGTCCTTCAAAGCATTTGGAAAGTGGTTGGGAGCTGTTGGGTCCTCTGGGCTATATAACTCCTGACCATTGTCTCTCTCAGGGACCGTTGACAAGCACTCAGTGGAAGTTACCAACTGCTTCTCAGTGCCACACAACGAGTCGGAAGATGAGGTGAGTGGGAATTTGACCTGGCCCCATGCTGTCCCTAGCTGCCCCTGCGGGGCCTTCCCATACATGTTGTGCTTGTAAGTAGCATGCCACAATTCACAGAGCTTCCTCCCATTTGTATGTACACCCAGGTCTCTTCTGACTGTTGGGGTCACCTCTTGCCCCTTGTCACAAACTTTTTGTATGAACTTAACAGTTTCTTAGCTTCCTTTCTTGTCTTCATTCACAGGTGGCTGTTGACATGGAATTTGCTAAGAACATGTATGAATTGCACAAGAAAGTCTCTCCAAATGAGCTCATCCTGGGCTGGTAAGTTGGGGGGGTAAAAGGGAATATTACAGAATTCTCTCCGTGATTGCCAGTCTTTTGCACCAGACTAGATAAAATATGCTCTTTTTGGAGACAGTATTAATAGTGTAATGGCGCAACAAGCTATTAATTCAGTGTTTTGCTAGCAGTTCTGGCACTGTAAGGCCAAGAATTTTTCTATTTTTCTGTTAAATTATAATTTACTAAGCAGGTTTCTTTTCTTTCTTTCTCCTTGCTGATGACTTGGCATATTCAAATGCCATAAATCACCTTTGTTGTGATACAATCAGTATTTTTTTTTTGTTTTCAGCATTTGATGTCTTGCTGGGTCCTAAAGCTGGCTACACACGGCCTTATTTGGTATTGCTGTGACACTTAGACACAAGTCTGCAACCATGTTGTGTTTTTCAGGTATGCTACAGGCCATGACATCACAGAGCACTCCGTGCTGATCCACGAGTACTACAGCCGGGAAGCCCCCAACCCCATTCACCTGACCGTGGACACGAGCCTCCAGAACGGCCGCATGAGCATCAAGGCCTATGTCAGGTGACTGGATTCTGTGCCACACTGGCTGACTAGAGCTTACTGTGCCTGGTGATAGCCCCCCTACCCAACAGGTTTAATCATTCAGCATGTAACTCATTGCCTTATGAGAAGCTCGTGCTTGTCCTCAGCAGTTCTCATTAAGAAGGTTTTACTCTGACACACAATCTGTACCTGAAATCTTACTGATCCTAATTGTACTCATTACTCTTAAATTCCAGGCGGCAGCTCTTTGGGTCTTTGAGTGAGCTAGCCTGTGTTGTCTTTCCTAGAGGCTAGCTCTCCACTGCCCTCGCGGCCAGGCCTTGCAGGGTATTCCTTCCGGCTTTCAGCATGTTTACTGCTTTTCTGAGTTCAACCTTTATTTTTGTCACTATGCCTAGGGCAGAGCACAGGACCCAGAGTAGTACTGAGAAAAAAATGACTGTCCTTGTCTTGAATACACCAGTTCGCCCAAAATTAGTTCAGTTTTGACAGCAATAACATTACAGTGTTGACCCACTGAGTTGTAGGCAGTTGAGTGCCTGTGGTGGGGTATTGGGAAAGACCCTGGGGGCCACTGATGGGGGCTGTGGAGGGGGAGTTGGAGGGTTATATGTTTTGGTTAAATTGAAGACATTTGTTCATGTATCTTAAACTGCTCAACTGTGCTGTTTCTGTGTCTCACACGGATGGTAACAAGTTAGCTCCTTACGCAGTAGGACAAAGGTGCTGGACACAAAGTCCTTACAGGCCAGTGGTTCACCACTGAACTTGACCATTACCTCGTTTCTTGGCCTTTCCAGATAATTTCCTCAAGTTACAGATGAATGTGGAGAGTTATCACAGTAAAAGCAGCCACCTTTGGCAGGATTACTTTATAGTTACTATTTTCTTACTTCTGAAGAGCTGAGAACCAGAAAAGACCCATCCTGTCTCTCCTTTCCTAGCAGCCAGTTCCACAGACAAATCTGGCATCCTCTCCTCTCACTGAAATTGCCAGCATAGGAAGTAACCCTCTAATGGGTCTGGGCCATGTCCAAAAGCTACGTCCCCATGAACTCCTGGTCAAGGGGTTGGTGTGGAAAATGAGCTAAGGGAAGAAAGTGACTTGCTGTGTGAGACCCTTAGGCTTCTGTACCCCATCTGGAGTACACAAGGGAACCCTTCCAATGCCATCTGCTTACTTTGATTTCTTTCTCACCAGCACTTTAATGGGTGTCCCCGGGAGGACCATGGGGGTGATGTTCACACCTCTGACAGTGAAATATGCGTATTATGACACTGAGCGCATAGGAGGTAAGTGACCTTCCCTCGCCCTCTTTAGAGACCTTTGGTGTTTTCCATGGCAGAGTTGCTGCTCTGTAACAAGGATGGAGGCCCTTAGGGGATTTAAAGAGGAACATTGATCTAAATTTTGTGAGGACTAAAGTCACAGTCGATCTTTATTAATGAGATTCAAGGCATCACTTAAGAACTGTTAGAGTTGCAATGTTATGAGACTGAGCTGTGACTAGCATAGCAGGTAAAGGAGCCGAATTTATATCAGGAGGAAAAAGGGCTAATGATGGCAGAGCAGGAGAGTTTGGGGAAGGTTGACTTGAGTCCAGAGGGAGGTGGAAAGGTTAGCAGAGTGGTTAGCTTAAGGGATGACTGAGTTCTCTGTCTCTCTTGTACCTCCCACCCCACTCCCATAGTTGACCTGATCATGAAGACTTGTTTTAGCCCCAACCGGGTGATCGGACTCTCCAGTGACTTGCAGCAAGTAGGAGGGGCGTCGGCTCGCATCCAGGACGCGCTGAGCACCGTGCTGCAGTATGCAGAGGACGTGCTGGTGAGAAGGGCAAGGAGAGGCAGCAGGGGGGCGTAGACCTCCACTCTGAAGTCGAGGGGGCTGAGAGGGATGCTGGGAAATGATTGTCCTATTGTGGGAGTTAACTGAGCCTCATGGAGTCTTTGTTTGGTGGTTAGTCTGGAAAGGTGTCAGCTGACAATACCGTGGGCCGCTTTTTGATGAGTCTGGTTAACCAAGTACCCAAAATCGTTCCTGATGACTTCGAGACCATGCTCAACAGCAACATCAACGTGAGTGCCGTCTGGCTCTCTGGGAGCCTGTGCCTTTCTCCACCTCCGCACATGCACACCGAGCTCTGAAGGGAGTCGGGGGAGGTTGCCTGGAGGAGGATCAAGGAGACAGCTTTGCCATTGGTCCCTTGCAGCCCATACTGGGAGGAGGGGAAAGATAGCACACCTGGCCAGACGCCTGCCATTTTTCCATGTTTCTGGTGGCTCGGGTCTGGCTTGGGTACTGTTCATGCTACTGTGAGTTCAGCCCATGGTGGATGGGAACGCTGAAATTCAGGGGGGTTGAGAATATTACTTATTTTCACCATCTGAGTTACAGTTGACCCCACTGCCCCTACATTCTGCCCTTGGGTCTCAGCCAAAGCCCCTCATGTGGAAGTGTGTCATGAGAATGTGCTCTTAAGCATTTCCTGCCCGCCGCACACCCTCAGCTGCAGCTCCACCTTTCCCAGGACTGTCATTACCAGGACTGTCCTTCACCCAGTGTTCTCCATGGAACTGGCCCAAACTGGCCTTTGTGCTCCTTTGTCCCAGCCCCCCACTCATTGTGGTTTCTTTCTTTCCCAGGACCTGCTGATGGTAACCTACCTGGCCAATCTCACGCAGTCCCAGATTGCCCTCAATGAAAAACTTGTAAACCTGTGAACAGACTCCAGGCTGCATTCCACCGCTCTGGGCCAGCACCAGGACTCGGCATGGAGTGAGGTGGATGGTTTCCTTGGCTTGAGTCGCTCTGTTTCTGACTAAATAAATATATACTATCTTTTATAAGTGAATTCCATCTTACATGAGTTTCCTACCGGTGGAAGGAAGAAAACTGTTCTAGAGCCCTTACAGAAATCAGGACGGGAGCGCCCCAGAGAGCTGGTGGGGTTCGGCATTACTTGTCAGCAGTGGTTTACCCACAGCCCAAGACACGCCAGCTTCTCGTGACCCCTGACCAGATAGCTACGTAACCCCGGTTTCACATGGGTACTTTCCCCCTTGCTTTCTTCTATGCTCGGAACAAACTGCATCTCCAAGGGGGGGAAATTGACTATCGTGTATGGGTGGCAGCAGAGGGCTGCCTTTTGCACAATGTGCAGTACCTGAGGTATGTGACTGAGGAGGGAAAAGAGGGAAGACAGATCGAGCACACTGCTGGTAGACAGCCCATTCCATGGTGGGGATGAACCGATTTACTACATTTTTCTTTTGGTTTTCACTCTGGAAAGATACCACTGCAAATGCCACAAACCATTTCTGGATGAGATTTAAAGAATCCAAGGAGGGAAAATAGTTTTAAAAATTGGACACTTAATCTGAACTGAAAATAGAGCATATGGCCAGTGTTTTAAAGTACTTGGCTAGTAAGGATGGAGCTGTTGTCTTGGAAAGCAGAATTTGGATTGTAGGTTAAGTTGAAAGCTACTTCCTCCAAACCCCAGGAAATGCTGTGGTGCTGTCTCAGGACAGTTGCCTTGGGTAATGTTGAGACTGAGGTATGTTCCATATTGGAATGAAAGGCAGATAAGGCTCCTTCTGATTGTGGTTCCGAGATAGACAACCTTGGAAAGGAAATTCATAGTCCATTACAGTGTCGTGAGATGTTAATGAATTAACAAATGTTAATAGTGCCTGGTTCATAGGAATACAAAATAAGTGGCAGGGGTGTCTGCAGCTGAACACAGTTTGAAAGTGATAATCAACATGAAACCAAGCCTGGATCCTAGTTCTACACATAGTCACTACGTGTAGAAACACTTATGGGCAGTTGATATGAAGTCCAGGTATTTTTAAATATGTATGGATAAAATTCAACTGAGAACTGATACAGAACAATGTAGTAAGAAAAAGGGGAGAAACAAAAAAGTGAAGGCATGGGAAAAGTGGGTAAAACAAAAAATAGCAAAAGGAAATCTGAGTATTATCAGTAATCACAACAAATTATTAAAGGATTAAACAAATCAGACACCAAAAAAAGTTGAATTTCAAAGCAAAACAAACCCTAGCCTTTTCTTATTTATTTTTTAATGGGTGACACATCTAAACATAAGGGCACAGAAAGTTGTCCCCAGCTATAAGAACAGTTTACTGTTGTGTGAAAAGAGAAGTCCAAGACTGCACAGTGTGGGTCTCTGTGGAGTTCAGAAACGAGTGACATTGAGCAGTGCTGTCTGGGGTGTGCAGTCGGGCCCACGTGTGCCGCAGGCATTGTGGTCACTGGTCAGCACATGCTGAACCATCATCCCAGGGAGATACTACTTAGCTCCCTTCTGGGAGCTTTCATCTGCCAGTCAGCACAAAACCTTACTTATTTCTAAAGACATTCAGTATCATTGTTGATTTACAGTGAACTCACAGTCCTAGAACATGTCTTACCAAATATATTTTCTGCGTAAGGCACATCATAGCCTTTTTGTGCTCAGGAACACCAGACAGACTGTAAGTACACTTGGGACCCATTTTAGCAGCAGAGTCACCACCCAAAAAGCAGAAAAATGTAAAAATGTGACACTAAATAGACTGAAAAGGAGACTTCTTGACAGAACACACTGGAACAAACAGCAGCCAGGGGCCCAGGCCCAGGCAGGCTCTTCTTGTCCGCTCTGCCTGTTCTTGAAAGACGGAGCTCTTGAGTATTGACATTGTAGCTAGAATTATATTTTGGCAAGTAGGTGAATTCATAAATAGGGAATCTGAATAATGAGGATTGACTGCCAAGTATATATTGTGGTACCAAGAAGCCAAAGGATGACGTGTTAAAATTGCCTAGTAGTGCTTAACCGCAGAGATGGGAGGTGCAGGCAAGATCAGTGGTCCAGTCTGAGGTTAAACAGTGGGCGCATAGGTGTTGATTATATAATAAATAGCCAAACGTGAACTAAGCCTGGCATTGTGGTGTTACTAAATTTAATAACACAAATATACACATCACACTTAACAAAAATACAAGTTTTGAAAGTAAGATGAAAAGGACATTTTTTAAAATGTTTTACCGTTAGTACGTTTGCTTATAGAAGTCTTAACCTAAAAACTACTGAACAACAATTTTCAGTAAGATGGTGAGTACAAAATTTATATGGAATTGATGCCTTATAAATACAAATTGGTAATACACCATTGTGGGAAACCCATTGACATTTTCAAAAAAGGAGTTCATAAAGTAAACATGGAATTTTATATTATAATTCATATTAAAAAGTCACATAAGGTACATTTGAGGGCATAGTGCTCTTAAAAAGAGTCAACATTATTTTAAACAGTGACTTGCTTGCTAAACTATAGGACAGCACTAGTTTTTCAAGAGAAGGCTACAAAGTGCAAGTTACCTCTGCTCATGTACTACTTAACCAAATGCCAACAAAAAATCATGGTACCTGCTTAGAACCTAAGCCAGACAAGGAGATCAGGACCAGAGTATTCAGCAGGTGTTGGAGGTCATGGAAGCCTTCCAGTTAGGAAGTGACATCAAAATTGGACTTCAAGAATAAGGTAGAGCAAATTGAAAGGAAAATAGAGCACTTTGTTCTGATATTTGTTTTTGGTTGGTGAGTTGTTTTATTTTGGTTTCAGAAAAATCTCTGCCTTTACTGACCAGGGTGGCTACTTGAAAGGAGTGACACAAGACGGGAGAATGGGTGGCCCTAGGCTGGGCTGGTCAGCCTCAGGCTTGCAGGTGACGGAGAGTAGCCTGCACTCGGGCTGGGTCTCCGCCTGGCTGAAGGTCCAGTCCTGGGAGACACCCCCCTAGTTTGGACAGGGTGCTAGTTCTGTCCCACAAATGTGTGGCACCATGTAGGGTTTCTCCCCTGGCGGCATCCCCTCCTTGGCTGGGGGGGGTGGGAGCATCCCTGCTGCTAAAAACTCCCAGGCAGATGAAGCTGTGCCAGCTGCACTGAGCACGCACCCTATGGCTGGACAGGGGCCACGTCATGGTAGGTGAACTCGCAGGTCTGTGCTTTTGCTCTACTTCTATTTTGTTGGAGCCTCAGGAAGCGAAAATCGAGCATTTAGGCACAGCTAACATTTCTGTACAAAGGCTCAGAGAAAGATGGTGTCGACCATCTAACTGCGTTGTGGCCAATGCCCGGCTGGGGAGATGCTTGTAGGGACAGGGCACTCATCTGTGCTTAGACTGACAAAAAGGAATGACTCTTTCTTTGACAGCCTTTGCTTATATGTGACGAGTTTGTTTTTACTGTGAATGTGAGTTTCTTTCTGTATGTGTGCATATGCTAAAAACTTGCGAATGTGTCTAAGTTAAGATCAGGATGCCACACTCCACTCCCTCCCAACCTGTTCTGTGCCCTCCCCTGGTCCTTCCCTCTGAGCTCTGGATGTGGCATCCCCAGGGCTCCATCCTGTATTCCCTTCACTTTCTACTTCACCCCCACTGCCTGGAAGTTGTTAGCCTCTGCCTGGTGACTGCTGCTTGTGTGTCAGAGACACCCACTCAAGCTTTGGACTGTTTTGGGAGTGGCTTTCCTGATCCCACGCTGGGTGAATGGACACCACGTAGCTCACCTGCATTTCTCGGCAGCAGCTAAAATTCCACATGCTTCATTTGGAATCCATGGACTCCTCCGTCCCTGTAAGTTACCTCCTGAAACTTTTCTCCTCCAGTTCAGTTGTCAAATCATAGTCCTTGATGCATGCTTGATGCATCCCTCCTTTCTCACCATCATGTCTGAACTAGCTCATTACAACTCTGCCTTCAGTCTTGCCTTCTGGGATATTGTGACATACAAGAAATACATATGTATGTATATTCACATTCTTGGCACGCAACTCTTAAAACTTTGGGATTTCCAAAGTGGTAAGAGCTATAAAAGTGTAAGGATTTTGTTACTCCTAACAAGAGCTTGACAACCACATCTGAGTTTTGTGAATCAGGTGACTTTTGGAAACCCTGTGACCAAAGAATGGGGGCTGGTTTCTGAGTGAACCAACTACTTGTCTCGAAGATTGAAATTTTAAGGCCCACTCTCTGCAGCCTCAGGTAAGGGAAAGGGGAAGAGCTGAATTGTCAGTGCCCAGCGATCATGCCTACTCAATGAAGCCCAAAGGACAGTCTGGATGTTAACGTGTCACTAAAGGGCACTCAGAGACCCCAAACTTGTGCATCCTAAAATGGAGGCCTGCCATCCACCACATTAGAACAAAGGAAAGCATACTTAGTGTGAGAGAATTTTAATAAAATTAATGTGTATAGAAGATGACAAAGATAATAGCTTCCCAATAAAACACCCCAAATTATCTTTCCCCTTGTGGGTAAATGTCCAACAAAACAGGGTTGGCACACTGGCCCTCCCTGGTGGTGCAGCGGGTTAAAGCACTGCGCTGAGAAGCTAAAGACACTTCCGCATGAGTTCGATTCCCGCCTGCCCCGGAGGAGTCCACATGGCGTGGCAGACCTCTCCTGACCCGCCCGCTGCTCTCCTCAGCAGTGTACTTCGTTGATCCGCCTGTTCTGCTCCCTGCTCTGTCTCTGGTGAATCCTCTCACCCTCCGCGTCTCTGGCCTGTACCCCAATTCTGTATGAATAAATAAATAAATCTTTTAAAAAAAAAAAAAACAGGGTTGGCACAAATCAAGGTTTCTGAGGCCAAAAATGTTGACACAGTCTGAGGGGTTGTTACAAGAGTGCACAGTAGTAGCCATATGAAGGCCCAGTGGCAGGATCCTTCTGTGAATCCCTCTCTCCACCAACCAAGTACTCCATATCCAAGTGCGATTCTTTCTTGAATGTGCCCACAGGAAGAAAGTGTGCATGCCAAGGAGAGAAATTCCTGTGCACAAGACCCTTCTAGAACTCACCACGTGTCTCTCCAGCTCTTTCATATCCTTTGTAATAAATCAGTAATGGTAAGTCAACTTTTTTCCTGAGTTCCTTAAGTCTGGTCTACCAAATATTATACTGAAGGAGGGGGCCATGGAAACCTCCAAATCAAACATGGTTCATCAGAAGCATAGGCAGCAACTTGGACTTGAGATTGGCATCTGAAGTGAGGAGAGGAAAGGGGTCTGACATCAGCTCCACCCTGGGCTCTGATGCTGTCTCCAGGTAGCATCAGAATTGCCCAAGGTCTGTAACAAACTCATAAAGGCCTCTATCCTCTTGCTTGAGGAGAAGGTGTATTTTGAGCAAGAGGTCACGGGACACCATTCATCAGGAATAAAGTTTCCACTTGTGCCAAATTAAGTTTCATTTTATCGACACAAAAGATTCTGAGTAGAACAAAGCCAGCCAGGGGACTTGACCCCAAGGACCTGTAACAATACCTCACCTCAGCTGAAAGTTATTTGGAAGTGCCCATTGCCCTGGTAAAGGATCCTTGCCAGGATTCTCACTACAGCCTGCAAGGCCTCTCCCGACTTTGGCTCTCTGGCCCATCCCTTTTACACCAGCCTGGGCTCCCTTTGCACTTTGTCTGCCCAAAATATATGCTCTTTTCTCTGGCTTACTGTTACTCCTCCTGTTAGCCTAGATGCTGCCCCTCCTGGAAGGTGCACCTGTGGTGGGCCCTGAAGGTTCTTGACTTCAGCATGCAGAGTAGGTGAGTTAGAAGGGAAGTTTTACTGCAGAAGAGGCCACACTCAAGAGCTCAGGGAGATTCAAGGGAGAATTGCACATTGGGTCTAGTGGTCACTGATATAAATACATGATTGGTGGAGAGGCACAACTCCATAGAGAGGATCCTGATGGATTTATTTAGCAAGGCCACTGGGCCTTAACAGTCCTGTCTGGGTAGGCCTGATAGGGAAGCTTTACAGCAATGATGCCCAGAGGGAGAGTAAGAGAAAGTTTAAGTTAGTTGGGTTACCTTGCTCTGGAATGTGGAATGTGTGGTGGGGCGTGGTGGTGGGGGGAGGGTCACCTATCCTATGACCCCATGACATCCATCTCTCCTGGCATTTCTCTCCCCATTTTGAACTTGTCTATTACCTTCCATCAGAGAACAAGCTCAGTAAGGAGTGGAGGCTGTCCATCCTGACACGGCTTCTTCTCCTGACCCATCCATCTGTGCACTGTGTTACAAAGTGAAAACTGGTTTTAACAACCAATTAAAGAGGACAGTTGAGGTTATACAAACAAGTTTTGCTTGACATAGCACAAAGCAGGAGGTCTCCATTCCCAAGAGACTAGGGAACGGCAAAGGGCACAGATGGCAGGGCACTTAAAAAGAAGGGAGAAGACAAGGAAATGAGAGCCCAGCCCTGGCTTGGCAGTAGGGGTCAGCTGACCTCATGTCCTGCGTTCCTGGCCAGCAGGACACCTACAGGGACACGAACTTACCTCAGTTTCACCTGATGAGTCACCCTGGGCAAGAACCACTCTCAGGCCTAGAAATTTATTTCTGCATAGTACCCAAGAGGTCTTGGGCTTTGCTGGAGTCCTAAGAAGGAATATCTGTAAGGCTTTGCCCTGATGGGCCGAGGCAGCCAACATGGGAGGCTCCAGCGAGGGCCAGAAAGCCCCAGATGCAGTGGAGAACATGGCTGCTGCAATTGTAGATTCTCGAAGGCAGCAAGTGTGAGTCTTACTGTATCCTGACAGGAAGGAATGAGCAGGTAAACTGTGTTTCACGACCCTCGGATCAGAAAGTATGAGATGAGAGCTTTAGCAGGGGTCAGCACCCTGTTTAGTTCTGCCCCGTCCCTCATAGAGACCCAATTTATTTTCCAGAACCTACAGAGCTGCTGAGCAGAACCAGACTCAGCTTGGACAAGTCTCGCTCATCATTCCTTAAAGGAGTCTGTTCTCACTGCAAGTTTACTTGGTGCAAATCGCAACTATGACACCTCTCAGCACGTCTGATGGAGAAATTAGGCATTTCCAGGAATTTTAAAAGGAGGTTCCATTGCTGGAACTGACTGGCTTCTCATTATAATGTCTAGAAATCCTTGCATGCTCAGTAATGCAAGTCCTTATAGGGCTAACAAAATTCCACTTGTTCTCCCAGTGTTGTCTCCCAGGGGGAAAATAGTTGCTTATATTGATGGTCTGTCTAAGCTAATTACATTTGTTGCATAATTCCCAGATACATCCTGATCTACCTTCTGTTTTTTGGGGGTTATTGCCCCGTGTCCCTGTACCGTGCTGGTAGTGGACACTGCCCCACAGAGCTGGTGCTCCTGTCGGTCCATGATAAAGGACTACTAATCCCATAAAGAGCATCCTCTAGATGCGGCTTTCTGAGTCATGGCCGCTAGAGGGCTCCCTCATCACAGAAATGTAGCTGGTTGCTGGCTTGGCATTCCTTTTTCTGGGCAGGTTTTCCAGGGAGTTGGTAAAGAAAAAACATTTGCTTTGGAGAAGCTAGATTGGTCAAAATAAGTCACCAAACATGGAGATGTTTCTCTTGGTCCTTTTTGGCCACAGAGGGATGAAACCAAAAGACCTTCCTCTTGCCTCTCTCAAAATTACCTCAAGCAAACATGATCTGTTTCAAAATACAGTTTGTAAACACTATTTTATGTAAATCTCCTAGAATCTACTCCCTTAAAATGAAATTATAATCCACAAGCCCCTCTAATAACAGACAAAAAAAACTTGTAACTGCCACTTCCCAGGAGAAAACCTGGCCCAGGCTCTGATGAACATAATGAGGTTTCTGGGACTTTCACACAGGGAAGCAGCAGTGTCAGCTAGTAGACAGCCCTGAGGCCTCTGTTAAAGAATCTGGTTTCCCCACAAGCATTAGAGTTGCTGGCAGGTGAGCGAGGGGGCCCGCAATGAACTCTGGAGGTTGGCAGGAGCGTACATAGGGCGAGCCACGTTCAAAGGTCTGTGTAAGGCAGCTCCACTGGTTGGTGTGCAAGAGGTGGATTGCAGTAGGGTTAGCTGAGACCGGAAACCCCACATTAGACCTAAAAATGTATCTGGAGGGGGAATGTATTTAGTTAGGATCCCCTAAAGGCAGGACATGTGACAAAGACTTGGGTGAGGGCAAGTGAAGGCGTTAGATTCCTACAACTCTACACATGTGGTGTCTTCCCAGAAGTTAACAAAATTTCAGGCTAGAAGAATGAAATCAGTATGGTCACAAGACCATTTCCTCCACAACCTCTATAAGAGGAATCTTCCATACCTCTTTAGCTTATGGTGGAACCAGGTATGCCATGGCTCATAGCTGTAACTCTGCTCTCGATCCTACGGTTCTCTCCTTGGGTACAGTACAGTATATCTGTGCTGATTTCCCTCATCTTATGAGGGCACCAGTCCTATTGGAGGAGGGCTCACGCTAATGATGTCCTAACCTGACTATATCTCTATGGCCCTAATTACAAATAAGATCCCATTCACAGGGATCATAGTTAGCACTTGAACATAGTTTTGGGAGGGCACAATAAAACCATAATGTGATCTAAAAGGCAGAACTGAGGAGAGACAAAAAAGGAGAAAAACTAGTACAATCTACGATATTAAGTTGGTTATTGCTGTGGCAAATGGGTTCCATTCTAAGAACCCTCTGAGGAACTACAGGAGATACCTCCCAGAAATCTCCCAGTGAAAGACTTGAAGGCTGAGATGTCTAACCAGTTCCACCATTGGTAGAAGAATTTCTTAGTAAGTGAACTTCCTCGTGCTTTTAGGTTCCATGTACAGGTAGACTAAGCATCCTTCTCTTTAATTAAGAATGGGAAGTAAGGTGTAAGCATATCCATGGAGCTGTCCATCAATGTTGTGCTGAAGCCGGGAAGGCCATTGCTCTGGGACATGAGTCCTAAATGCATAGCAGATGGGTACACAGTCCAGCTGAGCAGAGAGGTTACAGCCAGAGGAAAAACATGAATAAAGGTGAGAGGTGTGACAAGGACCAGTTAAAAACAAGTTAGTCCTTTGGAAGAAGAATGACCCAGATTGTTTGTTCTGCCTTGGATTACTTATACCATTATATCTGTTTCAGAGGCTCCCTGTCTGAGTGTGCCACTCTAACTTAACTTATGTAGGACTGTGCCTGAGGTCACACTCATGTTCATCTCTTGCTGCTGCAATTTTCATTTAGAGACAGGAAACCAGGCAGGTCACTTCTCTACCCTCCACATGGTGGGATGCCGCTCCCCAAATTCTGATTCCAGTTCCTCTAATTGCTTGGGTCCTCCTGTACCTACTCCTGTCCTTGCCTCCCAGAGGACTCTGGAGTACCTCAATTTTGGCTATACCTAAGATGAGGATGCTGTCTCTAAATACCTTCCTGAACTGCCAGGCGTTAGATTGGGATCACCATGGTAGCAGGAAGTTCTTAGGTACCTATGACTCTTAGTTTAGGCAAGTGATATGGCTTCAGCAATGTGAAAGCAGTCCTTTGAAGGAGAGATGCAGGTGGTGGAATTTAGAAGGAAAAATACATCAAAGCTATTAGCAAAAGTTGAAGGGGGCAGAGCACACATAGAGCCATGAAAGGGGATCCAGGAGGTAAGTGAAGCCCCAGCATGGTCTACTATACCATCTCACTGCAATTCATCATCACCACGCTGCAGGCGGCAATCATGGCAATTGTCTTAGACCTCTGAGGTGCCTTACCAGAACACTCCATCCTCAGTAATGAGTCTGCGCCCAGACTGATGAACTTTCCCCTATCTAAACCTATCAACTCCCCCCAGGCCACCCTAGACCACCTCCCTCATTTGAACTCCCTCCCGCACACACACATTTGAACTCCCTTTCCCGACTATGTGTCAAACAGCATTGACACAGAATCTTCTCTTTTGAAGAGAGGTCCTGTGTCCACCTCTGGGGGATATGTATGCCCTTCTAGCAGTCACTCCCCTTTTGACATATTGTAGCTCAAATACTAAGACGAAAGTTTATCATTTATACATCTTGTACTAGATGATAAAGAAATGGGAAGTGAAAAGGAAAAATATAGTTTAATATATACACAGTATATTCATACCAAGGGAAGAAAGGCTATTTCTACTGGCAAAGGCAGCTCAGTATAATTTAGAGGTCTGTGGCCCCTGACTTCATTAAAATCTGCTCCTATGCCCTCATCTTATTTTTCAGGGTCTTGCCTCTTCCCAGTCTATTTAAAAGATTCTGGGAGGTTAAGAATATAGTTTGCATTATAATTCAAACACCCAGATTAGTCTTTGGATTTGGGTTTGTAGCTGAAGCTACAATGGATCACAGTTTCACTCAAGGCAGCTATAGAAGCCAACAATCAACACCATTATATTCTTTATTTTCACAAAGTGTTGATTGCCCCAAAATGTGACTTCTGTAGCCTTGATTACTAATGTCTACAGATGATCATTGAGTGTCTGGTTTGCCCGTGTGTCCCCTGTTCTACCAGGTCTCCTTTACCCGTGAAAATAGGGCCATTAATAATTTTAAACCTCAACAGATCCAATTCTGGATAACCAAGAACCACTTCAGGGCCCATCCTTAAATCTGTCCCTCTGAATTACTGCCCACATTTTGATTCAGTCCGGGGTCAGTCCGAGATATAGAACACCTATGAATGGGAGAGGATAAGGAGCTTATTATAGGAAGTTATAACTTATGAATTTGGAAGAGCTGGTGGAGCCATCTTGAAGAAATCTAAGCAGAATCCATGGGGGGAGCTGGTGGGGTTTCCTGACCGCTGTCCTGTGCTATCAACACAGATCAGCAGTCACACCTGTGAGCTGCCTCAGGCCTTCAGGACACACGTGTGCATAAGTGCCCTACGCACACACACTCCCATATACACACAGCCTGCTGCTTCACCATCCAAATCACACACAGATGGTCTCTGGGGCCCTGTTAACAACCATGTGGGAGGGATTATCTAGAAAACGTGGTTCAAGCTTAGCCCATTAGATACGGTATAGAGCTACCCGTACATAATGGCCAGTTCTCACTAGACGCAAGTGAGACTGGAAGAGACAATCAGAAGGGAAAGGGACCCTCTACTGAACGGGTTACTCCCTACTGGCACTGAGGGCTCCCTCCTCCTTGGATCCCATGATAAGTCATGTAAAAGATCAACCACCTGTTTCTTAATTCCTGGGTGTTACTGGGGAGTAGGGTGGGGTGGGTAACTGTTTTGTACTTCCAGAGAGCAACAGAGACCTTCATTTCCAACACACCTGAAGTAAGTTTATAGAAAGTCTCTACTTCTGCTCCCTGTAGTGAGAGGAGCAAAAAATAAACCAACAACAGAAAAGCATATAGGCAAGTATTTTTACCAAATTCTTTCTTGAATGTCAGAACCTTTTCTCCTAATCAGCAACATGGTTTCCCTGCATAAACAGCTCACTCTTGGCACTGTTCTTAAAAGTTGTGGTTTTGAAAATTATTGTCTCTACCATGAGTCTTAAGAGGCATGGTTTGTTTGTAAGCTTAATGGTTGAACATTCATTCATCTTGCCCCCTGCCTACTCATGGTGAGCTTTGCCATTCCTGTTTGGCCCCTTGCTCAGGCTTCCAGGTAGCCCATACCTGGTGCATACTGACTTGATGAAACCCAGAACTTTCAACCATGGATGGCTTAGCCTGGGAAATAGAAAGGCCTGTTCTTGCCTTAACAGCATTAGGGGTGTTAAGAAAAACGACTTATTATTGACTTCTTAGGTCTCTCTACCCCTTTCTTTACCGACAAAAAGTCTTGAAGGCCCAGAGAAGGATAAAGGGCTACCCACCCTCCTGTCACTGTGTGTATCTGGGGTGAGAGGAGGGGTGGAGGTTGATGGGTGAGTTTATAATGTAGTTGTTCATTTGGGCAGCCACCCCATGAGTGTGGGAGCAGAGATGGCACCTTATTTCGGTGAGGTCATTCCAGTCATCTGCAGATGAGGCCCACCTTTCAGAAGAGAAACAGTCATTTCCACCCCTTGACTATGGGCTTCCAAGTGTCAGGATGTCCAGGGAAGAAATTCTGTAGCAGAGTCCACCTTCTAGAATCAGAGTATCCTGGACCCTGGTTTTGTGCTTCTCTTGTTTTATTTTCCTGTTGCCTTCCTTCTGAAATTAAAGAAGTCTTCATTCAATGCAGGGGGGGTTGCATTTACCAAGACCAGCATTTTAAAGGGGGAGCATTGCCTCTTAGGATTAAAATTGGTGTAGCAGTGAAAACAGAAACTAAAGGGAGACGGTGAACCTTTAGGGCACAGTGTGGAGTGTACTGGTCCAAGCCTCCAGGGGTGCTTTCTCCCAGAATTTTATTCTGGAGAGCATTCAACTTGATCTTGCAAAGGGGGTGATTTCCCTCTGCAGCCTTTCATCTCCTCCCACAGTTTAGTCTCACCATTTTACCATGATGGGCCCTGGGTTGTGGTGCTGGTGTTGTGTTTATTCATCACTCTGCTCCCCCAGGAGTTTGGGTTGTGTGGCTGGCGAAGACCACTTTGCCATAGGATTAGCCACAGTCAAGTACTTGCCAAAGAGAGAAACAGCAACTGCTTGGCTAGCTGGTATTTTGTCAAGTCCCTGGTAAATACCAGCTAATCACCAGTATTTGGGCATTTGGGCAGTAATGGGGGCCAGTTGGGAAAATTCAGGTTACAGGCATGGCTGTATGGCCCAGGGTGGCAAACTCCAAAGCAACATAAGCTTTAATTGTGAGGGAAGCTGACTGGAGTCTGAGGCCAAAAGAACACGTCTGCTTTAAGAAGAGCAGTCATTTCTCTGCTCTATGCCCATCTGGCTGAGGGTGGACCCAGGTTTATCAGTTTCCAAGAAAGAACAGAGAGCGTGCTTGATCTAGTAGATATTTCAATATTTAAGTGTTGTCAGATTTATCAATGAAAAAAATCTACAGGACAATCATGGGCAAGATGCCACAGGTGTGCTGCCAGCTGAAGCCTGTCACCCACGGGATTCACAGGCAGGTCTAGGTGCGCAGGAGTTGCCCCTGATCCTTGGATTAGTGTAGCTCAAACCCAGTGGTCTTGCAGGCCACCTCCAGGGGACATTCGTCCACCCCTCCACCCAGATCTCAACAAGTCTGTGCAACTTCCCCTGCGGCAACCTCCCTTCCATCACAGTAGCGGCTCTGGAAGGTCCTTCTTAAGCCCTTGTGACCTCTTCAAGACGATTATACCTGTAAATCCCGAAGCCAGAAACTTTAGGTAGGGAGAGGGAAGGGAGCCGTGGGAAGGGCCGACCTGTAAGCTCCAGTTAGATCGCCCAGTGCCAGCCCACCCCGAGGGACCTTCTTTCCATAGCTTTCTCGGGAACCGCCTCGTTCAAGTATAGACACTACCCTAGATGAGGCAACACAGAGTTTTCCCAAAGGAGATTTAGTAATGCAAAGGAACATAAACAAAAGGTTGGCCTGTAAGAGGCCACGTTTACAGAGCTTTGGCTTTGAAACTCAGGGGGTTAGTGTGGAAGGGCTAAAATAGCCCGAACCTAGAGGGGGAGGAGCGAGGGAGAGGCGGGCTTTCACTAGGATAAGGAAGGCGCTGGAGCTCAATAGTTCGAGAAGAGGGAGGAATCTGGTGGTTAAAAAATGACTTCTAATTTGGGGGGAAGATGGCGGGAATCTTCGAAATTCGGGGGCTGAGCATTTCTGTTCTCAGAAGGCGGGAGGCGGGGAGGGTAATTGACGCTGGGAGAAATGAATGAAGTCTCACATTGAAAAGCTGCACGGGTGCAGAGGGGCCCGGGAACCCGGAGTGTATCTGGGACTCCCACGCAAGGAGAAGCGAGGAAAGCCTCTTAGCTGTCTGGGGAAGGTTTGAAAGCAGCGGCGCCCGGCGGCGCCGGAAAAGATGGAGCGGTTGCCATGGCGACGCGGAGCGCACCTCGGAAATAAATAAATAAGCAATTTAGGCTGCAGCAGCCGTGCGCCCGCGGGACTCGAGCGCCGGGGAGGGGGCCCCGCGGGCCAGGGCCCAGCAGCTCTCACTCCCTCGCCATTGGCGCGCGGGAGGGCGGGTCACCCCCCGGGGGGCGAATGGTACAGTCCTCCGCCCGCGCCCCGCGGGGGCCCGCAGCGAGCAAGCCCGAAGCCCAGCGTAGCCACTGCCGCCGCCCGCGGAGCCCGGAGTGTAGCGGAGAGGCGGCGATGGAGGGAGTCAGCAGCCACCGAACCCTATCCTACAGCCGCTGGAGCTACGACAGGTAAGGGGGCGCCTGGGGCAGAGGCTCCGCCGGCCCCTCCGGGTGGCCCTGCGTGGGTGCCCGGGTGCCAGCCGCCGCTCGCACTCCAGGGGAGAAGCCCCCACGCTCCCGGGGTGAGGGCCAGCGTGAGGTTGCAGACCCCTCAGAGTAAACTTGGACCCTGGAGCTTCTGGGACGTCCAATACCAAGAGCCACAGATATCCCAAACCGGACCCAAGCGAGGGTGTCCTCACACTTCCCCGGCAGAGCTGTTCAAGGAGGGCGCCGGGGCACTGGGACCCGCGAACTACCACTCATGTCCAACCCCCACCCTACTCCTCTGCGGGGTGGTGCAGACCAGCTTTAATTCGAGCTCGGAGAGACCGTGGCGAGGACGGGCCCGCTGTCGGTGGTGAGAGCAGGGCTGCCCCTCGGCCCCAGGCCGCGCCTCACCTGGCACTGCCCCCGCCGCCGTCAGCTACCCTCCCCGCCCAGGACTAGTGGCCCCGTTCGCTGCCCGGGACCCGAGTCGCTGGCTACTCAGAGAAGCGGGATGGCAGTCGGAGGTCGACTGTCGGGGTGCCGGGAAGCATCGCGAGCCCCTGGGGTAGCCAGGCGCCGGCTCGCCTGGCGGGGATGGAAAGCGCTGCGGGCGTGGGCGGGTTGGCGCGGCGCTTTCCCGGCGCGCTGGTCCTGGAGGAAGGTCTCTCCCTTCCCGGCGAAGTGAGCAAGTCAACGGAACGAGTTGGTCATGGAGCGGAGCAGAATGATCGGTGTTTAGGTCTTCTGAAGCCCATTTTTTTCGGTGTGTTAAGTGCCCCCCTCTTCTGAAAATGAAATCCTGATGGTAGTAGGGTTTTGTCTGAAGTTGGCAGCCACGTGTCGATCTCCACGTGTCGAATTCTGGAGTTTAATTATCTGATCTTTGGCCCTTATTGGTGAGGGCTGGAAAAGGAACTTCGTTAACCTGCCTGTGTTCTTGCCTTCTGCCGCTGTCCTTCCCTTCACTCTCAACCCTCCTGCATCTTGTTTGCCCAGATTTCAGTAACAGGTGTCCCTCCTGCTTGGGACTAGTTTCCCCAGGAGCCCTCCTCAGCTCCGTAGGTCTCACCTGGCCTTGATTTCTTCTTGGTTGTCACCATCCCCTCTAGGCTGACCATTCTCAGCCTGTAAACCTGTTCAATGTGTCCTATCTCCCTGCTTAAGTGGGGGTGCAACTGCTCCACTCCTTTCTGGATTTCTTTTGGGGGAAAATATCTGACTTGGTTGTTTCCTCCTCAGCCTTTCATTGCATCTTTTTGTAATGTGCTCACTTTGCTCGATTCCAATCAACCTGCCCTTTGGAAAAGCACTGCTGTTTATAGAGAGGAACTCTAAAATTATTGGGGTATTCAACTTAAAATAACAAGCTTGTGTTCAGATCCCAAAGACACGTTCATTCATCCCTTCACTTATTCAATCAACATGCGTTGAGTGCAAACTGTGCTGGGCTCTGGAGATAAGGAAATAAAAAGCCATGATTCCTTACCCCAGCTGAGCTCACAGTCTAGCTTGTAGTAGAATAAGTGGTAGCATCAGCCAAAGACCTAATACATATGGGGGAGGGAAATTTTAAATTGAGATTATTTTGTATAGTCACTGAACTAGCTTTCCTACCAAAACAAACACAGAAATAGCAAGACTCTAGAATTAGACAACCTGGAGTCGAATCCTGACTCCACCTAGCTAACCTAGAACTTTTCTCTCTCTACGAAAGTATTATGAATATTTAAAGTAATGAATATATAGGACCTAGCATTCTGTCAAGATATAGCGAGGGGAGGAACCCATTGCTGTTTTAGCAGTAAATGTTGTGAATGTCCCTGGGAGCCCTACCCTAACACAGAAGCTCAGCTTGAAAAAGTTATTCTTCTTTTTAGACTCCTAAATAAAGACATTTCTTAGAGTTCTAGCCTCAGAACTTTTTCTTTCATCAACAACCCCAACACCTGGGGAACTGTGTGAAGAAAACAATGTTGCTGGCCCTGGTCCAAACTCACTGTATCAGAACCTCCAGGTGGACCCAGTATTTGTGTAAAGCTTTAGATGATTCTGGGGCAGCTTCTCTGGCTACCCTCTGGAACTGTGACTATTCCGCCCACTTCCATGTCCTGCTTTGTACTTAGTTTTTAAAACATAAGTATTGAATTATTCCAAAAATTACAGTCCTTCAACAAAGGTGTAGGACTACCACAGGCATGTCATACACAGTTATTAAAAGTGAAAGTCGTGATTTCCCCTCCCATCCCCAGTCTCGGTCCCCAGAGGTAGGCTGCTCTTACCCCTCACTGTTCAGGATGTGGGTCAGCGTTTCAGCTGGGAGTCGCTGGGTCCGAGCCAGGCTCAGCTTTTCTCTGCTGCACTTGCTCATCTGCCTGCACCTCCACTGAAGGCTGGCGGTAGCTGAGGCCTTGCTGCAGGTGTTCTCGCATTTTCCAAGAGGCTGGTTCAGTCTTCTTCACATTCTGATTGGAGGGTTCCCAGCGAGACAACAAAAGCTACCAGGACTCTCGAAATTCTGGTTTGGAATTGGCACTCTGGTTCTCCACTCTGTGTTGGCGAAGGTAATTCAAAATGCCCACCGTGTTTTAAGGGGTAAAGAAACAAACTGGCCTCTTGAAGGGAAGAATTACAAAGAATTTATAGCCATTTTTACAGCTCCCCACAAGATACTGCTTACATTTTGTTAATTGTTGAATCCTCTTGTTCCCCACTAACCAAATGCACACTCCCTTCTCCTTGCTATTGCATTCTCTGTTCTGTTTACCAAGTTAAAGCTTTTTAAAAAAATAATATAGTTTATTTTTACATCATTTTGTGCATTTTTCCATCCCAGTTGTAATCCCCATGGGCTTCCCATCACTGAATCACCCATATGCCATCACCATAGTCCAGAGTCCAGTGCATTTCCCTCCCCCCACTGTTTTTGATCAACTTAGATCTTTTAACATAAAAATCTGCATTTCAACTCTAATATTTTTGTGAAGCCCTAGCCCAACACCCCTAAGGGCCCATGAAACTATCCATCTAAACATCCCACCAACACAACTTTAACATGTTCAAAATCAGTCCTTCCATTGATAACTCTACTCTCTGTTTAGCATCCTGACCAAATAAACTCCTGAACACTTTGACAGTGAGCTTGAATTCTTCAAGTCATTTCATCCATTTATTCCTAGCTATGCCTTGAATATTATGAAAATAAAGTGAAAGGATATTAGTAGAAGGACTGGCACAAGCTACCATCCAGATGATGTGTTCTCAGCCATTTTGTTCTCAGTTAACCTTCTAGTGTCCACTCAAGCTCAATTATGATCCCAAAGATTTCAGTGCCCTGTGTATGTCCAAATTAACACTCTTCACTATCAATTTTTGGGACCTTCCCATTCTAGGACTTTACAGAATACCTAGAACACCACTCTAGGTATTCACAGGATAAATTCCTAGACATTGATACCTTCTATGTATCTGGCATCCCATTCTTTCACCTCAGGAGCTCCTAATATACCCTGCCACCATGCTACAGCAGGCCAGGGCCCCAGGACACAGCATCTTCCCTCAGCCTTCTGTCTTCTTTCTCCCTCCTTGGCCACATGGGAGATTGAGTCACTCACTTACCACTTTCTCCCTCCTTGAATATGCTTGCCACTATACTACCCGAGGGAACCAGTGTTCAAATCTTCACCCTGCTGTCTCCTGGAAGCATGAGAATACTCCTACAGAAACTGCAGAGCTGTGAGCCTCCCTGCTTTCATTGCCATCGGCTGGGCCTTCACCCCATCTCTCGATCCTTTTACTTCTCCCTGGGCAGTTTCACTCCCATGCTTCATAACAGCTCTTCCTCATAGCCACTCTCCCTGACCCTACACTCCCACACTCTTGCCTCCTGCTCCTTTGAGAGAGCTTGATTACATAGGGCACTGTCTTTCCTAACTTCCTGACTCAAGATCATGTTTTTCTTGTCCCAATTTCATTGCTATTATAAACAATCCTGTGACCAGCATTCTTGTATACATAACATTTTCTTCCTTCATTGCCTGGCTCTTTAATTAGAATAAGCTCCTTGAAGAGGGCTAGTTTCAGATTTGATTATTATTGCCAGATCATTCTCCAGGAGGAATGAGTTGATCTATATTCTCACACAGTCAGTGCTCTAGCTGCAATGTTTTATGATTCTGTGTCTGCTAGACCTAGCAGACTGACACTATGGAGCAAAAATGCTCCATAGAACTGGGATTTTGGAGTCAACATGACTTTGAAACTTATTGTTGTTTGTGTGACTTGAGACAAGGACCTTAGCCTCCAAGTACAAAAAAATAATAAAAGTGCATGCTTCTTAAGGTGGCTCATTCATTCAATATATATTTAATGAATACCTCCAAAATGCCAGGCAACATTTTAGGTGCTGGATGGAAATGGCAGTGAGCAGATCCTGGTCTCAGAGTTCTTACCATCTAGTAGGGAGGTAGACATACATAACATGTGTGTATAAGTACATATACATATAGATAGAGCAATGTATAGATACACACATGCACATGCATGGTAAATACAAAGAAAAATAAAGTGGAGTAGAAAGATACAGCATCTGATTACCTGGCGCTGAGGTGGTGATGAAGATGCTGTGTGCTCAGGGAAAATGCATGGTTCCTGATAGGGTGATATTTCAACAGAGATCTAAAAAGAAGTGAAGGAGTGAAACATGTGGCTGATGAGGAAGAGTATTTCATGGAGGGGGAACAGTAGATAAAAAGGTCCTGGGGTTGGAAGGTGCCTGTATCTATAGAAGAAAGCAAGGAGGCTATTGTGCCTTGGTATTCCTTTATAACATTTCCTTCCTGCTCTTCTTGCACCTCCCCACCTTCCCATCCTCAGGGACCTAGACTGACTTGCATTTTTCAGAATTGTATATAAATGGAATCACTCAGTATGTATGCTTTCCACTGGCTTCATCTGCAGCAGCACTATTTTGCTATTCGTCCATGTCGTATAATTACTCATTTTCTTTCATTGAAATATTCCCTCATATGGCGTTACTACACTTTGTTTCTCCATTGAGAATCTCCTGAGTTGTATTCATTCTGACTATTACAAATAAAACTTGGTGACTCCTCATGAGCACGTCTTTGTACAGATGTTGCTAGAGCAACATCACACTGATAAAGAAGTGGGAGCTGTGGAGCTATACAACGCAGGATGCTAACAAGCGAGATCCTGGCCCTTTTATTGATAGAATAATCATACAGCATCAGTTACGTGGCGTAGGAGGACAAGGAGAAAAATATGGGTGAAAGTAAAGAATGTGTTTTTGTCCTCTAGAGTTTGGGGGTACCTGACAAGCTAACTGTCATCAGCTTGATGACCAAGTGTTGTAAAAGAAACTATACCCCAGGTCCCTGGCCATGGTTCTGATTTTAATCAGCAAGACATTTTGCTGATCATCTTCTGGGGTCCCTTGTCAGACATCGATCCTTGCTCCCCACCCCTGGGCATTCCCAGTCATACCTCTTGATGCAGACCCTTCCTAGGTGATCAAGCTTTCTACTCTTGATTGATTTGAAAGGCACCTTGTGAGGTTTGTCTCTTATGACTGATAAACTGGTTTCTGAGAGGCAGTTCTGACCTTGTACAGAAATACAGAAGTGCGAGTAATACTAATAGTGACTGAATAGGCTGTGATAGTCTAGCAGACCCACATGCGACATATGTCTTCATGTCTCTTGGGTAAACACCTAGCAGAGGAATGGCCAGATCATGCGTTAAGTGTACATTAATATTTTAAGGAACCGCAACTTTCCTGAAGTGGTTGTACTTTTTGACATTCCCATGAGTACACTCTGAGTTCAATTCCTCCACATCCTTGTAGCAACTTGGTCAGTCTTCAGTTTCAGCCATTCTTAGAAGATTGTAGAGGTATATCGCTGTGGTTTACATTTCCTTCATGACTAATGATATAGAGCATCTTTTTGTGTGCTTACTTGCCATCCATAGCTTTTTTTCCCCCCATAGGGAAGTGTATGTTGAAATCTCTTCCTATTTTTTTTTTTAAGATTTATTTATTTATTCATACAGAACTGGGGTATGGGATATAGGCCAGAGATGCAGAGGGTGAGAGGATTCACCAGAGACAGAGCGGGGAGCAGAACAGGCATATT
>NW_004567116.1:34280134-34324488 GCF_000260355.1 Condylura cristata | reverse complement strand
TGCCATGTGGTCACCTCCGATCGAACTCATGCGGAAGTGGCCTTAGCTTCTTAGTGCTGTGCTTTAACCCGCTGCGCCACCAGGGCGGGCCAGAGTTTTCTAATTTTAGGTTTAGCAATTCAGATCTGTGCTGCATTGTTAACTAACTTTTGTGGATAATATGAGGCTTATATTTTAAAGGATATCCAATTGTTCCAGCATCACTTATTGAAAGGACTTTCCTTTTTTTCACTGAGTTGCACTGCAGTTATATCTA
Organism: Condylura cristata; assembly: GCF_000260355.1. Lineage (NCBI taxonomy): Eukaryota > Metazoa > Chordata > Mammalia > Eulipotyphla > Talpidae > Condylura > Condylura cristata. The sequence continues at coordinate 34,324,232 of NW_004567116.1, read as the reverse complement.
TCAAAAGCCAGTTGTCCTTATCTATGACTTATTCCCATGCCTCTTCTGTTCTATTGATCAGTCTGTATTCCTTGACACCAGCGCCACACTGTCCTGATTGCGATAGCTTTGTAATAAGAATTGAAATCAAGTAGCTTAGGACCTTTGACTTCTTGTGGTTAAAATAACAAACAGTGGTGAACTGTGTTTATGCCTAGCCCATTCCCAACTGAGAACTAAGCTAAAGTAAAATCAAAAGGTTGCTTAGTGAGTGTGGAGTAACAACAAGGTAAAATGAATGATTTATAGAAGTTCTTTCACTTGAGCTCTGGAGAGAAGTATATTCTTTTGCTAATTTATTTTAGGTCCTTTATAATTTCACATTGATTTTACAATGAAATTTTCAAGTACTATCAAAAAAAAAAAAAGGAAAAAAAAGCCTGTTGTTATTTTGCTTATAATTGTGTTGCCTCTATCGATCAATTTGGGAGAGAGATGACTTTGAAGGTTATTGAACATTCTAACCTACAAATGTAATCATTCTATTTATTTAGATCTTTAATTTCTCCCTGGCATATTTTATAGTTTTTAATGGGTATGTCTTTCTTTTGTAAGATTTGTCCCTAAATATTACATAATTTGCAACGATATAATCAATAGTATTTTAAAATTTTTAATGTCTGTTTATTCATTGCTAGATATGACTACACCAGGTTTTTCTAAATGTGGTAATATAGGTAACAAAAGTATCCATGTCAGTGATTGCTAAGTGTTCAATTCAGTGGCCTCAGTTTACAATGTTGTACATTTACAGTGTTGTACAGCACCATCCATGTCCATTTCCAAACCCACTCAGAAGCTAAATAATCATTAAGAAATAAGTCCTCTTCCACTCTTCCAGCCCCATGTAACTCCTCATTTACTTTATGTCCCTGTGAGTTTGTCTTTTTAAATAGTATATAAAAGGAATCATACAATATTTTTTATTTGACTTCCTGCTTATTTCACTGAGCTTAATGTTTTCAAGTTTCATCCTTGCAGTAGTTATGAGAGCGTCACTCCTTTTTCTGTCTGCATAGTATTCCATTGTAGATTTGTGCCACATTTTGTTCATCTGCTAATCTGTTGATGAATGCTTGGGTTATTTCCATTGTTGGGCTTTGTGAAAATGCTCAATGAGTGTTGGCATGCTGGTGCCTGTTCCATTCCAATTCCAGTTCTTATGGGTTTAGACCTAGGAGCAGAATTATTGGCACATGTAGTAATTGTGTGTTTAGCTTTCTAAGGGAACACTACACTCTTTTCCACACCAAAGTCACCATTGTCCATTTCCACCAGCCATGTATGAGGCTTCCCATTACTCTAAGTCCTCACCAATACCTGCTGCTTTGCCATTTTTTAATTATTATTAGTGCTGTCTGAGATGTATAAATAATTTCTGGTGGTTTTGATTTGCTTTTCCCTAATGACTAGTGATGTTGGCCAACTTTTCAATTGCTTATTAGTCATTCATATATCTTTGGAGAAAGATCTATTTAAGTCCATTGTTTTTCTTTTGGTTGGCTTTTCTCATAAATTTTTGTTTGAAGTATAACCTACATATGAAAAAATGCACAAGTCTTAAGTGTAGAACCTGGTGAATTTTCACAAAGTCAATGTGCTGTGGTAAACAGTACTTGTCTGTGTCACCCTTCCCTGACAAAAGTGGCCATTATCATGCTAACTTCCACTAGGGTAATTTCTACAGCTGAGATTGGTTTTGCAAAGTTTTTAAATTTAAGATTACCAGATGTACTTTGCAATGTCTTCCTTTTTCAATTTAACAATAGATTCATCCTTATTTTTACACAAAGTTGAGTTTTATTCTGTTGTATGAATTTACTACAGATCATTCACTCCTGTGATGTTATACTCAGAATGTTTCCATGTTTGAGCTATTATTATTTTTTTAATATTTATTTTTTGTGTAGAACAATTGGCATGTAGGCCAGAGATGCGGGGGTGAGAATGTGGGTGAGGGTGAAAGAATTCACCAGAGATGTGTAGGGAGCACAGACAGCCAGAGACAGGAGAGATCTGATGTGCCATGTGGGTTTTCTGCTGAGATTTAACCCCTAAGCCACCAGGGAGGACCAGGTTTTTTGGGCTGTTAATAATGGACCTTGTTATTCAGGTCTTTTGTTTGATAGTAGTATAATGAATGCGTAAGAACTATATATATGTAAGGTGTACAAATCGATTTTTTAAATATAATATTTTATTTTTACATCATTTTGTGCCTTTTTCCATCTCAGCTGCAATCCCCATGGGCTTCCCATCACCAAATCACCCGTGTGCCATCACCATAGTCCAGTGCACTTCCCTCCCCCCACTGTTTTTGACCCCATTCCCTATTCCATCTCCGTAAAATGTCTGATATGTAGTTGTTCATTATTATTACTCCTTCTCTTCCCCTCGCCCAGTCCTTTATGCTCCTGCTATGAGTGAAACCATATAGTATTTTTCTTTTTCATTCTGGCTTATTTCACTAAGCATGACCCCTTCCAGCTCCATCCATGTTGCTGCAAAAGGCACAAGTTTATCTTTTTGATTGCTGAGTAATATTCCATTGTGTATATGTACCACATCTTTTTAATACTTTTGGGCAACAAATCATATATATATATATATATATGTAATGAAGTGATCACCATCATCAAAGTTATTACCATACCATCACTTCACATAATAACCATTTTCTTCCTTTCCTTTTCTTTTTGATAGTGAAAACAATTAAGGTCAACCCTTTAAGTACATTTTAAGTATATAATACAGTATTTTTTAAAGATTTATTTTATGCATACAGAACTGGGGCACGGCCAGAGGTCCAGGGACAGTGAGAGATTTACCCAAGACAGAGTGTGGAGCAGAACAGGCAGATTGATGAAGTACACTGCTGAAGGGAGCAGTGGACAGGTCAGGAGAGGTCTGCTGCACCAAGTGGGTCACCCCCGGGGCTGGGGAATGAACTCAAGCTGAAGTGGCTTTAACTTCTTAGTGCTGTGCTTTAAGCTGCTGCGCCACCAGGGAGGGCCTAATACAGTATTTTTAGCCATAGTCACCCACCCTGCTGTGCATTATATATCCAGAGCTCATTCATCTGACACTACTGAAGCTTGTCCTTTTTGCCCAGCACCACCTCGTGCCCTGCTCCGCTGCCCCTGGCAACCACCATTCTGTTCTTTGTTTCAATGACTTACACTGTTGCAGATTCCACATATAAGGGAGCTAATGCGGCACTTGTCTTTCTGTGTCTGGCTTATTTCATTTAGAACGCGCTCAGGCCTCATCTATGTCACTGCAAGTGGCAGGATTGCCTTCATTGTTAAGTATGAAAATATCCCATTATGCGCGTTTGTGGGTAATAATGTACATTATGTGTGTAGTAATGTGCATGTCTATGACGTGTATACACACACAGTCATATATGTATATTGTCTCCATATCTTGGAAATTATGAATAATGCAGCAGTGAGCATGGGAGTGCATGGATCTCTTTGTGAACCAATTTCTTTTCTTCTGGATATACACAGAGGAGGATTGTTGGGTCATGCGGTGTAGTTCTATTTTCAGTTTTTGGAGGGACTTTCATATTGTTTTCCTTTGTGGCTGCACCAAGTTGTATGCATGCCAGCAGAGTTACAGGCAGCAGGTGAGATGAGAGGTCGGTTGTGCCATGTGGGTCACCTCCCTGGTCAGGGATCAAACTCATACTGCAGTGGCTCCCAATAGCTTCCTGGTGCTGCGCTTTAACCCCTTGCACCACCAGGGAGGCCCCTACTTTTCTCTTGATGGAGTAATGGCAGTATAGAACTTCGATGACCAGACCGGTTGGGGCCAAGCATCCACAGAGGAGCCACCCTGAAGGAGGGCAGTGAAGTAGGGTAATTTGGTCTCAGGGCCACTGGTACCAAAGGGCTCAGGGTAGCTAGCAAGTGAGGAGAGGCATCAGTCAGTCATGGTGGTGAGCAAGGACTTGACAAGTCTCTTGGGACTGTGGGACTCTTGCCCACACTGAGGTCTGAAGTCATTCAGTGCCATTGTTTCCCAGGCCGGGTCATGGAAAAGCAAAAAGTCCTGGGCGGAAGTATTATTTATGTGACCAAAGTTGGAAGGAGGGTCATTCTGCCCACGGTGGGAACAGTTGATACCTAGTCGCTTCATTCAAGGAAGTCCTGTGTGTCGTGATAGATAAGTGCCCGCTGAGCCTGGCCCCTCCTGGGAGGTCCTGGTCCAAGTGTGTGTGGGGGTGAGGTACACCTTCGTCTCCACGCTGAGCAGTGAGCTGTCCTGGGCTTGGAGCGCTTAGATCCCTGGCTCAGGTGTAACTCCCAAGCAGGCCTCCTCTGAAAAAGCATAAAAGAACTTCATGTGTGTGGTGTATGTGAGGGTCTGCTGGTGAGGAAGTGTCACTAGAGCTGAGGAAAGGGCCTGCCTGTCCTGTTGGAGAGAGGCAGGTTTCTGCAGGTAAAGGGTGCTGCAGGTGAAGGGTGCCAGCTGACTGGAGCTGGCCCCACCACCTGGGAATCTTTGGAGTCAGGATGGGCCTACACCAGTGTAACGGGGACTCAGAATTGTCTTCTCACTAGGTCACCTCCCTCAGCAAAGACTCATCCCAACCTGGTCCTTGGCCTTACAGGCCAAGTGAACACCCTGGCAGGAACACAGTGAACGCTGAGAAGACACGGGCCCTCCCTCCACAGCTTTGTCCTGGGGGGAGGGGGGCATTCTGAAGGTGACCTCTTCTCTGTCACCTGGTGTCAGGATCAGATGGAGGGATGGGCTGGGCCCCTCTGGGAGGATTCTGTGTTTCTCTCCGTGTGTAACTGTATGTTTAGGGCAGTGAGTGTTTGCAGGAGTGTGTACACCAGTGGGTACTGATGGCTTTCCGGAGAGGAGTGTATGTGCTGCCCAGAGTGGCTGTGTGGCTGTGTGTGGGAAGTGGGTGGTGTGTGGGGGCGCGCACGTGTGTGTGTCCAGCTCCTTCTCTGGCTTCCATGGTTGGGAAGTGCGAGGAGGATGAGTACTCTGGTCCAAGACAGGACATATGTAATTGGTGCCTTAAACCTACTCGGATACTTGCCTTTGGGCAGATTCTTAGGGATGGGGAAGTGTTCTATGTTTTAAGGTTAAGCAAGGCCCCCCGAGCCAGAGGGCTTGGCCCAGGCCCATGGTCAGCTGCAGGGCAGCTGGCCTAACCTTCCTGAGGCAGGACCTGCAGCCGCCACATGGGGCTCTGGGACACAACACTGACACACCATCAATGTTGGATGAGCCTGCTCTGCCTCTGTGTCGCCTCGATACCATCTTCCTCGGTCTCACTTTTAGTGTAACTGGAGCGCCAGGTGACCAGCCCCAGCTGGGGCCTGGCGATCTCCTCATGACTGCGCCACCTGCGGAGGGACCAGAGCTGGGGTAGGGAGGCTGGAGCAGGTTCCCTCGGGGTGTCCTGGGACTGGGAGGGGGCCTGCCCGGGCTCAGCCTCACCAGGTGGTCACTTCAGCCTGGCCTGTCCTTGGCCCTTGGGTCCAGGTGCCAGGTTACATCTCCGCCCCCTGGGGCCACCTCGCCCTCCCTGGGGTGTCATCTGTCCGGCAGTGTGTCCTTGGGCCAGTTCAGTCCCATACCCCTGCCTGGTTTGGGGGGGTTCCTGCTCAGGACAGGGCTGGAGGGGCATCAGCTAGAAGGGGAGAGACCCCTGAGGGAAAGGCAGGGGAGTCACAGCAGCTGTGCAGAGTTTCCCTCTCCAGGTGAGTGTGGGCGCCTGTGTGGGAACCCAGGAGGGCTGGATTGAACCTGGGGAACCCCACTGACCTAGCCTCTCTCCACTCTGCCCCTTCCCGGGCCTGTGCCTATGCCTGTCACACCACCCCTCCCTCACTCCCCTTGTCAGCAGCCCTTAGGGTGACGGTGCTCTTGGACTGAGCCTCAGCCTCGTGGTGGGGTGTGGACAGCCACTGTGGTGGGCACTTCAGTTTGAATGGGATTGGCAAACTGGCCAGCGGGCTGGCAGCCTGTTTTTATAAACAGTTTTGAGGAACACGGCACCCCCCCTATTCGTTTACATAGTATCTGTGACTGCTTTTACACTGCGGTCTCCATTAAGTACAACTCACTGCTGCAAGCCTAAAATATTTATATCTGGCCCTTTAAGAAAAGATCTGCCCACCCCACCCCCCCTGGCACATTCAGGGTGCCTGCTCCCCTTTGTCCTACAGATTCCTTTCTCTCTCCCCTCAAGCCGGGGCACAGTGCCTCCTCCTTCCCTCCCTGCCACTGCCTCCCTGCAGCCCCCTTGCCTTTGGCTCACCCCAGGCTGAGAGGGAAGTCCAGTGTGGGTTCACCTGGGGTTGGAGGACTTAGATTTCCACACTTTGGAACTGAACTTTGGGGACCAGGCACCTCACACCTCACCTCTACTTCTTTCTCTGGCAAGAAGAAAAAATGGTTGTGGGCAGCAGGAATTCTAGAATCCAGTAGGCTGGGAGCTCAGGGTCAAACCCAGGTGGCATCACTGCCTGATCCCAGGCTGAAAGTGAACCCCTTCCTGGGCCACAGGAACAAGGTGAGCTTGCAATGGGACCCTCCCATTGCATCTGAAAGGCAGGGCAGTTTGTAAGGAATTCTCTCCACTGTGGGCCAGAGCAGGAGCCAGTGAGGGGCCTGAGATTTCTCAGGGAGCAGTAGGAAGACACTGTTGAGTCAACAATAGTTGTAGGGTCCACAGGGTGCCCTGCAGAGAGCCTGGGAGCTAGGGAGGGCCCAGCTCCACAAAACCCTGCTTGCTCCCTGCCTCTTCGAGACTTTGAGGCCCATTGTGTCCCCCTCTTCTCGAAGCTCCAGATCTTTGCCAACAAAGTGAAATCCTTTTCCTTTGTTCTCTTTGCACAGCTGAGTTCAGGAGTCCCATTTAAGGGAGGGATAGAAGAGACCCCAGGATGGGAAGGCAACACCGCAGGCCTGCTGTGCCGCCACTAGGTGGCACCCTCGAGGTGTCGGCCTCTGCTGGGAATCTGAGTGTTTTCACTCATCTCATTCTAGCCGGAAAAGCTGTGATCACACACTCAGAATCCCACCAGCTCTGTTTGCCTCCCTAGGCAGCTTATTGACCTCTCCAGAACCGCTAGTTCTGAACATTTTACTTGGGAACCTCCAAAAGGGGCCTCTAGGGACTACCTGCCTTCCCAAGAACCTGGTGTTAACTTGGTCTTCATTTACCCTCCACCTCCCAGGGCCCCTGAGGGCCAGGACTTTCTTGCTCTCCTTTGAGCCTCAGGCCTGGCACAGAAGGTGTTTGGGGTGAACCATGTGCAAACGGGAGAGTGTTGCCATCGCGATTTGCCGTCACAGTGCATCCAGCGAGTGCTTCGCCAGGAAGCCAGGGCTAGCAACCCTACGTGAGGGCCCTGGATGGAAACTGGTTCAGAGCAGGCTCAGCCTCCCCCTCTGCCCTGATCCCGGTGAGGCTAGCGTTCTAGGGGGACTCTGGGTAGGATGAGGGGTGCCAAGGAGACTCAGGCAATGGCCAGAGAATGCCGCTTGTTTCCAGGTACCCCTAGCCTAGAGCTGGGAACAAGCACATGATCATCACGGTGGAGGCAGGTCCCCCCCGGGGTGGGCTCTAGCGTCTAAAGCAGCCTGGCCCTTCTCACCTGGCCACTGCTCAGGCCCTTCCAGGGCCCTCCCTGTCTTGCAGGGAACAGCTGTGTGGCTAGCCAAGGTCCCAGCCACAGGCCTGCTTCTGCTTGGAAGACTGCATGTGTATCAGAGGGGACAGCCACTGCTGAACCTCTAAGCAGCTATTTTGCATAAGCTGGGCAGTGTCTGGCAGAGAACTCCACACAGCCTGGGGGTGGGGGGATGGGCCTGAGGTCTGGACTCTGCCAGCTAAGGGGTAGGTCAGGTCCTAGAAGAGGGTTGGCTATTCCTGTTGACTGTGCCCTATTGCGTCACTGGAGGCCAGGCCAGCTCGTGTTCTTGACGTGACCTCAGGAAGAGGCGTCTCGTGACTCCTCTCCACGATGAGCTGCTCTGACATGCAGGTGCCATTCCCCTGCCTAGAACAACAGGCTCCAGAGTCAGACTGGCATCACTCACCGGGGTAATTACTGGTTTGGGTTCGATTCCCATTCAAAACAGTAATCCCAGCCTGAGCTGGGTGTCAGATCTGAAGGTTGATTATTAGTAACATTTATCAACAGCCTCTCAACTTCAGGCAGTTAAAGCTGATCTGCCATCTCTGCTCCCAGCCTTGCAAAACTGCCAGCCTCTTCTTGCCCGCCCCCTCTGTTCCCCTGTTCTCCCCTTAACAGCCAGCCTAAGGGAGGGCAGGAGATGGGAGCCACCTTCTGAGTCACTGTCACCCCCGTTAAATAGGGGCCCATGTGCATTCGAGGCACCTGTGCCCCTGACAGGCAGCCTGCGTGCTGCAGGACCTTGGGAAATACTCTTTGGCCCCTTGAGAATGGACAGGAGCCTGCAGTTCCTAGACTTGAGCCCAAGTTTCCAGGCTCCTTGTCATGGCAGCAGGGTCCCCCCTGTCCCCACGGTCTGTCCTCCCCTCTGGGCCTGAGACTAGGTGAGGCAAATGCCTCCAGGACAAAATTGAAGGGACAGCCCCAAAACTCAGTAATCAAGAAGAATAATATGCTAATGTAATGCTTTTTAAAAGTCCTGGTTAATGCAGACACATCTATAACCAATAAATTCGCATAAATAGAATCAACCCTCATTTGCAGGTCTTGGCCTCATGCTCCTCACCTTGATTCCAGCTCTATCAATCCATGTTTTTGTTTAATTTTTTGATATTTTGTTTACCAAAGACATTTTGCGTTCACTTTGAATGCAACGGAGACAAGTATTATTTATGTTGACCGCTGGGTTTCGGGGCACCTCCATAGTCTTTGTGCCCCAGGCTAGTGCCTTGTGCCACGCACCCTAGCCCTGACCCTGCTCCCCTACTTGGTGCTGGACCTTCACCCTGCGCCCTCTGGTTCTCGGGTCTGCTGCCTCAGGGTGGGCCTGCTCAGCTTCCCTGTGAACTGGGTTCCCCACCCTCAGCTGGCCTTGCTGGCCTTGCTCCACTCCATCCCTCTAGACCCTGCTTCAGCCTGCAGACACCTCCCAGAGGACCAGAGGTTGCTATGGTAACAGCTATGGGCATTAGTGGACAGAACACACTGGTCTTGCTTGTCTCCTCCAGCCATGTCCAGCCAGGGCTCATAAGTGCTCTGCAGCGCTCCTCCCGGACTAACCTCCCGGGAAGCTGAAGTGCTGCTGGGCATCTGCGGAGATGCCTTCCCCCAGACCTCACCCAGGGGAAGGAGAGCATGCTGCTAAAGGAAGACTGTGATAGTCTCCCTGGGCGGGGGAGGCGGAATGTGGAAGTAGACATGGACACTTGCCAGCCAGCCTTCTGCAGCAGGCCGGTCTGACATTGAAATGAGCTGCACGGGGCAGCATCTGCAAGCTGAGACATGCTAGTCACCAAAGATACCCACCCTTGGGCTGTGCACAGCTGGTCTATGGCCTCCCTTCTGAGGGCTGTACAGAACCACAGAGCACCACTCTGGTCACCCAGAGCCTCTCTGCCACATGCAGGGCATGCCACTTCCCCTCTGAGCCTCAGTTTCCCCACACTGAGCCTCAGTTTCCCCACACTGTGAAGTTTCTTCAAGCGGTGTGCTTGCTCACGTTAGGGAGCTACTGTAAACAGAATGCACTGAAACTGCCTTGCACTCTCACAGAAGACTCATGTTCTGTGGGCTCGGAGAACAGAGCTGGAACCAAAGGGAAGTGTGTGGGCTTGAAGTGAAGAAGAAATTGCCGACTGCAGAGGTGGCGGGATTGCTCAGGAAAGAGTGAGCACCGGAGGCTGGCAGTGTGCAAGCGGGTTTCATAACCACCAGGCCATTGACTTAGGTCTCAGGGGGTTTCCTGCCCCTCCCCTCAGGGTGTGGCCCTTAAGGGCTGCAGCCTGCACAGCCCAAGGGTCTGTGATTCCTTTGTCTGCCTGTTCTTCCCCAGGGTGTCATGCTGTCAGGTGAGGTTGAGCCTCCTAAGAGGAAGCTGGCTTCCCCCACAGTAGATATAACCTGGTCTACTTACCTATGGATCAATGTGATCCTGGCCAGGAAGGGGCCCCCAGGGGACTCTGTGCTGGAGAAAGTGCTGTCTAGAGCCCCAGATTTGAGATGCCCTTTGACTTCAACAAGAAAGTTCCATTCTGCCCACAGCAGCATAGAAGCTGTCTGAAAGGGAGCTCATGAGAGATGGGGGCTGGGCATCAGTCCAGGGCACCCTGCACTTCCCCTCTGGGAGCGCTTGGTGCCAAAGCAGCATGCTTTGGGCACCCTTCTCCAGGCTGGCTTTGGTGCCTGCCACAGGCAAGGGCAGCCAGTTGGGTGACTGGGTCACCCTCTCCCTCTCACGCCCTTCTCAGCTGACAGGCTAAAATTCTTTTTTCTTCAGGAGGCCATGAGCGTTGACTTCAGGGCCCCACCTGTGCTGTCTCCTCCCGGCCACCTATAGTCTTCCCACGAGGCTTTCCTGGATGTTTGGCAGACCTCAGGGCTACACTCTTCAGGGTCCAGTCAGGAAAAGGGCAGCAATGTCTAGTTCTGCATCCCGCCCTCATTTTCACTTCAGAAATTTGGGATTGAATCCCAAATATTCCTAATTATTCTTCTAAGCTCTCATTGAAAATCTGAGTGTGATTTTTTAAAAAAGATTTATTTATTTATGCATACAGAACTGGGGTACAGGTCAGAGGTGCAGGGTGAGAGGATTCACCAGAGACAGAGTGGGGAGCAGAACAGGCAGAACTGATGAGGAACACTGCTGAGGGGAGCAGTGGGCGGGTCAGGAGAGGTCTGCCACGCCATGCGGTCACCTCCGGGGCAGGCGGGGTTTGAACTCATGCAGAAGTGGCTTTAGCTTCTTAGTCCTGTGTTTTAACCCACTGCGCCACCAGGGAGGGCCCCTGAGTGTGATCTTGATGGAAAGAAAAAGGGAGAAGTGGGACTGGAGGTAGGAGAGGAAGGCAGAAGATGACAGCAATCCTGGAGCCCAGAGGGTTCCAGGAGGAGGTGGGTCAAGCATAGCCCCGAGCCTCCATCCTCAGGCACTTGGGGAGGCTTCTGAGGGGTTTAGCAGGGAGGGGAGCCATGGTCACGTTTTCATTCAGGGTGCTCTGTTGAGTACCAGTTAGAGAAGGGATTTGAGTGGTACAAACTGGAGGCAGGCCCCATTCTGAGGCAAAACTCAGGCGGCAGACAGGAAGGCCTTGTGGAGGACGGGGGTCTTAGGAAGAGGACTGTGGTGTGGACAGATGCTCGGCCACTATGTTAAGAAGGGCTTGATTACCAGCAACAGCCGAAGAAGGTAGACAAAGAGCTGTGATGGTGCCAAGAGGAGACGGAGCAGGGGTGTCACTCACCAAGAGATGGGTGCCCAGATTGACAGGAAGTCCACGCCACATGTGTCAGCATGAGGTGCCACGGGCACTCACAGGGTTGTGTGCCAAGAGCAGGCAAATGGAAGGGGTCTCGAATTTAGGAGCGGGTGGGCCCACGGTTAGGTGTGGGCATTCTCCATGTAAGGGAGCGGGAAGTGCAGCCCTGGACAGGGATAAGCTCACTCAGGTACACTTCAGGTGGAGGGAGAGGACAAGAGGCGGAGGACACAGACAAGGACATTGTAGACCCCCACCATCCCCCATACAGGTACGGCATGTGTCCCCCCGTGCAGGGCCTGCTCCTGACTGCAGGCACAGAGCTGCCACCCAGAGGGCATCAGCCAGTGCGTCCTCTAGCTATGGTTCCTCCCAAAGGAGCCTTTGTCCTCAGTGCACCTGGCTCTGTCAGGGTTGCTATGGTAACCACAGAGGCAGGGATACACAGTCTCTGCGTTGCTGTGGAAACAAGCAGTTGGGTGTCCCCGAGTGGCATGGCTGCTGAGGACCTGGGATTCGGTCGGATCCTAAAGGGTTTGGGCGGGAGACTGCGCAAGAGAGAGGATTTCCGTGACCTAAGGCATCAGCAATGGTGTTTCTTAGTCTGGCTGTTGCTATGGTGATGTGGGAAGACACCCGGTGGGCTTTGGCTAGCTCCAGCCCTGAGCCAGGTGACAGGGGAGTGCAAGAGGCTCCAGGTCTTTGTGTGCAGCGTGAAGCAGGACAAAGCCCCACTCACCCCTCCTCTGGCCACCATGGGGGGCCAGGGCATCTTTGCTTTCTTTATGGGGTTGCACCCTTTGCCGAGACAGAGATTTTATTCCCAGGAGGCACTCCTCGGCCCATGGGATCTCAGCATTCCAAGCAACACAGGACACCTGGGCCTCTGAAACGGGGCCATCGGAGAGATCGGTAAGCACTCAGCACCCCTGCTGCTGGCCCGCAGACCCCGCCTCTGTCTGTGTCCAGACAACAGACCACCCTCACTGACCTACCCCTTGGAAGTTCCAAGGCATTCCCTTCCTCATGGCCTCATAGGGTCCCAAGGGTGGTCCCTCCCAAAGCCTTGGGCTCTAGAGAAGTGGACAGGACAGCCGCCCTCTTTCCCTGCCCAGGATCTGCAGGGATGAGTCCACCACACGAGTGAGGCCTCTGCCCTGGCCGCCCCAGGCTCCCACCCTCTGCCTCTTCGGTGGACTCCCCTTTCAGATCCAGCTCTGCCCCCCTCTTCATTCCCAAGGCTCCGGTCACCACCCCTCACCTGGGCTGCTGCCGTGCTAGGCCCCACTGAGCAAGCACCAGCGGCAGCCCTTCCGTCCTGATCCCTGACTCCCATCAGAAGTGACCGAGACCCAGGCCCTGAAAGAGGCCTTGACTGACAAGGTCTGGCCAGACAGAGGGCAGGAATGGCAAGGTGAGGTAATAAGGGCATGGGGCCACCCCCTCTTTTTCTCCTCAGGAGAACAACCAGGAGGAAGTACTGGAAGGAAGGAAGGGAGATCGCTCGGTGAGCTGGCAGGGGCATGCTGGGGGTGGGGGGTCGCTAACATCGCAACAACTATGGACCCCATATATATGGGAGGATGTGTGAAAGGGGGCCCTGGGAAGGGTGGTCACCTTGGGCAAGTGCTGCACTCACTGTGGCATTTTGGCCTTAGTTTGTTCTTCCTGTATCCTCCATTGGTCACTGTGACCTAATTCCTATCAGGTGTTACTGGTAACAGGACCCAGATTCTGGGGCTCTGTTCCCCGGTCTGGCCTGTCTGTCCTGGGACTCTCAGCCAGGCCTCCAGAGGGGAGATGTCCTTAAGCTGAAGGCCAGCAAAGGAGTTCCTTTCCATTGTTCAAACCCCCTGGCTGGCACCCCCAGCCTAGCTGGCACCCCCAGGCTTGTCACCTGCAGTAACCAGATAGGTCCTTTCCAGGACACCAACCTGCCTGGGACCTCATTTGGTCCTTACAAATGCAGGGTTCCTGGGATGTTTCTGGACCTAGGGTAAGGGCAGAACCGCTGTCTGGTGAAGAAGTGGCTCAGCCTTGAGTACACATGGGGCAGGATGATGGGGTCCCCCCCAGCCCTGGCATGGCTGCTGAGAGCCCCTGGCACAAATGGAATCTGCCTGTCCTTCCAGGGCCCAGGTCAGAGAAATTGGGGGCCTCTGGGGGTTGTAGTTGCTCCATGCATGTGGGTCCTTGGTTTCTGAGGGGTTTGTGGTGATGGTGTCCAGAGAGGAAAGCTCTATCCAGAGGTCCTCTGTCGTGGACCTCAGAGGTGGCCCATGGCATGGGCTCTCCCCTTCCACACACAGCCTCAAACCAGGTTGACTTTTTCGCCTAAAGAAAATCTCATGAACAAGCAAGAGGCGTGGGGGTGTATCACTGATTTTCAGAGGCTTGAGGGAAGGGGTACAGTAGTGAACCCCTGAGGAATGACTCCACTGTATGACTAATTAGACTTGAAGACTTCAGCTCGTTTGCCTTCCGCAGCAGGTGCATTCTGAGTGGTGGAGCGAGTCTCCTTCCTACCCCACCCCCACAGGCTGTCAAGACTGCAGGAGGCTTTGAGATCCCACCCCCAACTCCTTGTTCAGCAGGCAAAACTGGGGCCTCCAGGCAGGGTCACACTGCAAGTTCATGGCAGAGTCAGGACTGGAACCCAGGTCCCCTGCTCAAGGCTCTTCGTGCTGCAGGCCAGGGAGCAGCCGCGTTGTGTGGACTCACTGGGACTGTGTGCTCCCTTGGGGATCACCTCGCCTTATGTGGCTGGAGGCCCTGGGCTTGGTGTGATTGTATCCATGGCTGGCTGGTAGGGACTCCTGGCTTCCTGGTTTTTTGGGGTCAACTCAGTCTCAGAGTTGGCGCTTTTCTACTACCCAACCTAGGGCTCCTCTTCCCTCTGGCTCTTCCTGGTTGAAAATCTCTGCCAGTATCTCATTCAAGGTGGTCCCAACAAGCGTGATACTTCACCCATGGTGGCCAGTTCTGTTTGGGCACATGGGACTTAGGAAGGTGGACAGTGGAAGTGAGGAACCAGGCAGCTTCGGGGTTGATAGCTGAGTTTTAGGGGCAGGTCTCTATAGATGGGAATTGGTGTAATTAGTGCCATAGATAGTCCAGCCATGTGGGAGCACAGAGCACAAGAACCCGTGACCACGCTGGAAGTGTCTGCGTGAGGACGGTGCCCACCCCTGCTATCTGAGCTTCTTTTTGTCCACACCTCACTGAGTGTCCCCTCAATATCACCTGCCCATTACTGGGACCTCTCATCATTTAAAAACGATTCCACCTCTGAAGTCCTAATCTCCCTACTGTGCAGTGATTCTCACCGTGAGCCAAGCAGCAACTGTACCTCCTATGCCTCTGTCTCCTCACCTCCACTATACTTTCACAGAGACCTTAGGCTTCGACTCTTGCTTATTTTTTAAAAAAAGGTTTATTTATGCATAGAAGAACTGGGAACAGGGGTAGAGGTGCAGGAGGCTAGAGGATTCGCCAGACAGAGTGAGGCACAGAAATACACTGCAGCTACCGAATCTAGGTGGGTGGACTGAGATCCACTGCTGAGGGGAGCAGCTGGTGGGACAGGAGAGATCTGCTGCGCCATGTGGGTCAGCTCCCTGGCCAGATCCATAGAACTGCTGTAGTGGCTGGGGAGAGCTTGGTAGCTCTGAGACTTAACCCCGGCACTGCCAGCGAGGCAGGCCCCTATGACCCGTTATTTCAACTGCTCCCCACTTGCCAGCAGCCTCCCCACTTGCCAGCAGCCCCGAGTCCCCCACGCAACACTGGGACATGGTAACTACCTGCCTTCTCTAGTTCTGGTTGACAGGCCAGAGTTGGGGTCCCTTCCTAAATTCACACTGGTCCCCATTCACAGATCACAGCCTCCAGGAGCCCCCTGCTGCCTCGGTTCCTCCAGCCCCCAGCCTCTGCTATTTTGAGAGTCTCACATACCCTCCGCTTTTCCACACTGCACCTTCCTCATGTATTCCCACACACCAGTGTGGACTTTTCTCTACAAAGAAAAGAAAACTTGTCAGGTGTGCTCTCTGCCCTGAGCTCCACACTTCCGGGCTCCCATGCCATCCAACCCCCTGGCCCCCTTTTACTGAGATGGGTGTCCCTCTTCTAGTCCACCTCCCCACCCCAAGCACCTCCCTCTGTTGCTTCTTCTCCTTCACCCACTCTTCTGGCTTCTCCCATCATAACCCGATTTAAAAACAAAACAAAAATACCTTGTCTTTTAAGACCTCCTCTCTCCTGCCCTCTGCAGCCAAGCCTGTGGCCAGTGTTTCTCTCCACTTCCTCATCCCCTGCTGAGCCCTTAATCTCAGCAACCTGGCTTCTGCCGGCACCTCACCACTCAGCCCCGCCTGCTTCCTGGGCTTCTGCAGTGATTCTCTCTGTGAGCCGCTGGCAGGCAGCCGCTGGAGTTGCTAGTTTGCCTCAGTGGTACTTGACAGAATGGAGTGTGTTGTGCCTTTAAAGTTCTTTTTCTGCCTGCCCTTGCCTCACTCTCCTTCTCCCACCTGCCAGTCTGGTAAACAGTCCTCAGTTTTCATCTATCCACCCGGAAACATCGTTGGGTGGGGGCAGGGGCCCTGCTTCTCCGGTCTCTCTTCCCCCTGCTCTTGTTTCTGGAGATACCCTCACGCCCATCTGTAAACTACTGGAGCCGTGCCTAGACTTTTCTCCTTAATCTTCTTTTAAGTTTGTCTTGATTTTTGCTGCTTACATATTGAAGGTCCCTGGTCTTAGGTGCATAAATGGTTAAGGTGGTTATGTCCTTGCCATTCCGTAGTAACAATTGTTCCTGCTTTCTGTTGACAAGTATTTACTGGTTTATCTTTTTCCACCTTCTTAAAACTCTGACTTTAAACTCAAATCTGTGCTTTTGAGGAGGCATATCATAATTGTTATTTTTATTTCATCTGACAAATTTGGTTTTTTCATTGCTGTGTAGACCATTTACATTTAGTGTGGTTATTGACACAGCTGAGTTTAAAACTTTTGTCACTAGCATCCTGTTTGCCTTTGTTTCTTTTTCCTTCTTTGAGATTGAACACGTTTTATTATCCCACATCTCTCTTCTATTGATGGTAACTCTTTTGTTAATTTCTCTTAGCGCTTCCTTTACGGTACAGTTTACATGTGCTACAGCAGTGTTACATCACTTCCTGAGTATCATAAGACTCTTAGGTCAGTGAACTTTCAGCCTCCTTCTCTTTTGAGTTATTGTTATGCTTTTTTTTTTTTTTTTTTTGCTTTTTACCTTTGTAAAAAGAGGTAACAGCTCTATTAAGATGTAAATCATACCATATGTTTTACATACTAATAATTCAGTGGGTTTTTAGTTGTATTAATCACAGTAATAATTTGAGAATATTTTCAGGAACACCCCACTCTTAAAAAAAAACCTTGTGCTTATTAGCAGTCCTCCCCTTTATCCCAAGCCGTAGGAAACTGCTCATTTGTTTTCTGTCTTTGTGAATTTGCCTGTTGTAGACATTTCCTATGAATAGAATCATATAACATGCTGCCTTTTGTGACTGTGTTGTTCCCTCTTACATATGATGTTTTCTGGGTTCATCCATGTCAGGGGCACGTACCCACTCTACTTCATCACTTCAAGTACTATTTTATTTTGTGACTGCACCACACTTTGCTCATCCGTTCCTTAGATGATAGACCTTGGTTCGTTCCCAATTCTTTGGCTATTAAAGTGCTGCAGCTGTGAACATTTGTAGGCCTGTTTTCTATTTCTTGGGTATGGACCTGGGAGTAGAACCCCTGGGAAACTCCATGCTCAGTTTCTGAATAACTGCCAGACCATTTCAAAGTAACTTTACCAGCCTGCAGATTCTCATAGTCTTGCAGTACATGTATTATCTAGCAAATTGGAAGGGCTATCTCATTGTGGTTTTGATTTTTAGTTCTCTGATGGCTAAGGTGACTAATGACTGGAGCGACTGAAGGCCATTTGTAAGTCCTTTTGTTTAGTTTTTTTTCTTTTTAATCTCTTGCCCATTTTTAAAATGGGTCATTTGTCTTTTTGTTATTGAGTTGTAGCCATTCTTTATGTAGTCCAGATACAAATCCTTTATCAGATAATGACTTGATGAAATATCCCATTCTGTAGGTTGGATTTTCACTTTCTCATTGTTATCCTTTGCAACATAAGTCTTAAAACATTAGAGTTGATGAAGCCTAATTTATCTATTTTGTCATTGTGCTTTTGGTGTCTAAAGAGCTCATTTGGCCTGCTTCCCGGAGCAGTGTTCTCTGGGGACTCTGCCTGATGTCCTGTGTATATGTGTGTTGGGAGGTAGAGGATTCACTCTGAGTTGTGTAGTCCTCTTACATCCATGTGCAGCTCAGTCAAAGAGCAACAGGAAGCAAAGAGAGTATGCTCTCTCTCCCTTTCCCTCCCTCATGCACTCTCTTCTCACTGGCACCGACTCCATCAGGTTCTAGCTGTTTTGGTCTCACTGACCTCTGAACTCAGTGAGACCACAGCTTCGTTTGGTTTTTCCCTCCACAGATCCTGTAATTTGGGCAATTATGGGGCTCAACTCACTCACACTCTCCCCCCCCCAAGGCATTATTGTTCTGCACTGCCTTTGGCCCGTGTCTGAGAGTTGTTTCATACATTTTAAATTCTTAGACATAAGTAAATACAATCCCTTCAAATACAGTTATTCCTAGGCAACTGGAAACAGAAGTCTCTCCTTAGTTTGGGGCTCACAATTTTTAAAATTTATTTTAATTTGGGGGGGTTACATTTTTGTTCTTCCATATGTGCACATAGCCCACTCACCCTCCACCAAACCACCCGTGCCAATACCCCATCTGTTAGGCTCACAAATTTAACTGCTTTCCCTACATCCCCTCTGGATATCACACATTGATATCCTCAAACCCAAGCCAGTTTCCCCCACCCCCACACCCCCAACATTTCCCTCTGCTACGTTCATACTTCATGGGGGTGTCCAGTCCAAGTTATACAGACTACTATGGCCTCTTCTTTATCCACTACTGACAGCTAATTTAAATCCTGTCAATTCATATTCTCGGTTATTCTCAAATCTATACATCTCTCTCTATCTCTCTGCTTATCAGCTCCATGTGGGCCCTCACCATTTTCCACCTAAATTACTACCATAGGCTGCAGATTTCCTCTTTGCCTCCAGCCTTGTCTTTATCCAATCCATCAGCTACTCTGAAGCTGCGTTTTTCCAAAGCACAGATGTGATCATGTCATCATAACATTTTTTGTAATGTTGTGCATAAAGCTCGATGCTTAGTGGAGATAAAAGACTTTACTCTCTGGTTCCAATTATGTGCCCCAGCATCCTCTCATCTCTTTTCGCACCCCCCCATCTGTACCAGTCCCCCAAACTTACACGTTCTCTTCCATTTCTGAACTGCACCTGTTTCCTTCCATATCTCTGCCTGGTAAACTTCTCCAGAAGCCTGCTCAGATGTCCTCAGTCACACACTGTGCTAAACTCTATCATACAGCTTAGTCAGCCTAAATCTGCCTCTGTACTGTGGCTTCTCTGTCCTGTTGGCTCAGTAACCTATGGAAACTATGGTTTCCATAGTCCTGCTGTTTTAGATTTCGGGCACCTTCAACTAGTTGGAGCCCATCCTAGGCCACCTGACTCAGAAAGCCCTGCTCCTACCTCCCTTCTTGTGAGAGCCTGAGCTGCAGGCAGGTCTCAGGGGTCTGGGCCAGTGGGTCAGACACTGCCACAGGACGTTGATGTGTCATTGGAGCTTCTTATTGAAAAGGGACTTTAGGCGATGAAGGACTTTGACTGGATGTCACCACTCAATATATCTGTTAGAAAAGATCCCAATTGCCCACCCCTTGAAAATGATATATGTTACCATCATTCAATTACAAACCCATGAAGGCAGAAGCTGTGTCTGGTTTTCATTTTCTGCCTCCTGTCTATAGTGCATACATTTCTTAAGTCAGAACATCAGATTTTCCATAATTTGGACTCTCCATAAGCAATATCAGTATGTGTTAATATCTATTAAATATCAGTTAAGATATACTAAGGTAAAGGTATATAAGTATACATAATGTTAGCTATAATATGTAAATATAGTAATACCATAGTATATCTCTTTGTGATCCTACTGTGTGCCAGATTTTGTATTAAAAATACATACATTGTCTGATTTAATGTTCATAGTTCTGTGAAGTCAGCGGTGGAATCCCCATGAGTCTGATGCGGCACAGAAAGGCCAAGGCCAGAGTTTATTACAGAGCAGGAGTTAAACCCACATCTTGACTCCACGTTGATGCTCTTGCAGGCCTAGTGCACTCCCTTTCCCATGGCCTGGCTGAAGCAGGGCCTCCCACAGACTCCCCAAGCCCTGGCTCTTCCAGGAAGCTTCTAAACCCTTGGGGGTGGTTCTACCCAAGAGGAGCAGTCCGTGTCAGGGCATGTTCTTCAGCCGCTGTCCAGAGGGAGAGCTGTAACTTCCACAGCTTGTGGTTTCCAAAGTCCTGGTGCTTTTTTTGACCTTGACACCTTCAACCTGTTGGAATCCATCCTAGACCACCTGGCACAGGATCTCTGGGGTGAGGCCTAAAAGCAGAATTTTTAAGTATCTCTGTTGGTGATCCCAATGCCCAGACAGATCGGCAATTCTCTGGCCCAGTCTCGGAAAAGAGGGCGTGGATACTCCTTCAGGAAAAGAAGTGGCGGTCTCTTGCCCAGTCCCACTCACACACATTTTACGATCATGGAGTTATCATGTGGTAGGAACATAGATGTAAAACTGCTTTAAAATAGTCTACAGACAATAAATTCACTGTACATTTGAAGTACATAAAACAATTTAAGAGGGAAAAAAAGATTATCTCTAACCCAAACATCCAAAGATAACTCCTATTAACATTTTGATTCATTTCTATTTTTCACTTTTGGGGGAAGTCTACGTAATAGACATGATGCATAAATTTTAAGTGCTCAGCTTCTAATGAATTTTCACAACTAACCACAACAAAGTCCAAACCAAG
Organism: Condylura cristata; assembly: GCF_000260355.1. Lineage (NCBI taxonomy): Eukaryota > Metazoa > Chordata > Mammalia > Eulipotyphla > Talpidae > Condylura > Condylura cristata. The sequence goes on along the minus strand of NW_004567116.1, from coordinate 34,303,722 downwards.
TAAAAGACACTTGCCAGCAGCCTAAAAGCTCCCTGTGAGTCGCTTTCTGGTTGTCCTGATTCCTAATATCATAGCTTTGCCTGTGTTGGACATTTATGGAATTGGGACAGTTCGCTATCTCCTCTGACTGACTTTGCTCAGTATGCTGTGTGCGAGACTTATCTGATGGGCCTGTGGTGATTGCTAGTGTTGCTGTATTTAGTTGTGAGGCTGCAGTGTACTTTATATCCATTCTACTGTCACTGCACATTTGAAAAGTTTAAAGCATTCGACAGTCATGAACAGGGCTGCTGTGAACATTCTCCCGGAGCTCTTGATGCACGCATGCGCACATTTCTGTGGCCTCTGTTCCCTAGAATGGATTTGCTGAATTTTCTAGTCAGTCCTGGCGTATACTGCCAAAATGGTTGTGCCAATCAGTATCGGAGTTTTGGTTGCCTCACATCCTTACCAGAACTTTTCTTCTTTCATCTTTGTAACCTAGGCTTTCCACTGAGTATACAGGATGGTGTTATGGTTTGGCTTTCTTCTCCCTGCTGAATAGTGAAGTTGAGCTGCCTTTTCTTCATTCACATCTTAATCTTTTACTTCTGTGCCAAAAAGAATGAGTGAGGTCAAAATGCTGTTGCCATAAATCAACAACAAATGGGTAAAGTATTATGTTCTTTCTCTCCTCCCTAAGGACCTCATCTTAAAAACAAGTTTTGTTGAACTGTAAGACTTAAATAGATGCTCTGCTCTGGTGTTTCCTCAACGATTTAATTTTACATGTTTCACCAACAACATTTATCTTTCGGGGAAGCATTTTTACGATCTTTTCACTAATCTTCAGAGAAATGCCATTGTGGCAAAGGACAAGCTTCAACTGAGAGTGAGGAAGGAAACATTGGGCAGAGGGTACTCAGAATTAGCTCCTGCGGCTGGCCCCCTGAGAGCAGTGGGGAGCTTTGCAGAGTCGAGTACAGAACACATGGCAACAGCAAGGCTGGTCTGGCTTGTGCTGTGTTGCTACCGTAGATAATTGTGAATTGTAAAAGGATGGGCTTAAATTCTCCCCTTTTGTTCCTTGTCTTTGCCCTTTTAGCAAAGTTGCATCTAACTTTTAATGTAATACATATGCTTGTATCGTTAAAAACTTTTCAAATGTGCACTGACAGTAGAATGGATGTAAAGTACACTGTAGCCACACAACTAAATACAGCAACAATAGCAATCGCCACAGGCCCATCAGATAAGTCTCGTACACAGCATACTTGGCAAGTCAGTCAGACGCAGAGGAGATGGTGAAGTGTCATAGACAAAGGTTGTTTTAATGGTTATATAGCAGTTATTTTATGAGCTTCTTGAAATTTAGTTAACCATCTCCCCCTTTTGTTACTTCCACAATTTCTAAATTCTCAATAATGAACATCTCTGTAGATGAATCTCCTTGCTTATCTGGTTGCTTTCCTAGGATAACTTCAGAGAAATGAAATTGATCATTTCAGCAGACTGTGAACTGTCTCCTTCCTTATATCAGCCCACTTTTTATTTACTCACATTACAGTGACTCTTGCCTTATAAACAAATGTTGTTTTTTCACCTAATAAAATATGGCCTCCAGACTTTGGAATGTGAGCACTAAAACCTGCCAACCTCACCACATGATTAGGAAATACGCTCTCACATTTACATGTGTGGTTTTGTTGTCTGCAATAAATCTTTCATCTACCTGTTGTTTTTATATGTGAGATGAGGTAGGGATATAGCTTCTTCCTCCCTTTCCAAATGACCTCTTAACCATACCATACAGTGCAGCATTTCTTCAATGATTTTGCAAGGCCCTCTTCATCATAACCCAGTAGAGTCTCTGAGCAGACATGAGTTATTTCCACCTTGCTTTGGTCTGTTTGATCTTTGTCAAGCCAGAATCACTGCTTTGGTATTTCAGATTCATTCTGATAGCTGATGTGGCAATGGCTTCCTTATTCTCTTGCTTTAACAAAATTTTCTTGACTTATCTTAGAAAACTAGCCAATTTTTTTCAGATGAATTTTGGAATAAATATATCCAGTTTAAAATAACCCTGCTGCACTACTCATTAGAATGACATCAAATGCATAAGCTCACTTGCCAGAATTTCAATACCATACAGGAACAGAGGCTGTGTATCTTTTTTTTTTTTTTTAAGGGTATTTGATTAGGTTGACTTGTATGTCTTATTAGAGTTTTAGGATGCATTCATGTGAGTCTGAGACATTGCGTGAGAAGTTTTCTTACCATGTTATTTTTTCTACTGCTTTTGTGACTAGACTCTCTTGTTATATATTTAGCTAGATGTTTCTGATATGAAGGAAAATTATTTAAAGTTGGTATACCAGAGGCAAAAATCTTACCTCACTGACTCCCCGGATCACTGAGGCCAGAGAATTAGGCTACAAGGGAAGTCATGGCCAAACTGAGTCTAGAGTCAAGGCCCAGATGTCTGGCCTCTGTCCCCCAAGGCCTCCCCAAGCCAGATAGAGTAGAGGAATTGTAACTTTCAATCAAGAAAGCCAACTGCAGTTGCCTTGGAAACCCGAAGGCAGTCTTCTGGGGGATCCAGGCTATAAAGTCCAAAGAGAAAAACTGCATTAGGGTGGGGCTGGTCTAGGGTGGTGTGTACGTGTGTGGTGGGAGGATACTAGAGGGGAAAAGAGAAAGAGACGGTATGATAGAATTTTCTAGGGAGAGAGGTACCCACCTCGCCACCATCCTCTAAGGCCTGGTCCTTTGACCTGGATGATTGTTGAGAGATGCTCTAAGAGGGGGTGATGTGTCTATAGGAGCCTAGTTGGAGGCTGTTGTAAAAGTGAGTTGGACTTACTCTTGGCAGAAGAACTGGCATCTGCCCATCATGGACCCCTGAGCCCAGCTGGCGTCTGCTGGACAGTTTCCTCTTCTCCACCCAGGTGGCACAGATACTGGGGTAATGGGAATGGATGCAAACCCCTCATTCCAAGACTTACCTCTGCTGCTACTGGGCTAGGGACTAGTGTAGGAATTAGGAGAAGTGGACAAGTTCCCACCTCTAGGTGGGGCCAAGGTCAGGGTGGACCTCATTACAGCTTCAGTGTGGCCACTGGTGTCCTGAGAGCTTCTGCAACATGTAGTAGGGAGCCCGGACTTCCCTGTCCCTCTTCCTGCCAGGTCCTGTGTCTCTTGCCTTGATATCTCCTCTTGAGCCCAGAACAGCCTGAGCTCAGCACTGGCTTCAGTCTGTGCATGGTCCACCCCCAACATCCCACTCCCAGGTATGCTCCCACCCCCTCCCACCCCCTGCCACCCCCTCCCACTCCCAGGTATATTCTTGCCAGTACAGGAAGGGTTTTGAGGGCAATTGGGGCCTCCTGGTTTGGGATGCCAAGGAAAGCAGTTGGGCTGCAGGAGCCCTCTGCGGTGCCTGAGGTTCAGTGCAGAGGAAGAAGGGCGAATGGCTGGTGTGCCTGTCCCATCCCTTCCCTGTCCAGCATCATCCCAGCTGTGACTCAGGCCAGGGCTAGATGTCCAGGGAAGAGAGCTGTACCTCAGAGAAACACCCCTGCTTTCCTGTCTCATGGTGTCAGGGTTCCCCTCAACTCTCCTTGATCCAGAGGATGAGCTTCAAGGACTAGAGGTGGGGTGTGTTTTGTCTTGGAAAAGGGGGTAATATGAGAAGGCCTTGAGTGTGAGTTCTGTGGAAGGGGGTGGTGAGTGTGAGAGCCTGTGCTGTGTGAGTGTGGAGAGAAGCAACAGTGATGGTCTGCTCACATGCACGGTGTGTATGGGGAGGAAGGAAGAGCAGTATGTCAAGGGGGGTGGGTGTGGCGAGTGGGGTAGCAGGATGTGTGACATGCCCAGAGGAGCCAGTAGGTACTGGGGAGGTGTCAAGTGAGGAGTGTATGAAGGCGTTTTTGTACATGTGCCTGTGTGTGTGTGGCGTGGTAGGTTGGATATATGGATAATGAGTGTATAGGAGATGGAGCTCCAGACAAAATACGTGGCATGTCTGGGGATGTATGAAAAGAGTGATATACATATAAATTTATACATGTGTGTGATAGAGGAGGTGCGGCATGTTTACAAATGTGGTGAGGCGTTGAGAGGGTGAAGACTGGGTGCAGAACACGCGGATGGCATGTTTGAAGCAATGTGTGCATGTTGGGGTGATGGGAATGTACTCGCACATAAGGGGCAGGGTATGTGGAGAAGAAATAGGCCTTGGCAGGCATGATTTTTCTGCTCCAAGTCGAGGCGCCTGAGGCTGAGTAGGGGAGACAGTACCCACAGTGTAGTCTCCAGTGGAGTATGAGAGGCACTGACCCCTCTGTTGCAGGTAGTGTTAAAAGTGTTAGCTCAGGGCACCTTCTGGCGCCGCTCTGTTGGTTCATAGGAACCAGTTGCACAATAAGGAAAATTTCCATAAGAAGTTTTAGGTGTTAAATAGAGCCAGTCTTAAGGATTAAACGGTATATGAAATTCAAACGAAAAAAAAAAGTCTTCAAAACAGAGGTGATAAATGCTCAGAATTCACCACTTCTTCCCCTATGTTTTTCTACATCTGTGCTGTGAGGTGACTTATGTCTGTTGTACCTGGTAGCAGAAACACTCTTGCGTGCAGTTATGCCACGAAGTGAGCCATGGAAGCGTTTACACCAAGGAAGTCAGGAAATACCACAGATCAGGATTTGATGTATTGTTTTGTTGGTTGTCTAAGCTCCAGGAGTAAGGGAGAAGATAGCATTTGTGTAGGTCAATTTTAAAGTTTGTCCTGTCTGCAGCTGCTACATTTTGGATAATACAAAATATTGACTGGTCTTCCAGAATTCAAAAACAATGATGAATGACTGAAGTCCTGACATGGCTTATTATTTCGCTTCCATCTTATTTGTTAAACATCAACCAACACGCAGGTTGGAGCTATACTCGTCTGTTACTGCAACTGTAGGCTGGCTCCAGATAAAAAGTAAGGCAGAGATCATTGACTTCTGGAATAACCAACTGACTTCGTGGCACTTTTATGTGTAAGTTAGGTGCTATACACCCATCATATCAGAACCGTTTATGATGAACTTATGTGTATATGTATGCAGACATTTTTGAGAACTGGGAATTAAACGTCACTGTTGGGGACCGTGTTACCACCCCTCCCCCAGGCCTCCAATATTGTGCCAGAGGGGAGGGAGCAGCTGCCACCTGCAGAGGCCCTGGGATCCACTTCTCAGGTTTCTGGATGAGCTGTGACTTGTCACAAGCATAAGTGTGACCTCCTTCTAGACCTGGATATTGGGGCTCACTGGAGGCCCTGTCCATAATGAGTTAGGCACCCACTAAGCCCCTTTTCTGTGCCAGGTGCTAGGGACTTACAAAAGGAGGGAGATGAGGCCACTGCCTCCATCCAGCTCACAGCCCAGAGGGAGAGACCAGGTACAGCTGATCTCCCCCTGGAGAGCCTAGGCAGAAGCTGCCCCTCACCCAGCTGGAGGTGGGGGGAGGGCGGACGAAAATGAGAAGGGGGCTGACTGGCCGGGGAGTGCCCACCACCCAGCGCAGCACTGGTGTGCAGTACCCACAGGACCTCTGACAGGAGTGGAGAGGCTCCTGCAGCAGATTGGACAGAGCAGAGCCCAGGAGCCAGCAGTGTGCTCTGGGCAGTGAAGCGGGTCACCCCTGGGGCACAGTTGGAGAAAATTCATCGGGGAGAGGAAAGGGTGTAGGCCGAGAGATGAGAAAGATGAATTTGTGTTGGGAGAGCCGCTAGGAGATTTTCAGGGTGGCCGAGGCAAAGCTGAGGTGGGCCAGACTGGGGCGGGGCATGGGGCAGAGATCAGCAGGAGATTCCGGGAGTCTGCTCTGGGTCTGCCTGTGGGAAATGTGCCCAACAGAGGATTCTTGTTAGCAGAAGAGATGCTCATGCTGACATTAAAAAGTGATGCACTTGAGAGTGGATAGAACTGCAAGTAGGGAGACTGGAAGGAGCTGGAGGCAAAGGAACCTTGGGTCCGGAGTGGCATTAGGGCACAGGGGGTGCAGGGGGCACGTAGCTAGGCGACACTGCGGGGCTTATCCACAGGGCTAGAGGGAGAGGGGAGTCGGTAGCATCTGGGTTTCTGGAGAGGGTGGCGGGGCCAATCCTATTGCCAGAAAACACAGGAATAGTGGGTCTGGCATGAAATAAGTTGTTTGGGGCCTGGAGAGTCGTGGTGTTTCTGGAGGGATTCAGAGGCATTTGGAGCTGAGCGAAGCCACCATGAAGTAGATTTGGAACTACCGTGGAGGGGTCAGGTGCTTTGGAGATAAGCAGGGGGGACACAGACCTAGTTCTAAAGAGCCAGGAGCTCAGGTGCTTGGCTTGGCTTGGAGGGTTGATGCAGACAGGTCTTCCCATGCAGGAGAGCTGAGGGTGGGTGCAAGAGAACATTGGGGGAGTGGGGCTGGAGGCCAGATAGGAGTCTTAGGTCCCCAGTTCTAGCTCCAGGCCTGGTTCTGCTACCAACTTGCTGTGTGACCTCTGGCAAATCACTGCCCACTCTGGGCTCAGATTCTTCATCTGAAAATGAAAAAGTTTGGGCTAGACCAGTGACTTTCAAATGACATTTGGAGCCACATGATCACCCAGAAGTTCCTTCAGGAATGGGGGTTGGGGAGATGGGACGAGACTGAGGCAATGAAACTCCATCCCCTGCCCCACCCCCAGTTACTTCTAGGGCCTCTTGCTTTTCTGTTTTCTGTGTTGATTGACAACTGGAAACTACTGAGACAGAGTCCCAAGTCTGCAAAGCCCTTTCAGCAGAAGTAACAGATGTAGATTGAAGCGTAGTAAAGCACAATGAGAAAACCAAGCGTTCCCGTCAGATGCTGTCTGCACCTCAGTGCTCTTTTCCCATCGAGCACAGTAGGGCTATGCCCATGGTCACACTGGACTCTGCTCCGCTTGCTTATTGATAATTTCAGCATTGACACAGCTCCTCTTGCTCCCTCCTTCTGGTGGTGGGTCACTGGCCTCAGTCATCATGGTGCCCCTGTGTGACCCCATGGTGTGTCTGTGTGACCCCAGTCCTTCATTGCTCCCAGCCCAAGCAGTGTGAGTCTGGCTGTGAAGCAGCAAGTTGGCCTCTCTGTTCCTTCATGTTCTCTGTCCAGGGTCTCTACAAAGTTTGTCTGAACAGGACTCAGAGTACTTGAGATCTTTCTAATACCTAGCCTTGCTGGAGGTCTCAATGGGCAGTGTCACTGAGCTTTTGCCAAAGGACCCTGACAGCTGGTAATTCTCAGTGGGCTGGAGATGAAACTAGACCTTGGCCAGGGTGTGGGAGGGCCCAAGATGGGAGCTGAAATGCCCTTCTAGTTGCTTCCATGGAGGAGATACAGACTCTTCTCGTATCTACAATCCCCCATTCCCAAAAAGACCATGTCTGACTCCCTGCCTCAGAACAGGGCCTCTGAAGGGGGGACGGGTACTGCCCACACCCACACGGTGAGCTTGTGCTGAGGGGGCATTGTGAAGGCAGTCAGCTCAGAGGGGCCAGTGATCATGCATATTTGCCCCAGGCCCTTTCAGCTCAAGCTCTTGCCCCAGCACATACAGCCCTCCCTTCCTGTGAAGGTTGCACTCCCCTATTCCCTTAGGGACCCAGACCCCCAAATCAGGCTGTGCCTGGCCCCAGAATCTCAGGTTTGAAGACAGTGCCATTGAGGAACTCTCTTACTACTTGGGAACAATTTGGAGACAAGTTCCTAAGTACCCTCCTCAGCATCCCAAATGGCCTCAGAAAATTGCTCCAGGACCCCCGGGAAGAGACCCCCGCCCTGGCCTGGGTGATCGGAGGGGGGACATGGGTGACGACTCTCGGTGTTTCCTGACAACAGGCTGGGGGACTCAAGCACCAATGTGAAGCTGAAGAGTGTCGTGGAGACAGGGGGCGGTGAGATCGAGTCTGCCCAGGCCACGCCAGTGGCTGGGGTGTGGCCCTGGGCCTGGGGAGGGTCGCTGTTTGAGAGGAGGACGCAGCTTTATAAAATGACTCCGTAAGTATCACCTGGAGAGGTGGGGCCAGAAGCCCACTTGGGAGTGAACCAGAAGTACCTGCAGCAGGCAGCCCTGTGGCAGGCCGTGGGGGACCTAGGTTGCTGGGAGGTTAAGGGTGTTAGGGTAAACAAGGCCCAGGCTGGTGATGGGCCTCTGGGGAGCGAGGGAGCCTGCCTGCTCTCAGGAGCATGTGGAGCGCCCTCTCCAAGGTTTTAGCTCTCGGCGCCTTCCCCCGAGGGGTGTGTATGTGTGTTCTGTGTGTTACACACGAGGGACTGTGGTCTCTGCCGTGACCACTGAGTATGAGCTGGCTTCTAGTCCGAAAGAAAAGCCCTCTGAACTCGGGCACCCAGGAAGACAGCCCCATAAACTTCTTTCTTAGGCATCAGAGACTCTAAAACAGTTCCTTGCCTCATGAGGACCTCCAGGAGGGTTTAAACAAATCCATGTTCCCTAGTCCCACCCGGCAGAGCGCAGGTGAGGGCCCAGGCATTTCTGTTTTAAAAGCTCCCCAGGTGATTCTGATGGAGAGCTGGAGCTGAGTAAAGAAACCGTCCCTAGGTGTGTGGGCAGCAGGCCTCTGTCTGCAGTGCCACCCTTAAACACTCATGCGTTGGCTCTTCATGTTTCAGTCATCCAGAAATCAGGAGAGGGAATGACCCAAACCAGCTCTTCAGTAACCGCTTCCGAGACATGGAAGAGAAACACAGGTGTGCAGGGCAGGCCTTGAGGACCAAAGACTCAGGAAGGAGAGCAGGGCACCTAATGAGAAAAATTCCTGCACCCTGTGTCTGGGGACTTACAGGGCTGTGGGCCTCCCAGCACAGAGCCCCCAGGGGACGCACGGTCCCAACACTGCCCCTAACCAAGTCTCTGGCTGAGCCTGGCTCTTTCTACAGGGACACAGGAAAGAGAATAGGGGTCAGGGAGGTGAGCGTGCTCAAGGTCAGTTTTGAAATTTGGTAGACAAGAGTTCCTTTTTAATGAGTTTAATGTCATTTAAAAGGGGATTCACTTCATTTAAAGTGACCTTTAAAGCCTGCCTGATTAGCACAAAGGATACCGACTTAGAATCATGATGAAGGTAACATGGGGGACCTGTGGAGCACTCCCGTGCGAAGCTGGTGCCTAAGCTGTGTCATCCATCCTCCTCCCAGCACCGGGCCTCACCCACCGGAGCGCATGTCCACGCCTCCAGGCTGACAGGCAGCTGAGGTGTTCACTTGACCCAGTTTGCTTAGGCAGTCCCCAAACGCTGAACCTTTGGGCTCTTTCCAATTTCTTGCTATTATAAATATCACTGCTATGAATATCTCTGTACAAATTACTTTCCCAGTATTTTACTGGGAAGCATTCCCCACGTGGAATTACTAGGTCAAAGGGCAGAAGCAATTTTATAGCTCTTGTCACATATTACTAGATAGTCCTCTAGAAATATTGAGTCTGTTTCCTGTGACACCAATTAGGTAGGGCTGGTCCAACAGCCCTCCACTATGATGGGGCACGGCTTTTTCTCTTTGGGCGGTTGGCTTCATTTGGTTTGGTTCGTTCCTCGTTGCCAGACTGGTCAGGAGTAGGGCAACAAAGATGTCTCCAGTAGGTACTGCTGTCATCATGGGTAAAGCCGGGCATTCTCCATGGGCCAGCCTGGTGGGCATCCTTGCTCTTGCAGGGGTTACGGTGAGCTCAGTCCTGAGTCAGAGAACTGAGCTGGAGCTGCAGTTTTGTTTCTAAGCCTCTCCACTCCTTAGCCATACGCCAAGCACACACCCTGAGCCACAGTGCCAAGTGCTCAGAGGCATTTGCTCAGAGGAGTGTGGTTTGAAAGCAGCAGCCCTGGTCACTGGCAGAAGCCTGTGGTAAAGGGCAGAGGGATGCCCACAGCCCTTGCCTAACCAGCTCGCTGCTCTGGGACTGCACAGACACCGGCCCCTGCAGCACCATGGGGACAAATCAGACGCAGGGCTCTGTAGCACAGCTGCTTGTTCTGGTCCTGGCGAGCACTTGGAGGCACCATGCATTCGAGTCCTGCCTGTCAAACCGGGACTTTGGATGGTGGCCAGAGAGTCTACCCTGGGAAAAGTCAGGAGATCTGGGTCCAGGTATCTTGGCTGATGCTTAAGTGTGCTGAATTGGACAAAGAACATGAGGGACCATGACCCCAGGTCAAGCCCAAGTTCAAACCCAAGACTGTGCCTTGCAGGGCATGTTGGGCAGAGGCTCATAACTGATACAGGGACAGGATGTGAGGTTCACAGGCATGAAACATGGTGGTGGACTGGATTCATTGTACAGAGGGCCACAGGGCACTTTGGGATCTCAGCAGACCAGAAGAGAGTGAGTCTGGAACAGCAAAACTTAGGGTGTGAGGTCAGCTGCTGAGGTCAGCAAATGAGAGTGAAATGTGTACATTCAGGGTGCTCTGGGGAGGCCACAGGACAGTGTGTGATCCGGACATAGGACCTAGCCTAGGGGTGGGGAATTGGCAGAAGCTGGTCCTGGGGGCAACACTCCGGCACAGCTCCTGGATTAGGGCTTCAGGGTACAAGGACAAGCCCCTATCACAGACAGCAGGCTGGGGGTGAAGCCTGCATGTAGCCGGGCGGCAGGAAGCTGTCCTGGTCTCGCCAGGGCCCCCAGGCTCTGGGAGGGAAGCCAACTTTTCCTGGTCGTATCTGGCCTACTGCTTGTAAAGCCAGGGGCTGGGTTGTGTTGTGACAGATGGGACATGGCAGGCACCCCAGACTCCCAAAGGCAACTGGACAGCCAGAAGTTGTTTGATGCTGTAGAAGGGTGGACTTTAGATCCAGAGCCTGATCTGCTCCTGGCGCTGGCCTTTATTGTGACCTCAGCTTAATGTTCCTAAATATTAGCAGCCTCTTTTATTAAAAAAAAAAGTCCTTGAGCCTCAGTTTCCTTTTATGAAAAATGTGGATATTAGTTACAGGCTGAAAAGATGTCATGAAGATGCTTAGCACAGATAACTTGTTCAGCAAGTGGCAATTTCCTTCCTTTTGTCTATTCTGGTACCTGCAGCAGAACTGAGTATGTGTGTAGACCTGAATGTGCTCCCACCTTAGGCCAAGTGGGCCTTGCGTAGGAAGTAGGAAATTGGGGGGAGATGGAAGAAGGGGCTGCGTGCCTCTGCTAAGCCCAGGAGCAGAGCTGGACTAGAACATCAGCTGCTGAGTTAATAGGACCTGGGGGCCGTGGTGGATTTAGCCAGGTGGATGTGCAGTGTTTAATATGGGAGCAGCAAGAGGATGGGTTACAGTCTTAGTTTCCTTATCTGAAAAATAGATATATAAATCTATGTGTGTGTCAGATACATATGAATAGACGGCATGTCTGGTTTCTGTGGCTACTTCTGTTGCCTTCAGAATCATCCCTCTCTGAGCAGTTAGTGTGAGGCGTTTCCCTGCGTCACCCCAGGGTCTAGCTTGGAGCTGGCAGACATGGAAGTGGACATGTGCAAGATGGTTAGCCTTCTGGCCAGTCGGTGGTTATTCATGCCATCCTAGAGTTGGCTGAGGACGGGGGGAAGGGGCAGCAGGAGGTGCTCTTAGGTCCCCCAGACCAGTAGGGGCTCTGGGGTATGGCCGGGATCACATGCATTAAGCAGTTTCTCTGTCACACAAGGTGTTCCGAGAGTAGCGAGTGCCAGGGGTCTGCTCAGAACTGAGACCAGCGGCTCACTCGGCAGCTGGTGGGACAGCATTGTCCCTGTAAGAATATTACCAGAGGCAGGCATGGAGATCAAGGGCATCCGGAAGGGCCCAGCATGGGTTGGGTGTGGTCAGGATGGGGGTGCCACGCAGGTCTACACAGACCAGAGGTCTGATGCCGGTTTGACCTCGGGACAGGTCATCTCTCTGTGCTCTGACCCCCATCCAGACCCCCTTATAAGGGACCAGGTGATGAGCTTTACTCCTCTTTGGGGAGAAAAGGATCATGCAGAGTTTGGATAGCCAGGGAGAGTGAGGCTGAGCTGTTTGAGCTTTCTGCAGGGCTGCTGTGCTTTGGGGCAAGAAGGTTCCTGGGTTCTGAATTCCCAATCTGTTACCTGTAAGCAGGAAACCTGGGATAAGTCTGGGCTCTCCTACCTTCCTATTTCTCTTTCTGGAAGGTGTCAGATGCAGTACTTGTGCTGGGCATGCAGCAGGGGGCAGAATCAGACCTGATCCTGGGTCATGGAACTCACAGACGAGGAATGACTAGTGATTACTGTAGCAATAACTGCTGGTGTTCCAGAACTTCAAGAATGGTTATAAAAGCATTTTGAAGGGTTGAAGCTACCTGTACCAATTTGGCCTTGCCAGGCAGGCAGCCCCTTGCACTTTGCAAATGGCTCTAGTCCCTATACCACCAGGACAACCCTGGATCTGCCTGGACCTGCCTGGTCAACACTTAATTGCATCACTAAACCAGGTGGTGCATGAGATAAAGTTCAGGAGCACAGTTAATTGAACCAGCTGCCAGTCAAGATAGAAACTTTGGCTTTCTTATCACAGAACTTGGGTTTACAAATCATCTTGGAGCTTGCATTAGGAACCTGTGCAGAACAGAACAGCCTGTTCTGTTTTCCCATCTAGTCCGTTTGTAGAAACCAGAAATGATTCCCAGATTGTCAAATCTCAGAATGGCTGCGCTGGGAAGGCCAGTCCTCTGAATTAATCTTGTATGTTTGAAATGTTGCACTGAGGCCCAGATTGGGGAAAGACCTAACCCAAGAGCATTCTGCTGAGAGAACTGGTGACTAGATTCTTTCCTCTTGCCCAGTGTTCTTCTGCTTTACTGAACTATCTTTGCTCTTCTTCTGCATAAACTACCCGGGAAGAATCAAACTGAGCTGCTTCAGACTCCCCCCTGTTAGTACTCTATAATACTAACAGTTTAACTGAAAACCAGCCCATGATCTCCTACCTCTGGAATGTTTTCTTCCCCTCTTGCAGAAACCATATGCACACTTTATCTTACACTTCAGTCATCACAGTTTTGTGCTCTTTTCTTATTTAGTATTCTCCTTCCTTTTTGATAATTAGAATTTAAATTACCTTCTTATAAAGAATATAGTGTGCTTTTCGGTTGCTTATTTTCTTCCATTCAAGTTTGAGGTGAGCTTTGTGTCCATCAACACACTGTTTTAGTGGTTGTAGATTTATATTTTCATATGTAGTGGGACTGATCCTCTCACTAATTGTGATTATCAGGATCTCCTCTGTTTTTCCTCAAGGTCTGCCGCGCCATGTGGACATCTTCAGGGCAGGCAGGAATCGAACTCATGCTGAAGTGGCTTTAGCTTCTTAGTGCTGTGCTTTAACCCACTGTGTCACCAGGGAGGGCCTCCTGTTTTTCTTACATTTTTTCTTCTAGATAATCTTTACCTGAGTTATCTAGAAGTATTAACAGCAGGGAAATAGTTTATCCCAGGCTGTCCTAATCTTGGGGATCAGCAAGGATCAGTTAAACTGGACACTTAACCTCACACCTGTGGAACTGGAAAAGAGGCCCATTGAGTGGGTGTAATAGGCAAAAAGAAACTAGTGACACCATCTCTTTGGCCTACCTCCCTCGCTACTCTTCCTTATTCTGCCTCCTGAAAGGATGCGATGCAGCTAGACACATTTCCTCAGGATATAGCTGGTGCTGAGCACTCAGTGATGGGGCTCTCCCTGAGACTGGGAGCCCTCAACTGCTTCCTATGTGGAGTAGGCAATCTGGAGAACAGGCCCAGCTCATGCTTCCCCTGAACATGCTCCTGTGCCACCCACACTTTTCAGCAAGGGCACATACCTCCTGTAGAGTCTGTTTCCACCCCTACATCTTTTTGCTTTGGTGCAGAAGTCTGCCTCTCTCTCAAAGTTGTTACCTCAGAAACATCTCTTATTAGCCTATTTATTGTTAAAGCACATTCACTTGTACAGAATTGACACTTAATTACATCATTGAACCAGTTGGTGCATGAGACAAAGTTCAGGAACACAGTTAATCAAACCAGCTGCCAGTCAAGGTGGTAACTTTGGCTCTCTCACCACAGAACTTGGGTTCACAAATCATCTGGGAGCTTCACTTCATTCCTTAGCACATTTCTAATGGGAACCTTACGAAATCCTATGCACAATCAAGTTTCAGAATCTCCTTGGGATTTTTATTTGAATTTAAAAGAAGTTAATTTAGGAAGAATTGCCATCTTTAAAATAGTCCTCTTATCATGTGGGATAAGAAATTTCCATTTAATTCAAGTTCTCTTTACAGATCTCAGTCCTATTTTATAATTTCCTTCCTGTGGATCCCAAATAAGTCTCATTAATCTTATGTTAAAATATTTTATACATAATTCTACCATTGTCAATGAGATAGCTTTTATATTTTCATTCTGTGATTATAGGGAAATGTTACTGATTTTTTTTTTTAATTTTTCATCTGGTGATCTTACTAACGTTTTTGATTCCAGAGTTTTTCTTATTCATACCTTAAGTTTTCTCAGGACCCCAGTATAGGGTGTCATTTCCAATCATGTAAAATTGTGATTTCTCTTTTCTAAGATGGTAGACTAATGGCTGTGCTTCACTGTCACACTCGGGGACTAAAAAAATACCAGGTTGTTGGTCAAGTCCCACCCTCATCCTTCCTGAGTCACAATCTCCAGCTCAGCAGAAGGTCCTGACTGGGAGGGGTGGGTGCAAGATCAATTCCAGGTCCAAGACCCCCCTGTAGAGGAAGGCAGCATACAATCCCAGTTTATTTGAATGCAGACCAAAACCTGAATTTTTTTTTTTTTTTTTTGGTTTGTGAGCAAGAGAAGTTGGTGAAAGCTTTTAAGCAGCAGGTGCAATGGTAGAATTGCATTCAGAAAAGATCACTCTCACTGCCATGTGAGAACAGACTGCAGGGGACCAGAGGGAAAGGGGGTGCAGATTATTATGTAACAACAGCTAACTCATACAGCTTTCTCCTTACTATGTGCCAGGCACTTTTGAAGTGATTTACATATATTAACTAGTAGTTGCTGGTGCACAGGGAGTTTGTGGCAAGGCCTGGTTTAAAACCAGCAGATCTGGCTACAGGCATCTCACCCTGGAGCACCCAGGTATCCCACAGCGCAAATGAAGTAGTTTGACAAAGGTGGTGGCACTGAGGTGGTAACAAGGGACACATTTGAAGTGATACTTAGGATCTAATATCAGCAGGGCCTGATGATGGTTTGAATTTGAGGCAAATATCAAGAAACCAGTTTTTCTATATGTTTGTGGCCATTTGGAGATTTTCTAGGACTTTGTTCACTTTTCCGTTTGTGTTGTTCATAGTTGCTTATTACCTGTACTCATGTGGACAAAGGGGATTCACACCCACTGCCAGGGAGTATTTTGAGCCCCACTGTATCTGTCTTCTGAGTATGTGACTGGACAAGGGCATTCTCTGCTCACCATAGCTTTAGTTTGGTGGTATGAGAGCAAGGTGAGTTTAGTGTGTGTCCTCCATGCTAAATTGGGTTGGAGGTGAGAAGTGGATAATTTGATGTCAGTTGTCAGAAGCGGCCCTAGGAAATGGAACTTGCATGATACTGAGAGCCTTAGACATTACTCCAAGGCCCTCGCCTTATAGCCTACTACATTGAGACCAAGAAAACTTGGAAAGGTTTGTCTACACTCATATAGGAAGCCAGGGACTTAGAACTAGAACTCGGGTTCTCCAACACCCAAGACATGCATGGCATCTTCAGATGAAGTGAGGATATTAGCCAGTGACAGTGAGTTTCTGACTACTTGCCCTGGTGAATGCCTGCGAAAGATCCAGTTGTGCCAGAGCCAAGTGGTACAGTGGGTCAACATTAAGAATAGGCAGGGTTGAGCCAGGAAATTGGGTACTAATGGCTCGTGAAAGCCAGAGGCTGAGGTTCAATTGTGGAGCGCTAGGACCCAAGATAGAGACCTGGAGAATTTTGGAGCAGATGTCAGGAGGCTAAGGCAAAGTACAGGGTAACCTGGACTAGACGAACACACAAGGAGACCCCAGAAGTCCTTGTGGTAAGGGTGGGACAGGGTCAACTTGCAGGACATGCCCAGGTCAGAATCCAGGACCAGTCCTGCAGAATGGAGCCCTTCTCCCCAGGGCACGCAAGGCTGGCAAGAGCAGGAAGGATGCAATAGGGAGGATGGCGCCTGCAGAGGAGACAAGGAGGAGGCGGGCTGTGATGAGAGCCAGAAATCAGGGCAAGAGCCTGGAGAAAGGCAGCGAGGGATGCTGCCCCCGACACTCCTGCAGCCCTGGCAGATCTCACCTGAGGAGGTCTGGAGGGGCTGTTCTCGGAAATGCTGGGGTTGTGAGGAGCCCCATTCCCAAAGCTCAGGAGGGCAGCAGCCCCAGAACTGCCTGTTCTTATTCTCATCTGACATGCGCTCCAGCCCATGGCAGAGGCTTTGGCTGACGCTGAGTAAATCCTTGTTGTTGTGACCCCCCACAGGGCTTGTGCTTCTTTCTGTATAATAGCTCCTCCTGGTAGCTGCGAGCAATCAATGAGATAATACACATAATGCTTAGCACAGTGCGGGCCCCACATGCGGGCTCGATAAGTGGAGCTCTAATTAGGAAAAACTGGCACATCTCCAGGAGCTTGGGACTTTTGACAGAGTGGTCACAGCTTCCGTTTCCCCGTGCAGCAGGCGAGGCAGGCATTGCTCCCACTTAGTGGAGGAGGAAACTGGGGCGAGCACAGGTGATTGGTCCCTGGTCATCTAGTGAGGGGGCAGAACAGAAGGCAAGAATTTAGCAATCCTCAATCTGGTGTGTTTTCATCACCATGTTTCTTCTATAAAATATAAGACTCTTGGTCATAATTTTCTTAGTTATAGAAACTAGAATCATCTTTCTGCATCTCCAAACTGCAAAGAGTCAAAATTATCAGGGAAATTTAGTGCTGGGGGGTAACCTTCAAGACTGTTCTAAGCTCTCGGCCTCATGAGGGACAGACAACTGAAAGACTCAGGGTCACACAGCACATTTGTGACAGCCAGGACTGGGCCCGGGTCTAGTATTCTTTTCTCTCTGCCTTTATAGGTCTTAAAACTTGAATGCCCATTTCAGAGCTGGAAAAACTGAGCCAGAGAGGTGAACTGACCTAACTGTAACATGGTAGCACCTACCCTTCAGGACACACTTTGTTTAGCAAGCTGGTGTCATCAGAGTCTGCTCTTCTAGCCCATCAGCAGTGGAAGGGGAAGGCCGTGGAGCAAGAAGGTGTGTGTAGGGGCCATAAACTTGGTAAATAGTTTAAATGGCATTGTAGTGTCTGGTTCCTCTTGCTAGAGAGTATGGTTTGTGAATTCGAATTAGGATTGTTTAAAATGGATTTCACATTTTCAAAACCATGGTTTTCTTAGATGAGGGGAGAAAAACAAGTCAAAGAAGCGACCGCACAGGCTTTTCTGAAAGGTTACAAAATAAAATGTTCTTTGCTGGAGGATATATAGGCAGTGGCTCTTTGTTTGACAAAGGAGAGGGCTCTGCTAGATAAATTCTGCATTATGAACGAATGAAAGTTCTCTCCCTCTCTTTCTGATCAGCCTAATTCCTTGTTGCTTATCTGCAAATCCAATAATGCTGGTAAAACAAACCCCTCTTGCAGGCTGCACACAGGGGCCCGGGCTCCTCGGAAGCTTTTTCCTATTTATAAACTCAGCCCCTGTTCCTTGGAGACCTGGGCTTAGCTGCCAGGTGGGGAAGTGGGTGGAGGACCTGGCCGTGGAACACAGGACCAGGACACTGTGATCGGCTCTGCCTGCCCATCTGGTCTCTGAGCAGTAACTACTCAGACCCCCAAAATGGAGCAGAGGAACTAGGCAAAGAAGAGTGCTGAAGTTCGGCATCCTTCCCACACTGCCCCAGGCCCCTCCAAGATAAACAGATGGGCTCAAAATTGCAGGTGTTTTGTATGAATGAAAAACACACGCCTTCCAGGGTGGCCACCTGGGCACACCTTAGTAATTACCACAGCAGCCAACTAAGGATAGTTCAGGGCTTAGTGGATGGATGCCTAGCGACCCATCCCGTGAACAGGATTATCTACTTATCTAAGTTCCAATTGATAGACACCGTGTAGCCCCACTTTTACCATCTTCCCCCCAGTTAGAAATAAATCTGTGATGCCCACCTCTGTCTATAAGCTGCATTTTTCCCTTGGCTAGATCTACAGAGCACCAAGAGCTCTTCACATTTGGTTTTCTCTAGAGGGTAGCACTTAAGCCTGTGGGCTCTCGATCTCCCTGCTGTCTGAGCTCTGGACTCTCTTACTTGTGGCTTTGAACAGGCTGTGTAACCTCCAGGTCGTTCATCTGTAAAATGGGGATTATAATCATACCAGTCTCCTAGCCTGGTGGACTGAGAGAGAAGCCGGGTGTCACTGATAAGCAGGGATTGGCATGATTCATGAGATGTGATCATAAAGCAGACTTTGTCTTTGTCGTCCACTGTCTCTGATGGGTTTGTTCTTTGCTCCTCAACCTAAATGAAATTGAGGATAAGTCCCTTGACTTTGGGAGGGTAACAGGTAACCAAAGGTCATTCTGTCAATAACTAGGATGTCCTGACTACTGGGGGGAAAAAAAAAACAAACCTTTGAGCCTCAGCTATACCACATGGCTGCAGTAGAGGATCCAGCTTACCAAAATGAGTTTGATCCATTCCAGGGTACAAGGTGAGAGCAGGCAGGGGAGGAGAGGCCCAGGAATTTCTTCCCTGACTGATACTCATGAGATCATGTCAAACTCTCTGGCCTCTCTCTCTGTCATTGGGGTACGTTTACAGGTTCGTGAAGACCATCTCCCCATGTGCAGCTCCCTTGAGGTGGGAGATATCCCACCCCTGCCCCAGTAATTCCCCAGGACACACTGATTCCTTTCTCAGGCCCTGGGAAACCTTAGTTATCAGCCCCCTCAAGCAATCCTTCTTGACTGGGATCTATGACAATCCTATCTGCTCTCAGACTGAGACTCATCTTGGTCCTCAGGACACACCCCTGTGACCTTTGTCCCACAAACCTGGGCACACAGGCAACCCTGAGGCAGCAGCACCCTCTCGGCCATCAGGGCAGCCAGCTGCCACCCCCTTTGTGGATCTGCCAGGTATGACTCAGGTCATCCTCTGTGACCCCTACACCACTGTAACCACATAATAAGCTCTCCTGGGGCATGGTGGGTGGGTGGGGGTGGAAGCCTTCAGGTCATTTCAGGTGAAGGCATTAGAACATTCAACACCCTGTACCTCCCACTTAGGGCTCACTGGACCAGAGAGCCCTGTTTAGACTGCTTCTCAAATCTCCAGCACCCCTTTCTCAGCTGCTTTCATATTACTTAGGTACTAGAGGTCCAAGTTGCATTGGGACCCATCTCACCTTTGGGATTGACCTCTATCATCTTGGAGCCTGAAGTAGAGAGTTCCATTTCTCTGTCTCTGGCCCAAGTTTGCTTTTATACAACAGTTGAGGACCTGGCAGAGAGGACTTAGTCAACAAATGATAGTCACACACAGTCCACAATTAGAGGCTCTCCTTTTATCCTTTTTTTTTTTTTAAGATTTTGTGCATACAAGAACTGGGGTACAGGTTGGAGGTGCAGGGACAGTGAGAGGAGTCACCAGAGACAGAGTGGGGAGCATAACAGGTGGGTCTAGAGAGCAGTGGACAAGGCAGGAGAGGTCTGCGGTGCCATGTGGGTCACCTCCCTGGCCAGAGATGGAACCCATTCTGCAGTGGCTGTGCAGAGCTTCACAGTGCCAAGACTTAACCCTTGTGCCACCAGGGAGGCCCCTTCCTTTTATCATTTAACCATTCCATTGGTTTTTCTTTTGCCTTACTTTATGCTTTATGAGTAGTATGGTTTTGGGTTCTTTTTCAGATCGTGCTTGGCGTTTGCTGTTACAGCTTTTGAGAGTTTTAGCTGCTGCCTTTGGCAGTGACTTGAATAGTTGGCGTGCTAGTTTTAATTCTACTCGTGGTTACCCTACATTTTTTCCAAAGATATCAATAAACCTGTTGACCTCACTTATTCATGTAATAGGGCAATGATCTTTATATGTCCTACGGTTACTTAGTGGGGATTTCAGAGGGCACACATGACATCGCCCAACAGCTTTGAAAGGCACAGGACTCTAGTTTAGGGCCTGCTTGTCTCTGACCTGGGGTCATCTAGCAGTTTGTGATCCCTTTGGTCCCTTTCTGTCTCCACTTGCTCCCAATCAAATCTTTCTAAAAAGTACATCTGGGCTGTTTTACTCTTGACATAAAACCCTCCGGTAGTTCCTTATTGTCTATAGAATAAAATCTAAACTCTCTAGCCTGGTGTTCAGGCTGCCATGTGGTCTGGGCCAACCCTGGCTTTCCAGGACCTTCTCCTGCCACAGGACCACTCCCCACAGGCTGACACCTTGTTTTTCAAGTGTGTAGGTCACCAAGATACCCCAAGATCTGCTGCTTTTACTCACACCACCTTTTCTGTCTGGAGAGCCTGCCTCATGCCTGGTTGGTTGTAGAATCTCAGTAACTGTCCATCTTCTCCTGTTTCTCTTATCAGTCAGCATCTTGCTCATCCTTCTTTCATATCCAGGAAAGTCTTGTCCTAACCTGCCTCTGCCATTCACACATTGTACACTAGTACTCTAGTACCTTGCGTCTCCCCTAACCAACCCAAGGTGCCCTGACAGCAGGCCTGGGCTGGAGGCCAGCCAAGACCACCATGGCCTTTGAGCCCAGCAGGGTCTAGTCGATGTTTCACTGATTGAATTGTTTCCTAAGACTGCAAGGATACAAATAGGCAAGGTCTCTTGGGACTCCAAGAATACATATTAATTTATTATTCGTCTCCTTTGACTTCCAAAATGTACTAGAGGTAGCCTACATGCAATAAAACTTAAATTTAGAAATAGAAAATGGGAGAATTCATGTGGAAGTAGCAAGGTGTCAATACACTGAGTTCCTTCCTTGAGTGAACTGGTGCTGCTGAGGGGTGCTGCCTGCGGTCCCCCAGTAGGGCTGGTAGATATGAGGGTTTCTGTTGGGCTATGTCAGTTTCCATGCATTCCGTCACTTGCAAACTATCCTGACAAACCATGAGCATGTTTGAAAATTCCTAACATGCAACAAGAGAATTGAAAATCATAGGAAATATCCTTGAAGGATCTGGACAGGTGGGGGTGGGGCAGGAGGCTGAGCTTGCTATGTGGCAGCATTTTGGTAGAGTTAAGCTTGTCCTGAGGCTAAACTTGAAAAGCTCAGGTGTTTCCTCAGGGGTCATTGTGCAGTGTGGGTCATTGTGCAGTGTGGTTGTGCCTTAACAAGGCAGCTTAATACAACTGTCCTTAAGGTCCTCAGTTGGTGCTCTGGAGTGGCTGTTGGTAGACACCAAGGAGATATACTTAAGCTTCAACCTGGGCAGCCATTGGAGCAGGAAAACCCATCTCCAAGGGCGCACTTAGATCTTCCCCATGCGCTTACTTTAACACTACACCCAAAAAATGTCCTAATGGAGACCCATTCAGACAGCAGAGGCATCCCCCACACAGATACTCACCCACACTCATACATCCAGGGGCGCACAGCCCCACTGGCTCCCTCACATCTCACAAGCACACATACAACCTCCACAGGAAGAGATATGGGGGGCTGTCTTATTTCTTCACCTCCTTTATGCTTCCAGATTTTGCTCCCTTAGGACAGACTCTAACATGTCTGTTTAATAGATTTAATTACTTCAGACTCCTGAGACCTTCCAACTCATTTCTGATTGCGTTAAGGTGTCAGATAACTTGGGAGTAAAAGGGGAAAGCAACCTCAGTGCTTGAAGAGAAATCCTGTAGGTTCTACTCAGCTCAGCTCTGAAGTGGTAGCTGCTGATTGCAACTTGAGGGACACGGTCTGGAGAGTGGGCCAGCCTCTTGCTTTGGGCAGCCTCTGTCCACTGGCCCTGAGGACAGAGGCGTTGGGGTAGTGCTTCTTCTGCTGCACTGGCCTCCCAGGCAGGATCAGTTCCTTTCTGCTGCCCTTTCCGAGTGCCTGACAAGGGTGAAAACAGGCCCAGTCCAAGTGTCCCAGTAGGCAAGGAAACCACCCTACTTTCTGCCTCCTGCATCTACTCTGGGGTGATTTATTTTGTCTGCTCTCTGTCCCTAGGGACAGTGAGAGCTCCTGAAGGTTAATACATAATCAGAGGTCAAACTCTCAGAGAGCATGGATGCTGTGTCAAGCAGAGACAGATCTGATCTGCTCCTGCACTCTGAAAGCCTGGGGAGAGCGGCTGGGTGGGTGTGTTGCATGAATTATGATGGGCAGGAGGCTAAGGGCAAGAGCTTGGACCCAGACTGCTGGTCTGTGAATTTCAGCTTCACTGTGGACCAGTGGTGTGATTTGAGCATGATCTTTACCTTCTCTGTGCTTCAGTTTCTTCTGTTACAGAACAGGTCTTTTAAGAGGACCTAGCTCCCATTACGGTTTTGAAGAATAAATGCTTATGGCATAGAGATACCTGCCACTCAGCCATGTGCCCAGTGATTGTTTTTCTAAGGTTTAACAGATGTGGCAAGGCTGAAGAAGGGAGAATGGGGCTGGGGAGTCCTGGCTTTGGACCCAGGGCAGCAGGGTGAGGCTCTCCATCAGCCTCAGCCCAGCTGGCGTTTCTCTAGCTGGCTCCCTCCCACCCCTGGTGCAGTCATGAGGCCACAAGTTTCACACTGGAGGAGCTCCACAGGGGTGCTCTTGTGGCCAGGGACAGTGGGGGTGGAGCTGATGAATCCAGAGTGCTCTTAAGGGAAGGTGTGACCCCAGCAGATCCCCTGGCCTCTGCCCCCACTCCTCTGACCTTCCTAGCCCCCCTATGGCTGCTCCCCCACATCCCAGCATGCCACACCTTGATCCTCACAGCCAGGACCTCCTCACACTGCCTTTGACAAAGGTTTTCGGCTAGCTTGGGTTTTGGGAAACCTAGAGGTTTCTATTCCAGCCCCCAAGGCTTCCTAGCTTTATGTCCTTGGGCACTTTCATATCCCAGAGGCTTTTTTCGCTGAGAAACAGGGATAAAACAAAAACCCTTTTAAGGCTACTATGGAGATTAATAATATAAATTTATAAGGATCGGGATTGCAATAGGCAATAAACGTTATCCTTCCCTAGACTGCTATAGCTTAGCCGGGGAGGACTCTGGAAACATCTCCTTTACTAAAACCAAATGGAAACAGGGAAGGGTGTATGTGGGAACTGGGGAGGCAAGCGCAGCAGACAGGGGTGCAGGACAGCCTCCATGTCTTCGACCTGAGGGCTCCCGGGACTTCTGTCTTTACTGGCACCATTCATCCCCTTCCTGCACAACTGGGTTACACTCCCCACCTCCGCAGCCTCCACCCTGAGCTGTGGTCTCCCAAATTCTGGTGGAGATCTGTAGGCGCGGTAGGTAGGTGTTAGAACTCTCCCCGTTTCACAGAGGAAGAAACGGAGGCTGGGAAATCTGGGGAGTCGCCCAGTATAACGCTGCCATTAGCCCCAGGTGGGCGCGGGCGCGGTCACGCGGAATCAGGCTCC
>NW_004567116.1:34275387-34279725 GCF_000260355.1 Condylura cristata | reverse complement strand
GGGCCCCCGCGCCGGCCCCGGCGGGCTCTGGCCTCCGGAGCCGCAACCGCCGCCCCGCCCCCGAGAGACATGACTTCCAAGCCGCATTCCGACTGGATTCCCTACAGGTACGCGGGCGCCGGCCCCCACCATCTCTTCAACCCTGCGGGTGGGGAGGGGCGCGGGCTCAACCCGCCACCATTCCACGCAGAAGGGTGTGGGGCAGGATGGAGGTGCCAGGCCAGGGTCACCCACCACCCCAGCTTCGAGAGCAAGCTAGCTGGAGACACTGGCCGGGGTGCCAGACACCTGTACCCTCCGCATCTAGCCCGGCAAGTGGGTTGGAGGCATTGGCCAATCCCACCCCAACTTTGAGACCCGAGCAAGTAACCCAACCCTTGCCCCACTCCTTATCCACAGCGAGGTTGGAAGGGGGGTCGCTCTGGGCCAGTGTGGGCCTTGTTGGATTTGACAGCGTCCTGTGGGCACCCGAGGAGGGGAGTGCACCCTGCTCTGAGCCCCCTCATAGACCAGGGATTAGGGTCACAGACCTGTCTAGCCATGCCACACACCCCCACATCTGAAGGCATGCTCCGTCCTGACAGCTGCTTATTGAGCCAGAGATGCTCCTGCTGGTCATTTCGCTCATTCAAAGCATGAATTCCTCGAGACAGTTATTCCAAACCAAGAGCGCGCAGCTGCTCTTATACATATGCAGCATGTATTTACACATGCACTGAGTCTTCGGCACACACAGGCACACTCCTACATATCTGTGCACATACACATCCTGTATTTGAAGAACATCTGATACCTGCTTCCCACTCACAAGTACTACTATCCTTAGAGACCCTGACATTCACTTCTGATAGGTCTATACCTGGACACATACCAACTCACAAGACAGAACAGTCTTTACAGACACGAGGGGCACTCAGGAACCCTGGCACACTCAGGGAAGCACAGCCACCCGGGAACCTTCAGGTCTGTCCCAAGGACATCTGGGCCTTCCTACCTGCATAGGAGTGGCACAGGGTGGGGGTGGGGGACGCTCCGGACCTCACACAGGTGCAGGCCTTTCCCCATCCATTCTATTCCATTCTTTCTGTTACCACTGGTAAGGAGCCCATTGCCATGGCAGCACCAGATCCGTGGCCACCCATTGGCTCTTTGGTTGCCATGGGCTACGAAGCTGTCTCTTGGCCTCCCAGTGAGATGTGTATGAAAAGGGTGCTGGACAGTTCAGGTTCACTGTGTTACTGCCCTCCCAGGTGGTAGGAAGAGATTCTCAGAACCCACCTCGCAACAGTCTGATGTCAGTGAGGGACCTAATTCTAGTCACTGATGGCAAATAATCTTGACAGAGGTCTTCAGTGAGTCTGTCCAGACAGCATCGAAATGGAAACCAGCCAAACCCGCCGGAGGCTTGTTAAAAGCAGATCCTTCTCCAGACAGGCACCTGTCACTGGCCTGGGAATTCAGGGTTTCTCTTGAGAACTCCTTTGGGACTCTAGGGCTTCCCAGGTTAGAATTTGCGGCTGCCCCTCCCACCAACATGACACACTCACTAGCCACCCATAGGACTTTCTGCAGACACATGTAGGCACAATTCAGAGTCTCAAATAGAACAAGGAGATTTTCCCATCAGAGCACTGAGCTGAGCTGACTCAGAAGAGCAGCCACCTGCACAGGGCATCTAGGCTGGGGGTACAGGGAGTTACTGGGGCACCCTGGCCTTCTTGACACAATCTTCAAGAAGATAGTGCAACCCCACAAAATACCATTAACTTTTTCTAGCCACCCAGCAGAGTACCTGGGCAATACCTGTGGGCTGAGTGGCACCCAGTGCTGCAGAAGTATCTCTATGGGGGTTTAGTGGCGGGCTGGTGGCCAGCACTAAGGTGTGGGGGTGGGACTTGTACTTGTGGCTGTGGAGAAGGCTTGTTTAGGGTCTGCAGACTAGGAACAGGCTAGGTCATGTTTTAAGGAAGCCTCTTTCAGGAGTCAACAACTTATAAAGTGAGTACACAGGTCTTAGAAAGTTAGCCTCAGGCTGGCGAGGCTCAAACTTGCCCCTGTGGAAGGGACTCTGCAGAGGTGGGGTTTTCTCTGAGAAATGGCCCTGCCTGCCAGCAAGTGCCTAGTACACTAACATCCTGCAGGGAGTGACTGAGCACTTGTCCCAGTGCAACCCAGCTCCCCTCACGCCCCAGCTCTGAGGAGCAGGCGGGCACTCTGATGGCCTTGCCCAGATTGCTGGCCCAGTTACTCTGTCAACCCTGCCATCGTGCTCTGGGGCAGGAGGGTGTCTGTCTCGGGAAGAATGTATTCAGCAATTACAAGGATCTTCCCTGCCTTGCTGGGGTCTTTTCTGAGCATGTATGGAGATGGGAATGCACTAGACTTGGGGTACGGTCTTCTAGAATGGGGAGACCTGAGCTGAGAAGGCAAGTTGCAGATTGCTTCTTGCATTAACTGGGCTGTTGATTGCTGTCAAAGCCCGTCAGTGGCTTTGGAGTCTGATCACAGAAAACTGGGGCAGAGAGCAGGCAGGCAGGGGGTTAGGAGCTTGTACACGTGCTTTGGCCTTCAGTTTCCCTAATGTCAGAGCTGGAACGTGTCATTTGTTTGGGGAGAGAGAGCGTGCATTTCTTCTAGCAGTGCTGGTGGGGGTGCTGTTCCTCTGTGTTGGTTGCACCTGCATCCCCTGGGCTTGGCTCATTTTCTTTGAAGTAATGACAGGTGGTGATAATCTTCTTATGGGTAATTGTGGCTCAGGTTATAGTGATTATGGATTAATCTCACATGCTGACTTGAAAGGGAGTTGATATATGAGGTTTAACAAGTAGACTCATTTTTCCCCCTTCTCCCCCCACCCCCCATTGGTCACTCCTGTTCTGTTATTTGCCTTTACCTGTCTTCTTAGGAAGTATCATGTATCCCTGGCTCATGACTTTACAGCCTTTAATGAGTTCTAGGTGGTGCACTGCGTGCTCCTTTCTGCGTGCTCCTGTGCCCGCTGCCTGGTATCTGCTTCACCAGCTATGAACCATGAACTCTTGGAGAATAGGGAGCTCACCTGGTTGTTGGCAGTGTGCTTAGCATGACCCAGCAGAAAAAGATGCCCAGTGCCTCCCTAGGCCCACACCTGGGTTTCATCACACCTGCAGGATCTGCACTGCCCCGTCCCAGCGGGGCTTCCTGGAGTAGTGCTGGAGGCTAACTCCAGGTCACAGAGGGAGCCCCCCGTCCTCTCGTGAACCTTCCCATTGCATCCCCTGCCCAGTGGCCTTGCATCAGCTAGTGTGACTCTTACAAAGCTCTGCCTTGGCTTGGGCTGCAGCATGTCTTGGGTTTCCCTGCCTTTGGCCCTTGTTAAGGTCCTTCCTCCACTTCTTCATTCAACTTTCCAGGAAGCAGAAAGACTACTGACTAAATAGAAGTGCCCAAATCTCTCATTCCTTCCATGGTGTAACCTCAGGCGCGCTGGAAGTGGGGGCCCACTACTGGCAACAGGGGGGACTAACAGAACCTCTGCTCCTGAATCTGTGGCGAATCCCTCCACCCGAACTCCAAGCCCCTGTGAAGTTGTCTTTGCCTTGCCTGGGTGGTGAGAGCAGGAAACAAGCCTGGTAGAGGTGACTCAGGGAGGCGTCTGCTCTGCTGGGGCCGCCTGCTGTGTCCCAGGGGCGCCTTTCCGGCACCAGGCAGAGCGAGGGGTTATTTCCTCACTCAGCCCTGAGCCCTGTGGGGTGGCCCCCACATGCGAACCTGTCACTCCCAGGCCTCTGCGAACAAAACAGAACGCCAGAGTCTTGATTTCAGGCTCATCAGGCGACCTGTCTCCTCTGTTCTTCCTGTGTGGGGAAGGCCTGGATGTAGGCACCCACGTGTAGGACTTGGCCTTCTCCCGCTAGGATTCTGCTGGTTGCTCTCTCCTCACCTTTCCTGTCTTCCTCCAAGGAATTCATGCTGTCTTAGTGAATAGTTTAGTATTTCTTCCAATTTGTATCATCTGTAAGTTTTCCGAGAAGCTGCATTGTCTTCAGGTCATGGATAAACATGGTGACAGAGAGCAGCACGCTGCTGAAAAGGTTTCCTGGCTGTGGCATGACTCGTTGTTACAGAAGCCTCAGTGCTGTCTTCTGAGACCTGTGTGCCCCCGTGGCTGCGCCTGGCGGCTGAGTTAGCATCTCCGGCTGTGACTCTTCGGGCTATGACTCTTCGGGCTGTGACACCTCGGGCTGTGACTCCTCGGGCTGTGATCCCTCCGGCTGTGATCCCTCTGGCTGTGACTCCGCCGGCTGTGATCCCTCCGGCTGTGACTCCGCCGGCTGTGATCCCTCCGGCTGTGACTCC
>NW_004567116.1:34172816-34275232 GCF_000260355.1 Condylura cristata | reverse complement strand
GCTGTGATTCCACTGGTGTGTTTCCTCCAGCTGTGTTTCCTCCGACTGTGATTCCATCCATGTGGACACTGGCTGTTGCCCGGTGTGTTCTCATTGGCCTGGAGACAATGTTCCACGACTGTGACTTGCTCCTAGTGACCGGTGTGCTAGGCTCCTCCCCGGACTCTTTCCCCTTCCCCTGTCTGGACATAAAGGCGACATTTCCATACTCCCAGCCTCAGAGGAGCTGCCTAGTTCCTCTTCTCGCTGCCAGAGCCTACCAGGTGTGGCTCGAGGTCTCCACTGCCCTGGCCGAGCATTACAGTCACCCGTGTCAGTTGCTAAAAAAAAACCCAGTGAGGTGGGGGATTGACTCTGGTCATCTTCTGCCGCAGTTCTGAGTTTCCACACCAGGGCCAAACACCCTAGAGGTTTTGATGCGCCGGTGAGTTCGGGTGCTGTGGCCGCAGTGGCGGTGCCCTCTGGGGAGCCCCTGCAAGAGCATCACCATCCTCTCCCTCTGGCACTGTCCCTGTTCTACCCTCGAAGTATCCCTGCTGCGCTCCAAGCCGTTACCAGGCAATGGAAGCCACAGAACTGACATTTCAGGGTCTGACATTGGCAGGGGGTGGAAGTGGGATGCGGCCAGGTACCCTAGTGGTCTTTTCTCCTCTGACAGCCCACGTCCCTGATGCCCTATTCTAGCAGGGACAGACAGCACTGCAACTGAGGGAAACAGCTGAGGGGCAAAGTCCGCGTGGGGAACGGGCTGCCCCTCTGTTGACCTGGCCTGCAGGCCTCTGGTCAGTTCTGGTGGATCAGCTGGGGCGTGCAGGGTGGCGTACACACAGAGAGGAGGAGCCCTGCCTCATTTGTTGTCACGTATGGCTCACTCTTCAGCTCTGGCGGGTGTCTTGGGGGGAATACGGGCTCGGAGAAGCGCTGCCTCCTTGGAGGTGAAGGTGCCACTTGTGGGCCCTGGGCAGATAGAGGGTTTGGTGGGTCAACAGACTTTCTCTGGCTCTTGTGGCCCAGTAGCCTGTGCTGTCATGGGTCTCCCTGGTCTCGCCCCCAGAAGGCGGCGACCAGAATAAAGGAGCCGCCAGGGTCAGCGGGAGACGCATCCATCAGTGTCCTGTCTCCTTCCCCGAGTCCCCTGGCGGGGCTGCAGCTGGCAGCCCTGGACCTGGCGGCGATTCCGTAATTGGAGCCCGAGTCATTAAAAAGCCATTACTGTCTCCTTGTGGTTATCGCTTAGTGCCGCCCAGGACAGCGCCTGCTGGCCACGGAGCATCAGTGAGAGGACTCCGAGGAGAGGCGCTGAGTGAGTGAGGAGAGGCAGGGCCCTCTGCTGGGGGCCGCGGGAGGTGCTGAGGCTCTGCTCTCCCTAGTCAGCTTCCTTGTGGCTGTCCCCCAGCAGCTGCTGTCTGCAGGGGAGTCCTTGCTGGTCATCAGAACAGATGTTGTGAGCTCCAGGTAGTGTCAGGTGGGAACACCCACCCCGTGCAGGCTTGTCGGGGCAGTGCTCGGAGTCGACCTCCGTCCTATGCGTTTCTCCCAGAACTGCGGCTGCGCCCTGCTTGAGTGTGCAGGATCCCCTCGGGGGCCTCCTCACTGGGTATGTGTCAGCCTTCCTGTGTGGGCCTTGCCCAGCAGGCCCTTCCATCCTCACCAGGCACAGGCTGATGCCCCACTCCGGCTGCCACCCCCAGCCAGGCACACTCCCTCCTCGCATGGCTCCAGCAGGCCTGATGGTGACTGAGGGGGCGGGCGGCTCTCTGGGCTCTTCCAGGGCATCGGAGGTTTTTGGAATCTCTTTTCAGAAGCCCTTGGATTCATCCATCCTTCTCTGAAGGCCAGGGGTTAATTCCATTCTACTCAAGATCTCACTGGAAATCAGTGTTACTAAGGCGGTGGCTTTTTGTCATTGTCCCCCAGCAGGGATGCGGGGGGACAGAGGAAGAGGAAGTCATGTTTTCCTGAAAGCAGCTCCTCTGCTGGAAGGCTCTGGAAAGTCCGTGGCATTGGGGCTGGGGGGTGGGGGGGACATAGGAAATGCCCCCACTGCCCAGATAAGAACATTGGGAGGCCCGGCAGTGAAAGCACTGGAGAGACTACCTGTTGACCACTGAGCAGCCAGTGTGACCCCGCAGTCCAGAGGCAGCTCTGCCAGTGGGGCCCCACCTCTTGGGTCGGCGTCCTGTTTCCTAAGTGACCCTGATTATTGGTGTCAGCCCCACAGAAGCTCTCTTCTTTGTCCTGCCCAGGCCCTGCCCAGGGAAAGTGTGAGTGCTCTGTATCGTCCCAGGAAGCCATGAAATGGCCTCCCCTGCTGGCCAAGTGGGGGTGGGGTCACGTGGGGGCTGTGGCCAGGCCGCTAGCATGACGGAGAGGGCAGCCGCCCCGTGCATGCCCGGCACAGAGCTTGGCGAGCGGAGCTGGCTGTGGGGCCCTGGGGCTCCCGCCAGCCGGGTGCTCACACAGCCCAGCCTGCAGCTGCCTCCCATCCTGGGACTGGTGGACAGACACACGCTGCCTTTGCAGCAGACCACACCCACAGAGGTTTGGAGACTCATCTGTGTGGGAGCAGATGTTTTGTCCTTGATCATTCCATCAGGCCTGCATTTAAGGTCCAGAGACAGGCATGAGAGCTGTAGCACCAGCCCTGGCGGTGCCCCGGCACCAGCTCACCCCGGTGCCTCACCCTCCGTCCAGAAGTCCGTGGCCGCCCTCGGGCTGGTGGTGCCCACCTTCTGTGATCAGACACCTTCCAAACCAGCAAGCTGGAATACAGGAGCTGGCTCCCTGTCCTCCATCCTAGAGGTGCCCTTGGGGAGCCCCACATGCACAGCCCCTGGTCTAGAAGCATGGGCGTGGACACAGCAGCCCCTCTGTCAAGGAGTGTTCTCCTGTGCTCTGGCCGCCAGGTTGCTGGAGAAAGAGGCTGTGGTGTGCAAAGCCCAGGTCTCAGTAGGGGTTCTTCTGAGCGCAGAGCAGCCCAGGGTATTGGGAAAGGTCACCTCAGACGTCGAGTGGGCAGCACAGCTGATAGTTAAACGCAGACAGTGTGCTCATAGGTTGTGGCCAGGGAAGCGGCCTGGTGAGGCCTGCGGGGTAGGGACTCCTGTATCTGTGGCCTTTCTGCCATTCTCTGGCTGCCTTCCCGCAGCACAAAGATGAGCTAGGGTACCTTTCAGTTGGATTGTTCGGATGCAAAGGGCTGCTGCTCTTGGCTGGGTGAGGAGCTGAGGGGGTTGACAGAGTTTCACTGTACCCTCTGGGTGATGTGACCTCCTTTTCCCCTCTCATGCGTACCTTACTTACCTGCACACAGGCGCACCCTCCGGGCCTCTGGCACGGCTGTCTACAGCTGTGTCTGGGCATGCAGACAAGCCCAGGTCGGCGCGTGCATACAGAGATGCACAAACACTCTTGAGCCCCCAACATGTGAGGTACATGACATAAACTCCTAGCCTGCTGGCAACCTCAGACATGAGCCCAGGGCACTCAGGCCTGCCTGTGCAGATCCCCTCCCCGCCATGGGTCTGGGGTGTCGTTCAGGGGCAGACTCCAGCATAGATAGGTTAGGGCAGTCCAGGGCTGTTCCCAGAACTCCTGTCTTCAAGCTCCACCTCCCCCCTCCCATGCAGCTCATCTCTGTGCTGGGGGAAGGCTTTTATAGCAGGTGGGTACAGGTCTCATGCATATCCTAGACTAGGAAAAAAGCGAAGTACTTACAGTTACCAGCTCTCTACTTGTTACCCGCCTTCCTGGGAGGCCAGGCCAGTCTGTATGAGATGGGGCAGTGTGTCCCAAGACCTCAGGGACTCAAGGGCCTGATACCCTGTGTCTCCTGTACCCTGTCTGTGGCCAGAGAAGGGCCTGCTAGCTGGTTGCCTGTGGACAGTTCATGAACTGTCACCCCCTGCAGACATCTCCACCAACCCTAGCGCTGTCTGAGTGACTGGCTGGTCTCAGCCTCCTTCTCCCAAATCAGGGGACCCTCAGCCCCAGGGAGCATTGTCAGCACTGCTCATTGCTACCTGGGGACTCAGGGGCTATGCTGTGCACAGAGGGGAGAGGGTCTGCCCCAGCTCCCCTAAAATGGATAGGACGGGGTGGGGGGGGGGATCTGGTGAGCTCTCTGGGTGTGAGACCTTGGACCTGGTTGCACCTAACGCCTCTGGGCAGGGCCCCGGGATCAGTCCTGGCCTCTCCTGTGCCTCAGGGAAGGTCTTCTATATGCCCTGGAGCCCTTCTCACTGGGTAGTCCTTGGGGGCAGCAGAGACCACAGCAGGAGATAAGTTCGCAAAGTCATAGAAATGTGGCTCAAGCTTTTTTGTCTGGAGCTGACCTCCAGCTAGTAGGTCTCCTTCTCCCACTCCCATGTGGGCCCTCTGCGGCCCAGGAGCCATGAGACGGGAGGGCCTAAAGAACCCGGTTGGGCTGGGGCCGCAGGGACTCTGGGCTGTATCCTGGCACGTGGCGGGCAGGCCCTGAACAGCCTCTCTCCCTCTGCAGTGTCTTAGATGATGAGGGCAGCAACCTGAGGCAGCAGAAGCTTGACCGGCAGGTGAGTGAGGCTGGGCCTGGGCGGAGGGCAGTCAACACTTGTCAGCCTGGCCAGGAGTTCCCAGGGAAGGGGGAGTGGGTTGTCTGGGGTGTGATCTTATCTGAAGGTGAGAGGAGGACCTCATCAGCTCAGCACTTGCATACTTGGTTCACGGGGCTCTGCCTGCCTGGCAGTTGGGGTGGCTGCCAACAGGGGCCTGATGTCTGGGTAGCTTCCTGGGCTGTTTGCCTCCTTTAGCTGGACCCCAAATCGAGGGACACCAAAGACATGAGACCTTGGCCCCCAATAGGCTCTGGATCCCATGCCTTCTCTTGAACCCTGTGAGCAGGGCTTTCAGTCCCATTCTGGGGGCCTTGCCTTCCTGGTGGAGGTGAAGAGGTGCCCTCTCCGGCTACCCCCCCACCTCTGTGCCATTTTCCATCTCTGTAGCGGGCCCTGCTGGAGCAGAAGCAGAAGAAGAAGCGCCAGGAGCCCCTGATGGTGCAGGCCAATGCCGATGGGCGGCCCCGCGGCCGGCGGGCCCGGCAGTCGGAGGAGCAGGCCCCCCTGGTGGAGTCCTACCTCAGTGGCAGCACCAGCTACCAAGGTACGGCCTGCCCACTGCCCTGTGCCGCAGCTGCACCCCTGCATGTTTAGGGAGCCCTCAGCGATTTCATGCTGACCTTAGCTGGTGAGAGGCTCCTGGCAGGCCGAAGATGGCTTCCAGCCCAGGTGGACACTGGAGCAGGGCGAGCGGGAGAGGTTGGAACCTGCAGCTTGGCTGGAACTTCATAGGTGTGGGAGTTGAAAGTTCGTGGTTCTGAGCGGAGTGGTTTCCTGAAAGCAGGAGGCTGCTACCAGGGCAGAAGTCCACTCCCCGCTGGGGTTCTGCCTCCCGAGAGGAATCCTCTCAGCATCCTGCCCCATGCCAGCGAGAACCCTGTTCCCTCCCTCCGTGGTCTCCCCACCCCTCGGTTTACCTGGCACAGACCTGCAGGTCCCTTCAGAGAGCCGTGGCGACCTGCAGCCTCCAGTTCCTGCCCTTGCGCTCAGGTCCCCAGCGGACCCTCTTCGGGGCCAGTCTCTGCAGCTCAGCCTGGGCTGGGGCAAGGACTCCATTGCCTCCCTGTGCTCGAGACCCTCACCTGCTTAGGTTAAGTGGACCTCAGGCTTGATGGGGTTGATCTCTGTGTACCTGAAAGCGGGACTCAGACCCAGTCCACGCTGCCCCTGTGGGTGCCAGGAGTCCAGCAGCTGCCTCGTCACCCACTGACTATAGTGGCTTTCGCAGTGGAGAAGAACCTCAGCCACCTTGGTGCCCTCCTGTAGCTTCAAGATCTGGAGCCTCCAGCCAGGGTGAACTGCGCTCACTGCCTTAGGTCAGGCATCTTTACTATCTCAGGTTCTGCTCATGCAGCCCGTAACCCACCGCATCCCCTTGTCTGCCAGGACAGACAGTGGTGTCTTGTCTGCAGCATTAGACCCTGCTCCTGGCCTATCACAGCATGCCAGCAGCCCCCCTGAGGAAGCCCCTAATAATAAAGGGTGTCTCCAGTCATTTCCCCGGGTGGGGGGGGCATGACACTGGCCGCTTTGCCTGCATTGTCTCATTTAATCCTCACAGTCACTCGCGTCCCACTGGATCAGGAAGATGACTCTGAGGGTTCAAGAACTTGAACATGATAGACTGCTAGGGAGCAGTGGGGTGAGCCCAGGAACCCAGGCCCGACTGATTCCAGGCTCCCTGTGAGGACCGTCCTGCCCAGTAAATGCCCTGGGCAAGCAGTGTGTCCGTGTCCCACCTGATGCCCTTCAGAGCAGGGGACGGGGCCTCAACCCAGCGCTGCTCTCTTGGAGAGGCATCACTGGCTGCCCACATGGAACTGGCCCGACCCCACCCTTTCCAGCAGTCTCCTCGCATTCCCCTGTGCTGTGCCAAGGCTGGTGGTGGAGGTGCCCCTCAGGGAAGCCACCCGCTGTCTGGTGGCTCGGCCAAGCCTGTGCCACTTCTGGTCCCCTGCTCCCAGTGACTGCATCAGTCACTTTTACCTGCTGAATCTACTTCCTCCCTAACAAAGGTAGGAAAATTCTGTCTCGGGGCTTTGGAAGTCAAAGCAGCCATGGTGTGTCCAGGGCCCAATTAGCTGACGGTTCTTCCTTGTGAGACTGCAGAGCAAGCTGGTGTTGCTGTTTCTCTGGGATCCAGGCTTTGCCAGCCCCGAGTGGAGCCTGGGAGAAGCTGCCACGCTGTGGCAGGTGGCTGGGTGTGCTGTGTCCAGGAGCATCCCTGCCGCCTCAGGCATTAGCGGCCTCCTGCACTGCCCTCTGCTGGCTGCTGGTGTTAAGTACAAGGGACCATTCCCAGAGGCGGGGGAGTTTGACATGACTCACCTTCGTCCTGGTGAACAGTTTTCTACCTTTTGGCAGTGCAGTCATGTTATATATCCATCCAGTTTTTATCTTTTAAACTTCAGCATGGGTTCAGCAGACTTTTTTAATTGGGATATAACTGACACATATTAGCCTCAGGTAGAGTAGGAAATGACTCTATATTTGTATATATTTATGAAATGATCGCCACCAGCATACCTTGTTATGTGCCTTTCTTAAATGTTTATTGAGGGCCTGCTTTGTATCAGGTTCTGGATTCGAAGCTGGGGGTCCAGGGTGAGGCCCTGCCTCTGCTCTCTCCTGAAGTTTAACACCTGGGAGGCACCATAGAGTTGAGTGCATCAGCTCAGGTGTGCAGAAGCAGCCGGGCTCTGCGTGAACCACAGCCTGGCCCCAATGGAAGTCAGAGAAAGCTTCCCTGAGGGGGGATCACCTGAGCTGGACCTGCAGGATGAGACGAGTTAACGGGGCAGCGGGGCCGGGGTGCGGGTGGCGCAGTAGTGAGGGCAGCCCGGGCAGCAGGAGCAGCCACAGCAAGGCCCCCGTGGACACAGCAAGTCCAATATGAGCAGGTGCTGAAAGGCCTCGGGCACCCAGAGGTTGAGGCTGAGTGAGGCCAAGGTGGGGGGTGGGAGGTGGAGGAGCCAGACATGCAGGAGACCCTTGGTCTACATTATCAGGCAAGTGAGAAATCAGAGACTAAGCCGCTGAAGGACTCATCCAGCTGTGACCTTCCAGATTTCACTATTGGTGGGTGTAGTTCCTGTATCCCCTAGTTATGCTGCTGCCTCTGCAGGCTCCCTGGAGCACATCCCTGGCTGTGGTCTCTTGCAGAAGACACAGCCTTTTCTGTCTCCATCCCCCCATCTGCAGTGACCATCTGAGTGCTCCCTCCTTCCTTGCCAGGCTCCATCTGCTTATTGGTACAGGGCTTGGGTTCTTCTGCATCTCCGTTGATCACAGCTTGACCAGCCGTTGACTTTGTCGTGCTGGGCTGTGCTTGGTTGTCCGGGTACAGATGAGCCTGCCCTGACCCTGTGGACCCAAGTGGTGGCTCAGAGGCCCTGGTGGGGCTTGGTGGTGGTAGAGGGACCTAGGAGTGAAGTGACAGAAGTGTGTTTTAAGTTGGACTCTGGTCTCACCTCTTGTGCCCTCTCCTCCTCTCTCCTCCCTCCCTCCCCCTATCTTGGTCTGGTGCCTGAGCAGTTCAAGAGGCCGACTCACTCACCACCGTGCAGCTGGGAGCTGCTCACCCATCAGCACCAGCCTCAGCCAAGAGAACCAAGGCAGCAGCTGCAGCAGGGGGCCAGGGTGGGGCCTCCAGGAAGGAGAAGAAGGGGAGGCATAAAGGTTGGCTCATCTTCACTAACACCCCTTCCCCTGGAGGTCTGGATTCCACTGTTGGTTGGGGGTGGGGTGGGTGGAGACTTACTCTCTTCCAGATTTGGAGGTGGGGGACAGCACAGGGGACCCCAGTGAAGGCATGGAATGGCAATCAGCCCCCACCTAGCTGGCTCATAGGACCTCCAGGCTGGCTTCTGGGTACAGACACGCCCTGCCCTCCATGCGGCCAGGAAGAGAAGTCCAGCTCAGCTGTGACCCAGAAGCCTCTCTGCTGGGCCTGAGCTCCCTCTGCCTCCATCCTGACTATGGGGGCTCTCACTCAGCATGGGCAGGGACACCCACCTCACTCCTCCAGGCACCGTATGGTACAGCACTCACTCATCACAGATGCTTCCTCAGCTCCACTCGAGCCCCAGCCCTACCCTGTGGGTCTGAGGACCATTCTGTTCTTCCATTCCTCCCTCTCTCCAGAAAAGACTCCCAGAGATCAAGGACAGGTACATCCACCCCACCCGGGTCCCATCCCTACTGGCTGGGCATCTCATTTCCTGAACCCTCTGGCATGGACAGTAATTTCTAGGCCTCTGGGTCACAGTTGGGAGTGGTGTCAGGCTTCATAGGTGTGCTGAGCTGACTGAGCATCTGGGGCACAGCCCCACCAAGCAGGGTCCACCTGTGTGGACCCTGCCCTCTTTCACTGAAGCTCTGGTGCCTAAGTAGAAAGACCCAGGTGGGGTGAAGGTCCTCCCTGGGGAGGTGATGTGCTCACCATGGTCTTTCTCAAGGGATCCCAGATGTTTTAAACAGTGTGTGTGTCACTGTGTGCGTGTGTGTGTGTTTGAGAGAGAGAGGAGTGTGGGGGGGAGGGGCCCGGCACTAGCAGGTGGAGCTGCCATGTCCGTGCGCGAGTGGTGGCCTCCGCGGTGGTCTGCATCAGCCCTCTCTGCCAGCCTGTTTTTTCCCAATGCAGTTGGTTTTGTAGATGGCTGCCGACTGCCCCAGGAGGTGAGGCCTTTCAGAAGAAATGAAGCCCGTGTTCCTTCATAACATACAGATCATTAAGAGGCTGACAGTAGTCATTAGTTTCTTTAAAGTCAGTTTTGCAAACCAAGCATGTCAGAGCGCTTCCCCACCCCATCCTTCACCTCCTTGCTGGACATCTGAGGATCCAGCCCCTCCAGCCCCCCACCCCCTCCCACCCCTGCTGGGGCTCAGGAATGTCCCCGGCCTGCAGGCACTGGCGGGCCAGAGGCACTGGCAGAAGACAAGTCCGAGGCCCGAGGCCCGGTGCAGATCTTGACTGTGGGCCAGTCGGACCGTGCCCAGGACGCAGGGGAGACGGCGGCTGGTGGGGGCACACAGCCCAGCGGGCAGGAACTCCGAGCCGCGATGCAGAGGAAGGGTGAGCCCCGGGGGGGTCCAGCGCCACCCCGCAAAGCTCAGCCCCATGTTCTCACTGTATCCTCCTTCGGGATCAAGGCCCTCCTCTATCTGTACCAGCCCCTCCCAGGCCCTGGTGGGGGTCCACTGGAGACCAATCAGAACTCGGGCAGGGCTCATGGTGGGGGTTCCTCCAGGTGAAACAGAAAGAAATACGCCCTAGAGTCACACACTCTCAGTTCTGCCCACCTCCGGCCTCATCCACTCCAGGAAAGCCCAGCTTTGGGGCTAGATCATCCCTTTCTTTGTTTCTCTGAAAAGTCTCCCTTTGCAGAAAGTTTCCTTATGCCTGATGAACTGGGGGAGAGCAGGGCCAGGATGCTAAGAGGCAGCTTCTAGGAAGCCTGCTGCCCTGATGACTTCCCCTTAAGCCCTGCCCCAGGCAGCCCCGAGTGGGCACCAGAGGTGACCCAGCGTGCCGCACACACTCAGAGAAGTCAGACCTGGGGTGGCTTTCTGGAGATGGGGTTGTCCAGGCAGCACAGGGCGGGGGTGGCATTCTGGGTAGAGCTGGTAGCCACATGTCAGACTGAGTAAGGAGCAGGGCCTCTCCCAAGCAGATTCCATGGTCTGTGCCAGCCAAGCCTCTCATGGACCTGAGTCAGAAATGGAGGTTCCCAGCACCAGAGCAGGCCAGCGCAGGCCTGGCCCTGCACAGAGGAGACGGGACCTGCCGGCTAGGGGGGAGGGGCGGGGGATCCCAAAGACAGTGACCGGCCCCGGTCATGTGTCCACCTGAGCAGTGCCCTTGTGGCTGTATGGGTGTGTGCGTGCATGCGAGTGTGTAAGTGTGGGCGTGTCCACGGCTGTGCGTGTCTGCGCGAATGGCCCAGTGTGTAGAGGTAACCACTTACCCTTTCCTGCTCCTCTTCCTGGCCCAGGCATGTCCAGCAGCATGAGCTTTGACGAGGAAGAGGAGGATGAGGAAGAGAACAGCTCCAGCTCCTCCCAGCTGAACAGCAACACGCGCCCCAGCTCCGCCACTAGCAGGAAGTCCAACAGGGTGAGCGGGGTGGTCTGGGCCCAGCAAGAGGGTGGACGGCAGTGTTCACAGGTTCCTCAGGTTGGAGGGAAATGATGGCTTGCCTCGCCTTCTCGTCAGCCTGGCCAGGAGAGTGGGTTGCTGGAGTAGCTGGAGTTGGAAGTGACGACCTCTGGGGTGCTGTGACCCCACTGCACCACAGGGACTGCTGAGGCCAGGCCAGGGGCCGAGGGCCACATCCTAGGGGCCCTGCGCTGCCATTTCAGCTGCCTGGGCCTCTGGGCCTTAGGGTGCCCCCTTCTTCCCTGTAGGAGGCTGCCTCAGCCCCCAGCCCGACAGCCCCAGAGCCGTCGGCGGATGTCGAGGTCCAGGACCTTGAGGAGTTTGCACTGAGGCCAGCCCCCCAGGGGATCACCATCAAGTGCCGTATCACGCGGGACAAGAAGGGGATGGATCGGGGGATGTACCCCACCTACTTTCTGCACCTGGACCGTGAGGATGGCAAGAAGGTGAGGTTGGCCTGCACAGGCGCTGTCACGTAGGCAGGTTTGCAGTCCGAGGGGCCCGAACGTGGCTGGAAGTGTCAGGTCCTCCACTGACCCAAAGGAGCAAGCACCGCCTTGCAGGCCCGGTGGGTGCCTGTGTGTGACCAACACGTGTGGTGTGCACAGGAATTGGGGTTAAGGCGGGAGTGAGCAGCTCCTGTGGGTCTGGAAAGTGACCTAGCTCCACTCCCCAAGGTGTTCCTCCTGGCGGGAAGGAAGAGAAAGAAGAGTAAAACATCCAATTACCTCATCTCCGTGGACCCAACAGACTTGTCTAGAGGAGGCGACAGCTACATCGGCAAACTGCGGTACCTGCCCTTCTCACGGGATGGGGGAGGGTCGAGGCAGTCTCTGCCAGGGCAGCTCCTGTCCCCAGGGGGGGGAGGGGCTGTGTCCATCAGATCCAACAGTGGCCAGGTCTATGCCAGCCCATGGCCAGACCTGGTGATAGGCCTCATACCCCTGGCCCTGGAGGTACCGGTCCCCTAAGTGGGGTTGACCACACCGAAGATGTCACTGATGGTGTAGGCCGCAATGCAGAGCTGTGTTGGCCCCTTGCTCAGTGCCACAAGGCAGGGCGTCCCCTGATGAGAGGAGAGCCCCATTAGCCTTGGGCTGGGGAAAGCTTCAGGAGGAGGGTGGGCTTGCTGAGGGACAGAAGCTGGCCAGATTTGGGGAGCAGAGGTAAAAGCTCAGAAGAAAAAGAGTAAAAGCTGGAGATAGGACTAAGACCACAGGCTGAGTGGGAGGGAAGAGACTGTCCCATCTACCTCCACAGGGTGCCAAGTCTCCAGTACAGTCTTGCCAGATGCCATTCTGCTTGGTCACCTCCAAAGGGAAGCACCCCATTTCTGTGGAACCCAAATGTATCTCCCTGAAGTTTTCCCACTAAACTGAGTGGCGCTTTGATTCAATGCAGAACAAGTCCAGCTGGGCCTTCTACCTATGAATACTTGCAAAAGCTGGGGGCTCGGAGCAGTATGCTCCCAGGCCAGCCCATGTGCTCTGCAGCTCCTTGGGGGAGAGACTGAGCTAGTCTGGCTCTGGGGCAGAGCGTACACGATCCCGTCCTGATCGTGCCTGTCCTTCAGGTCCAACCTCATGGGCACCAAGTTCACGGTTTATGACAATGGCGTCAACCCTCAGAAGGCATCTTCCTCTACTTTGGAAAGCGGGACCTTGCGTCAGGAATTGGCAGCTGTCTGCTATGTGAGTCTTGGGTTCTGGGGTCTCTCGTCTCTGAGTTAGACGTGGCACCCAGGACTTGCTTCCTGACCTGGAGACTGCTTCATCTACCCTGGGGGAGACAAGGCAGCTCAGAGGTGGGCCGCCCAGAGGTGGGCAGCCCTTGCCTGGGCAGGGACCCTGACCCTTTCCTTCTCTCCTTACAACACAGACCCCCATCTGCCTGGGCAGCTCCTGCTGTGTACATCCCAGCCTGGGAGCTCCCGGGAGAGGAGGCAGCAGGACGCCCATTCCTGTTGGTACCTCTCCAGCCCTCCCTTGGCATCCACATGGTGCAAGGCCCCAGGCCTTTGCATAATCTGTCATCTCACTGGATGTTCGACAGGAGTGCGATCCCATTATTTTTGTTACAGAGATGAGGAAACTGAGGTTGGATCCCTTACCAGTGTCACACAGCTCATAAATGACTACTTGGGCTTGAGTATTTCTTGGAGGCTGACTGGGAATCCATTGCTATTTGTATGGACCAATGATGCCACCTGCTGGTCAGTCTTGAGAAGGCAACTGGAATCTCCAACCGGGAGCCCTGACTGCATCCCAAGTACTGGGAGGCCCTGACGCTGGAGTAGTGATCAAAGCAGTCCTCAGTTTACTCTCTTAGGGGGTGATTAGGAGAGACAAGCTAGAAAACATAAATAAATGCTAGGAAGGAAAAAACGAAGCAGGGAGGAGGGGATCTGACATGGCCAGAGCTTTAAGGAAGGATGGTGGGGCATCTCGCTCAGCTGTCACTTGGGCAAAGTTCAGAAAGAAATGAGAGCCAGTGTGCAGGTGTCAGGGAGAACACAGCAAGCACAGACGTCCTGGGTGCTTGGTATGTAGGGGAGAATCCTGGGCAGGATGAATGCAGGGTTAGGCAGAGGGAGGTGATTGGGCCATGATGTCAGGCCTCACAGGTCAAGGTCAAAGTCAGCTTTTACCCTGAGTGAACGGGGAGGAAAACAGTCTGACTCAGAGCCCTCACGCTGCTGTGTGTGGGGCAGATAATTGAGAGTAGAGTCTGGACAGGCTGCAGGAGAAAACAGTTCAGCGGAAGGCACTCACCGTGACCCGTGGCTAGACCTTGGTTGTAATCTGGAGGTAGAGCTGACAGCACTTGCTGATGGATTAGAAGTGGGGTGTTAGGAGAGGAAGGAGCCAGGAGTGACTCCAAGTAGTTTGCCTGAGCAAACAAGAGGTGTGGGTGACTCTCTGCAGAGCTGGGCTTGACAGCTGGAGACTCAGAACCTCAGTTATGGACAGGGTGAGTTAGAGACAGACTGGACCTCCAAGTTGAGATGGTGAAAACCAGTTTGTCCTCTTCAGCACCCGCCTCGCCCCAGGCTGCAGCAGGCAGGCAGTCCTCACATGGCCAACGCTGAGCTCTGTCTCTTTCTCAGGAGACCAATGTCTTAGGCTTCAAGGGGCCGCGGAAGATGAGTGTGATTGTCCCGGGCATGAACATGGTCCATGAGAGAGTCTCTATCCGCCCCCGCAACGTGAGTCTCTGCCCTGCCCCACCCCTTCCCATCCCCCGGGCTCTCCATGAGCAGCTAAGGACAGAATTGCAGCTGCTGTGTGTAAGTGCAGGAGACACACTGAGGGCCCAGGGAAATCCAAGGTCCTCACCCCTGGGACAGAGCTGTCTCCTGGGAGGTTGTGGTGCCACAGCCCGGCCTTGGCTCAGGTAAGGCTGTCCTCCCAGGAGCATGAGACGCTGCTAGCCCGCTGGCAGAATAAGAACACAGAGAGCATCATCGAGCTGCAAAACAAGACACCGGTCTGGAACGACGACACCCAGTCCTACGTGCTCAACTTCCACGGGCGCGTCACTCAGGCCTCCGTGAAGAACTTCCAGATCATCCATGGCAATGACCGTGAGTGTCTGCCCCTGCTCTCTCCCGTCCACACGATACCCGGCACCCTTAGCTCAGTTAGGCTCACCTGGCCCAGCCCATACTGGCCAGAGTTGAAAGGCCGGGGTTGCAGGGCTTCACTCGAAGGGAAGGACAGGCTGACCACGGCTGGGAGGGCCTGGAGGACGCTCCCTGAGCCCTGCCCCCCTTTCTGTGCGCTCGGCAGTCCCGTGCACGGGGAGGCCCTCTGAATGCTCTTTCCCCTCTCCCCACTCCCGTTTGTGCTCGCCTTTCCCCTTTGCCATCTCCCCCCCCACCCTGTTATGCCTGCTTCGATTGCCTCCGCATCTCTGTCACTTTCTTTTCCGTCTGTGGTTTGGGTGTCTGTCTTCCACATCTCCTCCTTGCCCTGCCCTCTGTCTGTCTCCCTGTCTGCGCCCCTGCCCGGCTCCAGCGGACTACATCGTGATGCAGTTTGGCCGGGTCGCGGAGGACGTGTTCACCATGGATTACAACTACCCACTGTGTGCACTGCAGGCCTTTGCCATTGCCCTGTCCAGCTTCGACAGCAAGCTGGCCTGCGAGTAGAGGCCTCCTCGTGCCCCTCGGGGTTGCCCAGCCTGGAGTGGCGCCGCTGCCTGCCGTGGAGACAGCCCTGCCTGCTCTCTGTACATAGGCCTCCTGCCAGACTAGCCTCTGGCTCTCAGTGGGCTCCCTGGCCCAGCCAGCCAGGACCTGGCCCCTCAGTCTTCTCTTCCAAGGCAGAGGAGGCAGTGGGTGTGTGTGAGGAGGGACCAGAGTGTATTATTTCTGAGCCCCAAGGTCCACACACACCCACATTCAGGTTGGTCCTGCTGCAGTGGTGTTTGCCATGGGGGTGACCCCTTCAATAGGGAAGGCAGGAAGAGGCGTAGTGGGAGAGGAAGCACAATGCAGGGTTGCGGGCCCACCTTCCTTGCAGCCCAGGAGTCGGAAGGCGGCAGGACCCCACAGCGAGGGCGCAGTGAGTGCGTGTCCATGTGGGGGTATGGCGACCCGACCCGGCAAAGTGCGTGCTGACCAGGCTGGCCCTTCCAGCTGCAGAAAGTTCTCCAACTCCAGAAAACCTTAGCCCAAACTGGGAAAGGTTATGGGGGGTGGGGTGGGGGTGGGGATCGGGGGTCCTTGCTGGGACTGCAGAGACCTCACTGTAGTTGACTGGTTATCGGCTGCAGGTTCCTGCTCACAGGTGTCTCTCTAGGTTTTCTCTGTGCTCTCAGGCAGCGCAAAGCTGGCCCCTGAGGCCTGACGTCTGAGAGAACAGAGCCCGCGGGACACAGGCTCCCTGGATGGGGCCTGACCTGAGAGCCCTGTTGGCTACCCCATGAGCACTCTGCCCAGCAGCCCCTGCACAACCCCAGGAAACGGGGGCCCAGGTTCCCCACCCGGCCTGCACACAGATCCGTGCCTGGGGGCTCCTGTTGGCACGGCACTATTCCTAAGCCCTGGCTCACCCCAGGAAGGAAAGACCCAGCTTCAGGTACTCTTTGCAGCCCTTTGGCTCCCACTAAGGTCGTGGTTGCTGAAGCTTCTGTGTGTAGTTCGGGTGGGAA
The DNA here is from genome assembly GCF_000260355.1 of Condylura cristata. Lineage (NCBI taxonomy): Eukaryota > Metazoa > Chordata > Mammalia > Eulipotyphla > Talpidae > Condylura > Condylura cristata. The sequence goes on along the minus strand of NW_004567116.1, from coordinate 34,259,326 downwards.
TAGTACAGGGAGAAGACGGCAGGGAATATTGGGATCCAAGAGATCAGAGGAAGCAGGGCCCTGAGAGATCAACTAGAACCGCCCTGTCGCTTCTGGTGGATCATGCTTGGGACACAGAATGCAGAACCCAGCTTCCTCAGTTCCTTTGCTCCAGTCTCCCCCAAGAAACAGCTACCCCTGGCTCTCTGGCCTTCCTGGGACTCAGTTCACACATCCTCCTTTCGCCTTTTCCAGAGAACAAAGAATGTCAACGTTAATGTGGGGAATTGAAACCATTTCCATGGGAAGCTGGGACGCTCCCTGCTGAGGACTGCCTGGCTTTTTACAGGCCAGTCTGACCAGCACTGGCCTGTGTCCCTGAGAGGACAAGCCCTGCAAGGCGGCTGGCCTCTCTCTGCAAGTGATGGTGGGGTGTGCATGTCCAGGGCTGGGCCTGTCTCTGCCCCACCACACTTCTCTGGAGATGGCACCAGCTACCCTGAGGGCTTGGAAACGCCATGCTCTTGTCTGTCTGTCAGGTATGCCATCAGAGGCTGCTCACCTCGTTGGAAAGCAGGTCAGTGGAAAGCAGGCAGAAGGTGTTCTCCACTTCCTCACTTCAGTCTGTTTGGACAGGCTCTGTAGGATTCAAAAAAAAAAAATAAAAAACACATTTGAAACATGTCAGTGAGGCTCCGTAGTGGGTGATGAGGTTGTTTGGGCCTGGGTGGAGGTAGTGTGGGCTCGTTCCCTTGTAACCTGGAGCGCTTGAAGACAGGCATGCCTGTCCAGCTCGGACCTGCCAGCACCTCGGCAGGGGCTTCTGTCCCTGTGAGAAGCCCCTCCGGTGATGTAGTTCTCATTTACATGATGGTCTGGGTTCTAGACAGTTCTAAACTTGGGACCATTTTGAGGACGCTGGGACTCCACACTGGCGGCCCGTTTCCCAGTGAAGAGCGGTGCCATCTTCCCTCTGTCGTCCTGGCTTTGCGCTTCTTCCCTGACTTCAAGCAGAGACCTGCTGATGCTTGGGGCGATGGAAACAGAAGACTCTCAAAAGGCTGCTCAAGTTGTTTCTCTTCTATGAACAGGCTGATTTTGACCCTAGTAAGAGGGATCCAGTGGCAGGGTGGAGAAATCAGAAGCCCAGTGGGAAACTCTTGGCTTCTACTTTGTCCTCTGGTTATTAGGAGAAGAGCTGGATAGAAATTTCAGTGAGGTCAGGAACATGGACTGGGCTTCCCAGCCAAGGCATGGAGGAAGGGAGGCCATGGCATCAAAACCCCTTTTGGGCGTTGAGTGACAAGCAAAAACAGTTGAGTCACCTGCTTCAGACCTAGCCTCGCGAGGTCTGTTCTTGAAACCCCGTTCCTGTAATGCTGATTCCCTCTGACCACTGGCCTCACAGCCATGGTCCCAAAGACACAAAGCTGCCAGGGCCACTGAGACCACCTGGGCCCAGCCTCTCCCACAGTACGAGATCTTGCCTTTCTCACCCTCGACCCAGACGGCCCTTAGTGGAGCAGGGAACTCAGTGGAGTGGTCAGCCCCTAAGGGTGTGGGGCAGCTGGGGCTGAGGCAGCTCTCTGTGACTGCTGATCCCTGTGACGACTGCTGGAGCCAACCCCCAAAATTCTACACCCTCTGCCCCCAACAGCTCTGCAGAGTGGTGAAGTTCACTTGCCCAGTTCTAGCTTTTCTTTCCTTCTGGCTTCAAGGTGCTCTGTGTCTGTCTGTGTCCATGTGTCTGTGTGTACTCGGGGAAAAGGGCAATCTGCAAGCAACCAACTGAGGCTTCTTGTGATCACACTATGAGGAAGAGTAGCAAAGGAACAGGATGTAGTTATGATCACCTGTGGCTTTTCCTGTCACGCCCTTTAACCAGAAAGCATACCTGGAAAAGAGCCCACACTTTCTCCCAGCATCTCTGATCAGGAGGACACTGTCCCCTGAGTCATTTTTCACTCTGCATTACTTAAAGAAATCAGCGTGTTACACGGCATGCTTTTGGGTGAATCTGAACATATTCTAGTGAATGTGCCTTAAAAATCACGACACTAGTTCAGAAGAGGCATGTGAAGTCCACACCCATGCCGAGGATGGGCTGGGAGCCAAGCAACGTGATAAACACAGAAGACAACTTTTGGAGCCCACCTCCAGCGACAAGAAAGGTAACGATTATAGAAGCAGAAGTCCTTGCTTTCCTCACAGAGGGGTCTGCAGTGAGGGGAGAGGCGGGGCTGGCCACTCCCATGTCTGTTCTGCAAGCACAAACCCCATCTCTGGTGGGGCCCCTGGCTTTCCCTTACTGCAGTTAGCACTGGCCTTCCTCGCTAGAACTCACCATGGCCATGACATCGCTGTGAGCTCAGGCTGCCAGGAGGCTCTCAGCACATTCTTTCTGATGGCTGAGTGTGCTTTCTTGGGGATATCACGCTAGGTGGGCTTGACTTCCCTGCTGCCTGGGTCCCTTAGACCCTGCACTGCCCTGGGTCCTGGCCGGTAGGCATGAAGCTGCCCGTAGGACAGGCTGAAGGACAGACTCTCTGTCCTTGCATGCCTCCAGTTTGCAGTTCTCTGTCATCGCGGGGTAGTGGGGAGAAGGCAGAGCAGCAATATTGGGACAGTTTTGGTGTTTGAATTTTCCTACCAAGTTGAGAGAGGTAAGTTGGTTTTACAGGAAGCCCCACTGCACCTGGCTGCTTCTGAGGTTTTGAGCAAATCATATAATGTTTTGGGTCTGTTTTCTACAAATGAGATCGGGCTGACAAGCTTGTACTAGGGCTCAGTGTGTGAAAGCTAACCCTTGCTCTCATCACTACTTTCTAGCTCATCACTGTGCCTTCTTTCCTGAGACAGAAGTCACGCCCTGTCCTTTCCTCCTGGCCCTTCCTATCTCCCCCCCCCCCCCATCAAGGCCCAGACAGAGCTGGAGAAGAGACTGAGGTACTCAATGGCTCAGAAAGGGAAGGCCAAGTCTTGCCTCTGTAATCCTGCACTTGGTGACAAAAGGACTGGTCAGGATAGACAGGCAACGTTTCTCTTGCTGGGAGCATACATTTAGCCAGTTTCCATAATGCCTAGAATGTGTGTGTCTCTTTGCACAAGACTGTCTTTTCCTATTTTGGAGTGGTCAGACATTTTATTTTTGTTCAAAATTATCTGGAGTTTTAGACAAACTTGCAAAACTGTGCTTTTATTAAGTGATTTTTTGAATAAACCCTTTGGTATTCTGGAGCAAATGTATTTATTTATTGGTATGTGCAACGACAATGTTGGTATTTTCCCATGTTGACATTATGTATGTTGTAGAATTTAGTGTTTGTCTAAGTACAGAACATATATCAGCAAATTAAACTTGAATTGTTTCAACACTGCTGTGCGCTTCTTTAATCTCCACCCTGCCCACATAAAATGGAAAAAAAACTCTGTTTTCCCAATGTCGTTCCTTCCTTCAGTCCCAACTCTCAGAGAGGGATAGAAGGGTGGTAGAAACGGCATCATTGCAATTGGATCTCATGGCAGATGAGTCAAAACTGCTCCTGACCACACCCTTCCAGTTCCAGGGTAGCCAGGCCTTGCGGAGGCTGGGAAGGGCTGAAAGAGCAGCAAGATGGAGCTAAGGACTCTGGGCAGCACCTCGCTGCTTCTTCAGCTGTGCCCACTAGAAGACTCTTGCTGGAACCTTGAATGCTCCTGTGGGCCTGGCCTTAAGGACAACACAAACCAGAGAGCTGTGAAAGGTGGGGAAGGCCCAGGTGGCAGGAAGAAGATCCAGCCATTTGATCCTGCTGGCCCTACACCTGTTTCAGCAGTATGGCCATGCGTGGGTATTTTCTTTTCAGCTTGTAGCAGGTCCGCAGCCCAGAGCAAAGGAGGCTACAGTTGTGACCGGAAGCAGACATAGAAGATGAAGGCGGTCAGACTAAAGTCACCCAGAGGCTGGAGGAGGCTTCGTGTTGCCAGCACCTTCCTGGCCCGGGGACAGCCCGGCAGCTGGGCTGGGGACAGTGGTGACGTCCTTGACGGCACTGTGACAGGCACCTGCCACATACTATATACTCTGGGGCACTTTCTCAGAGCATCTCATTTAACCCTAACAGCCTTGCAAGGTAGGTATTATTCCAAATTCATGAATGAGGAAAAGATTGGTGCTTGGATCAGTCAAGGAACGAGCTAGTGCAAAAGGAGAAATTAGGAAAATGGGAAAGAAAATAAGGTTGGGCTGAGAGATGTGTATACAAATGTTCAAGGCAGAAACGTGAGCACCGCATATTCCCTTCAGCACTACCGGACAGCTGAAGTTCTAGGGTTTTCTTTGGACTATTTTCTGGGCTATGGAGGAACTTCCTAAGTAGGGTTTGTTTGTTACACCAGATTTCAAGTTTTGATGTGGCTGGGAGTGTGTCCGGCTTTCCGCATGGCCCCAGGCCTGCGGCTCTAAACGTGCAGTGAGACTAAAAAGGAAAGAGTGTTGGGTAGTAGGCAGGTTCAAGGCAATTGTTTTTAATACTTTTTCTGCAGTTGAGATACCTTTATTGTAGTATAAGTGACATACAGCATTTCAGTTTCAGGTGTACAGATACTTCAGCATGTGCAAGCACTGCAAAATGACCATCACAGTAAGTCTCTTAACCATTTTGGTGACTTTCAAGTTTCCAATGCCATGTTTTTAATTATATTCCCCATACATATCTGTGATGTATTGTAACTGGAAGCTATTCTTCCCCTTCATACACACTTGACTCCCAATCTTCTTCATTCTGGTAACTTACCTCCAATCTGTTTTTCTGTGTCTATGAGTTTGATTTTCTTTAGAGTCACACAAAAGTGAAATTATGTAGTATCTTTGTTATGTTATTTAACATAGTGCCCTCAAGGTCAATCCATGTTGTTGAAAATGGCAAGATTTCATTCCTCGTGATGGAGTAGTATTCCTTTGTGTGGATATATGCGTTACCATTTTTATCTATTCATCTACTGAGGACACTTACAATTGTTTCTGTATCTTGGTTATCACACGCTTAGTGAAAATGAGGATGCATTTATCCTTTTAAATTACTGTTCTCATCTTCTGATAAATACCCAGAAATGGAATTCGAGATATGGTGCTTTATTTTATTTTTTAAGAACCTCCGCATTGTTTTTTCCAGAGTGGCTTTACCAATCAATCTGTGTTCCCACCAATGGTGCACTAGGATTTTCTTTATATCTTTACCAACACTTGTCTTTTTGATGACAGCCATTCTGAAAGCTTTGTGGTGATGTCTTATTGTGGTTTCGACTTCATTTCCTGAGTGAAATGTGTATTCTTGATGCTGATCTTTTCATGTGTCTGTTGGATAGCTGTATGTCTTTGGGGAAATGTGTTCACTTTCCCTATCCGTATTTGAGTTGTTTTTGATTCACTGTTTTTTGAGTTGTAATACTTGTTTTAATGAATTTTGGAAACTGTTGATCAGATTATCACTTACAGGTATCTTCTCCCATCCAGTAGGTTGCTTTTGGGTGTGGTTTTCATTGCTATGCAGCAGCTCTTCAGTTTGATGCAGTCCTGCTGTTCATGCTTGCTTTTGTTCCTTGTTGGGATTCAGAGCCATATCTGAGACTGATGTCCAGAAACACAGTATGTGTTTTCTAGTTAGCGTTTCAAGACTCACACGAACCATTTTCAGTTTTTAGCATGTGGCTGTTCAGTTTTCCCAACACCACTTACTGAAGAGACTGTCCTTTTTCCCCATTGTATAGTCTTGTCATCTCTGTCTTAAGTTAATTAACCATTTGTTTGTGATTTTACTTCTGAACTCTCCAGTCTTTTCCACTGACACTTTTTAACGCCAGTCCCATGTTTTGATTACTACAGCTTTGTAATACCTTTTGAAATCAGGGAGCATGATACCCGCAGGTTTCTTGTTCCTCAAGCTTGCCCTGGCTGGTCGGGTCTTTTGAGGCACCATACAAAATGTAAGGCTTTCCCCCCCCCTATTTCTAGGGAAACTACTATTGAGATTTTCATAGGCATTACACTGAATTTGTAGATTGCTTAGGATAATATGGACATTAATTCTTCTAATCCACGAACAAGAGTATCCTTCTACTTTTTGGTGAAACTTTAATGTTTTCCATTTTTCTTTTTAAAGATTGATTTATTTATGCTTACAGAACTGGGGTATAGGGCAGAGGTGTGGTGGGTGAGAGGCTTCACCAGAGACAGAGTGGGGAGCAGAACCGGCTGACTGACAAAGTACACTGCTGAGGGGAGCATTTGGTGGGTCAGAAGAGGTCTGTCGCGCCATGTGGGTCAGCTCCCTGGCTGGGGATGGAACTCATGCTGCAGTGGCTCGGAGAGTTTCATAATGCTGTGCTTTAACCATTGTGCCACCAGGGAGAGCCCACTTTAATGTTTTTCAACAGTGTCTTGTAGTTTTCAGTGTATATAGTCTTTTACCTCATTAGTCGAGTTTAATCCTAGGTATTTTATTATTTTCAATGCAAATGAAATGGATTTTTTTAAAGAGCTGTTTATGCATGTTAATTATACATGATATATGTGTCACTTATTGTGGCCATATCTATATTTTCTTGGAAGTATGTTCCTTTTCTGGGTTATAGACCAGAGGTGCAGGGGTTGTGGGGATGAAAGGATTCCCCAGAGACAAAGTGGGGAGTAGACAGACAGATCTACTGAAATGTACTGCTGAGGGCAGCATCAGGCAAGACAGGAGAGGTCTGCCACATCATGTGGGTTACCTCCGTGGCCGGGGATGGAACTCATGCTGCAGTGGCTGCCAGCAGCTTCATAGTGCTGAGTCTTAACCACTAGGGAGGCCCTGAATTCCCTTTCTGATATTTAATTTTCTGATACTCAATTGTTGGTATATAGAAACACAATAGGTTTTTTTGTATATTAATGTTGTATCCTGCCATTTTACTGTATTTATTATTTCTAACAGTTTTTGGTGGTATCTTTAGAGTTTCCTATGTGTAAAACTATGTCATTTGCTTTTGCTAGATCTTCTAAAACTATGTTGAATAAAAGTGGTCTCATTCTATATCTTTGAGGAAGTTTTCACTGAGTATTTTAATTGTACATCTCCTATAAGGCCTTTATTAGTAAGGCCATACTTAGAACTTCTTGGAGGTACTTTCCTTCTCTGCCCACTATATTGAGAATTTTTATCATTAATGGATGTTGAATCTTACCAAATGCTGTTTCTGCATCTATTCAGATGATCAGGATTTTCATCCTTTATTTTGTTAATGTCATATCATGTTGATTTTTAAGATTCTGAACCATCCCATGCATCCCTGGAACAAATTTCACTTCATTATGGTGTATAATTTTTTCACTGTATTGCTGAAATTTCTTTGCAAATACATTGAATTTTTCATCTGTGTATATTAGGGATACAAGCCTGTAATTTTCCAACCCTGGCTGATTATTGATTTCTTTGCAGTTTGTGGTTGTACTGTTTCAGTCTCCATACTGGTGATTGGTTGATCTGACCTGATTTCTACTTCTTCATGACTTTCTTAAAAGGTGGTTTGCTTCTAAAAATGTATCTATTTTGGAGGGGGGCTGTCTAATTTGTTCACCTATAGATATTCATAGCAGTCTTTCCTAATTCTCTGTATTTTTGCAGTGTCCACTGTGATTCCTGTTTGATGTTATCTGAAGCTTTTTTTCTTATTCTAGCTAAAGGCTTGTCAATTATTATGTTTTCAAAGATTAATTGGCCTTTTCCTTGGACTTTTTGGTCACTTATTTCTGCTCTGATTTTTATTTCCTACCACTGACTTTAGGTTTTCTTTTTCTTCTTGCTGTAGGTGTGAGGTTAGAATGTATCTGGTGTTCTTCTTTAATATTGTTTAAGCAAATTGTTTAATTTCAACCGTATTATTTAATCTCCACATTGGCCTTATTTTTTTTCCAGCTTTCTTCTTGTAACTGATTTGTTTCCATACCATTGTGGTAGAAATGTTTGATATGGTTTCACTCTTAAATTTGAGACTTGTTTTATATTATGATATACAATCTATCCATGTGTACTTGAGATTATGTATCCTGTACATTAAGTTCATCCAGTCTAATGTGTTATTTAAGATGTCTCTAGATAATCCATCCATTGATATATGGGATATCTAAAAGTCCCCCACTTTATGACTTGTGTTGCTGTCAATTTCTCCCTTTAGGTCTAATAAGTTTTGCTTTGTTTTAGTGTCCTTCTTGGCAGAATGACCCTTTTGTCATTATTAATGTGTATCTTCTGTCATATTAGGCTGACTATGAACATGAGTGAAATTAGTTTCTTTTTTTTGAGGCAACATTGTATACAATATTGATTAGGTTTTAGGGGTACAGCTTCTCACCTCAGTAACTGTACCATGCCCACTAAGCAACTGGCTTCCCCACCTTCCCCCTTTGCCACCCCTCCCCACTGTGTACCGGCTGTCTTTCTCTCTCCTCACTTCTAGTCTGCGCATCCTTACACTGGACGTGGATCTCCGGTTGTCAATAGGCCGCATGTAGATGGGGCTCGTGTTTTATCCATTAAGCTACTGAGAATTTAGTCCAATTTATATTTTAAAGTAATTGTCAGTAGGTACATGTTTATTTCCATTTTGTTTTCTGGCTATTATATAATCCCTCTTTTCCTCTGTTCTTCTCTTGTTCACTTCCCTGTGAAGTTTGATGACACTTGTTATGTGTAGATTGCATTTACATTGTTTCTACTACAGATTGTTGCTTTGTTGTTAGCAGGAAGTTCACATGACAGCCTTTGTATATAAAATTTTATTGTTTATAAGTTGACAGCAACTTAGTTGAATTCATTCTAACAGTATTTTTACTCTTTCAAGCCCATTTTGTTTCTGATATCATTTAAAAAAATCTAAGTATACGCTGACTGGTTGAGGTTTTTGTTATGCTTTTTATACTTTTAGCAGGAGATTTTTTTGCTTCCCATGTTTATTTGCTACTAGTCTTGTGAGGCTGGTTGAGTGGTGAAGTTGTTAGCATTTTTCTGCCTGAGAAACTATCTTTTTTAGTTCTGATTTGTTGTGTCCATGGAAGGAAATAAGGTCAGGATTTTCCTATCCTGTTGCCTTGAACCAACTCTCTAACAAATCTTTTAGATGGACACAGATCCACGATAGTCCTGGTTTACAACCACTGTCCTTGCATAATTATTGCTAGAGCTGTCTTTTTCCCTGTGTCCCGGTTAGGACCATAGTTGTTTGCTCACCCAAGCCATGGAAGGCACAGAGTGTGGTTCTCACAGGCCTCTACCCCTCAGTTTACCCCCCCTGAACTTGGCTTCCAGATCATAAACATCACTAGCCCTGAGCAACTGAAGCACTTTCCTGTTAGCGCCAGGAGGAGATCATTAGGCTAATCACCCACCTATGTCACCAACTGTGGTCCCATAGGGTGGGCTTGTTTCCTAGGCCAAGTGCCTGCTCCCACAGGTCTGAATCTGTACTCTGTGGCAGATCAAATGCTGCACCAATGCAGAGAAATGAAGGCCATGAGGAAAGAGGCAGCAGGCAAAAATCAAAAGCCAGACCCACTTTTTGGTCAGCCCATTCAAAATGATTGCATTAACATTCAGAATAGTTGGCTCTGTGATACCTTACATACCAGCCTTATCAAAATTCTACAGCATGACTTTCTATCAAGAATGTCCTTTCTCATCCTTGTGAACCTCCTTGGTAAAGTCTCTAGGAAATACAGAAGTAAATTAACTACCACTTAAGTAGTTAACGCTTATGATAGGACCAGTGCTACTTTACAAGTCCTGATTATTTCATTTAGTCTCATAACCAGCCCACAAGAGCTAGGCTTACTCACCTACCTGGGATGTAAGAAAAATCAAGGCTTAAAGTTAAGGAGCTATCTCAAGCTTCTACACATAGAATAGGCTGGGTGGGATCAAGCAACACCTCTCTTCTGAAAAACTCACAATCTTGAACCCACTTATAGTTCATTTAAAAGTAAATTGGATGAGACCCCCATATTAAACCGCATATTTTTAAAGGTGGGAATTGAGCTTTTTCCAGTGTCTCTCTGAGTGGTGTATAATAAATGAACAGGCTAAAAGGATCTAACATGTACCTCTAACTGGAGAATTCTATCCTAAGCCAAAAAGATGAGGAGAATCCAGACTCCCTGGTTCAAATAAATGCACCCATCAAAAAAGGAGAGGGACAATTTATCATCACAGTGAAGAGCACCTACCTTGTTGTTTTTAGTGCATTTTAAATTACACTCTTTATAAGTGAATCAAATGTTCTACATGGAGATAGATGCAAACTATTTTCTATAGACTCACTTTCAGTGACTTAACAAGAATGCCTAATCTTGTCTAGATGAGGCCACACCTGACAGCAGTTGGTAAGCTTATCATGTGATTAAAACTATTTCCCAGGCATCTCATTTGTACCAATTGTGCCAGGCATAATGAACTCTAAAAGCCATTCGGCCTTTACATAATTTGCAGGCTTTCTATATTTTATGACTGGGGCTGTCCTTAGGTGTATACTTACTTTAAACTCAGGTCATACAGGTAAACCTGAATCCATTCATCCTTCTTAGGTTCACAAGTGCCATGTTAAGATAGACCTAGCAGTTTAGACATTAGGCCTTTGGTTTGGTCAGAACCCCTTCAGTTCTAATCTACTTGTTACTTTTTCTCCAGTACTATCAAATGAACCAGATATCCAAATAGTGAAACAAATGGTCTCCTCCTCTGGCACAGCAAATTGGAACTCTGCAACTTCCCTGCTGGGCTGGCAGATTACATGCTCAACCTTTCTTGTTTCACTTCATATGGTTTAAGAACAAACTTTCCTGGCATGACACACAGGTAAGTACAGTCCATCAGGACATGCTTCCTTGTCACTGGCCCCTTGACCTTCTGACATCTCATGGCAGGACACCACTAGGGCAGGCTTTCCCACAGCTGCTAATGTCTGCAAGGCAAAAACTAGTTTATCTAAAATTCTGCTGGCTGCTGAAGGTCAGAGGTGCTTCTGGATTTAGCAGTTCACTTAAGCAGAGCATAGGTGAAAGAAACTAGAGATCCAGGTAGTATCTGAGCCCAATAGAGCTCTGTATTCATTCTCAGGTCAGTGGGAAATGCTACTCTGGTGAAAGGTATCTGAGGTCATCATTGCTTTCCTTTAAGACAAAAACAAGGCCCTCACTGTGTAGGAAGGGGCTTCAGCTCAAACAATAGCCTTACCCTGCTCTGGCCCCATTGTCCTCATAAAAATGTTTTCCCAAGCCCAGGGACAACCAACCTGCTCAAGGCCCAGACAATAAGGAGACTTGGAATTGAAATCTTCATTCCTGCAACTATGAGCCTCATCATGCGAAAGGTGACATTTGCTCCCAGGTAAGACATCTGTTACTCCTACAACAGAGCCAGACCTCTGTCCTGCAGTCCCACCTATAATCACAATAGAATAAACATAATGCCCTGATGGCTCAACTCTGATGGAGGGAGAGACTGAAGCTGTCTTGTTCACAATGGTCTGTTTTACAAGGTGACAGGTGTGTAAGATACATGACATCTATGGTTGTGGCTACTGGCTATGGTATGTGAACATAGGAAGTATGGGAAACAGGGCAGAGAATGAAATCAGAGCAGGAAAAGGTCACCCCAGGACAATAGTAGCAGATTTCACCAAACTGGCTGTTTTCATTCTAAACCCTGTGGGTTCCGCCTCCTCAACATGCCACCTCTATATGCTGCCATCTTGGTGTTGACGCTCATTCCTTCGTCTCTGAAGTCTTGGGGCCATACTTCCTTGGTGGTTTCTTCCTGCTCACTGTGACTGTCTATACTGAATTCTGTGTTTTCTGCCAAGACAGCAGGATCCTCTTCTTCATGAAAATGGCAGGAACATGCTTTTGGCTTTGAGTCAGAAGAGTGAGCAGAATTATCTTCCTGGGCAATGGGGTCAGTGGGCATTTCCCAACCCACATGGTCTGAGTCTTCTGTGAGCACTCCCATTCTTTCAGCTATTTCTTCAGCAGAAGGTTCTCTTGGGTCAGGGTAATCCACCAGGATGCTTTTGTGCTTACGTTTGATGCAATCTGAAATGTCGTAAACTGGGTAAGTCTCTTCAGGGTAACCTAGAGAGAAAGTAGTAGAAAGCCTAATAAAGACTGTGTCAAAACAAAATACCAGCCTTAAAGAATATTCTTGGGTAGCAGCTGGCCTAGTCTAACAAACCCATTTAAGAACCCTCTAAGACAACACTGAAGTTTCACTTGAGAAAGTTCTTAAAGATCTGGTTGACACTTGAAAATCCCTCCTTATGTACAGGGTGCTGGGGGCAGAGTGTCAGTCTCACATCTCATGCTTCCTCAGTAGTGACAAAGATTCTACAAGGGCCTCAGTTTAAAAAAAAAAAAAAAAGGTACTGAACACCAGATGGAGAGAGCATAGCTCAAGGCTAATGTTTATCATTTCTATTTGGAACCATTTCCAAACCTTCCTAGCGGGGTGAGAGGGGAGGAAGCAAGGAACATGGAGCACCAAACTTGGTTATCAAAACAACTGAAATGGCTTGCAAGTGTCAGAAACAGAGAATGCTTTAGCAAGACATGCCCAAGATCCCAGAGGACGAGCACTGCATTTTCAGAAGACAGAATTCCCATTGTGGACTTCTTCGTCTTCACAAAATGGAACAAAAGAAAACAAGGCTGGTAAACAAAATGAGTAATACTGTACTGAATCCCAGCTATGATAATGAAGAGAGAAAATGTTGCCAAATTAAAAGAAATGAAGTAAGTCTGTGTCAGCCAAGCCTGAGCAGCAGACGGGCCACGCTGGAGCGCCAACACCAGGCCTGGCGAGAGCCGCTGCCCATGGTGCTGCGTGAAAGCTCAATGCCCATGTGCACGCTGTGATAACTGGCAAACTCGGCCCTAAGGTAAATTGCTTTTTGCTTACAAATTCTCAAGAGTAGGGATATTTTTTAGTGAAGTGTAGAGCATGGAGAGACATTTTTACCATTTACCCTCCTTTTTTTCCCCTGTTGTAAAAGTCATGCAGATTCACTGTAAGAATTTGCATAAGAAAATTTCAGTATACGTTTTAAAAAGAAAACACTGATAATTTGTTGCATTATATTACCCTGACCCTTTTATCATGTATAAACATGTTTATTTTTTCTAATGATCATATTCTACATAAAATACTGCATGTACCCTGATTTTTTTCATGGGCATTTCTCCATGTATTAGGCATTTTTAAGCCTGACTGCAAAATATCCCCTCATAAATGAGATCTCTGAATATAAATCCATATACACACTTCCCTATCTTTCACACTTCTAGAAACATGAAAACTAGACCATTTTTATACTCTGCCAAATTACTTTATGCAAGAATAGTACATTTTTAGTCCGACCAGTGATGTAAACTGTCCATCATCCTTCTTCCTTACCAGCACTGACAGGAATCTTGCGTCTGGGAATTGCAAAGCTCACTAGCTGCAGATGGAATGCTGAGCAAAAGGGAGATCAGGCAGCTTCCCGGGTCAAGGGCAGGTGTTGTGATGTTGACTCACTAGTGGGCCTCAGCCACTGGCAGCTTTGAAGGACTTCTTTTTCTGACATGTTCTTGCCTTCTCCCCACACCAAAAACAAACCTTACCTTTGGATTCTCAGGGCTATTCTGCTTTAAGATGGGGTGGCTTGCTGAGGAAATCAAATAGTAATATTTGCTGAGGTAGCCAGTATCAGCCAACATTTATGGTTACTTGAAGACTCCATTAAAAATAGGAGCAAGCGGGCCCTCTCTGGTGGCACAGCGGGTTAAAGCCCAGCACTGAGCAGCTAAAGCCACTTCCGCATGAGTTCAATCCCCGCCTGCCCCGGAGGTGACCACATGGCGCGTCAGACCTCTCCTGACCCGCCCGCTGCTCCCCTCAGCAGTGTACTTTGTAGATCTGCCTGCTCTGCTCCCTGCTCTGTCTCTGGTGAATACTCTCACCCTCCATATCTCTGACCTGTACCCCAGTTCTGTATGAATAAATAAAATCTTTAAAAAAAAAAATAGGAGCAAGCAACAAAAATTCACTGGTCATGTAAAGAAATTAACAAAATAAGGAAGTGTTTCTATGCAAATGATATAAATAGCCCCTGAAAAGGAGTTGACATTAATCCCTGGTTTTAATACTACTTAAGAAGCCATTGCATAAAGCCAAACCATACTTCAATATGAAGGGAGGAAAATGAAGGAAGTTTAATTTTATTTCATAATTAGGATTTCCTGATAGCTTAACAGGAGAAGAAAAAAGGTTAAAATACTTGGTTTTCAGTCATATCCACAAGTCCAAGTTAAGGCATTATCCTAGGATAACGATATAAATGACCAAAAAAATTAACTTCAGGATATCCAGTCACCAAATTACTGAAATTCTACAATGAGAAGGTAAAGTAGGTTACATAGAACTAATCAAGAAATTGTAAAAAAAAAAAAAAAAATTAGCCAAAGAAAGACTACTCACTGCTCTATATTAGGGGATTAGGGGGTGGGCATGGTATGTATTTAAATATTATTACAAAGATACAAGTGGTAACAATTATTAAGAATTATCGATGTAAAATCATTGAAAAGGTTATAACGTTACTATCATTGCTAATACTTAAAAAAAAGTCTATCTTCAAAAGTTAGTATTACTTGCAGTTAACATTCCACAAATTTGTCAACAAAATCTAAGGCAAGTAGAAAATAAACAATGATTTTGCCTTATTTGGGAACAAGGTTTATGATTTGTAATTTGTAGGAAACAAGGAATCCCAACTTTTATTGATTAGTAAATGTTTTTTAAGTAGTTGTAGATTTTATAGACACACTATTTGTTCTCATATATACTATAAATGTTATAAATGTTAAACTGTGGTTCTGTGATACACAGAAGTGGAAAGAAGTGTCTTCAAGCCACATTAATTTCTTAAAAGCAATGCAAGAAGTAGGTGATCTTATTTAAAATAACTGGACTCACATGCAGTTTCAAGAAATGATCCAGAACATTTTTCCCACCACAGCAATCCCTTTTCTGGTGAGAGCTACTCCTTTTTATCCCACCCACTCCTTAACCCCTGTTCTAGCAAGTACTATCTCTGTTCTCTTTTTCTGTTTATGTCACATTTTAATAGAACCACACAGTATATCATAACTTCCGAATTCCCTTCTTCATCACTCAGCGTTACCTGGAA
Organism: Condylura cristata; assembly: GCF_000260355.1. Taxonomy (NCBI): domain Eukaryota; kingdom Metazoa; phylum Chordata; class Mammalia; order Eulipotyphla; family Talpidae; genus Condylura; species Condylura cristata. The sequence continues at coordinate 34,244,113 of NW_004567116.1, read as the reverse complement.
ATCCATCCAGTTTGTTGCATGTGTCCGTGGTCAGCCCTCTGTTGATGAGTCAGTCATCACAGTTTAACAGGTACCAGCTGAAGGATGTTAGGCTGTTTGAGGGTTCTACAAATAGTCTATAAATATTCATGTACAGGTTTTATGTGAAGGAGGTCTTACTTTTTCTGATCTCAGGAGTATAGCAGTTTGTACAGCAGCTGCATGTTTTGTTTCTTTTTTTTAAGTGCATGAGCATCTGTATTACTTTACACCCACAGCGGCACTTGGTGGTGGTATGGTTTCTCAGTTCTGATAGGTATGTGATCATATCATTGTAATTTTCATTTCCTTAGTGACTAACCATGAACATCTCTTCATGTGCTCATTTGCAGTTGTGTGTCCTCTGTGGTGAAATGTCTATCTTTTGCCTGTGTGTTTTTAAGATTTATTTACTTTATGCATACAGAACAGGTAGAGTGATGAAGTACACTGCTGAGGGGAGCAGAGGGTGGGTCACCTCTGGGGCCAGGGCTCTAACTTGCACTGAAGCTGCTGGCTTGCGTCCTTACCCATTGTGCCACCAAGGAGGGCCTTTTGCCTCTTTTTTTTTTTTATATGAATTTTTCATTAAAAAACTGCTTCTGATGTCAAGTTTAAGAACTATCTAACTCTGGACCCAAAGATTTTCCTAAAAGGTTTATAATTTTACATTTTGCATTTAGGTCTACTATCTACCTTTAACCTTTTATAATGTATGAAACTTAGGTTGTGTATATTTCTATGGGTCTATTTCTGGTTTCTCTGTTCTGATTCTGACAATCTATATTCTTATACTAAACAATAATTACTGTATTGTATAATGCTGGAATCAGATGGCAGGTTGCTCTTCCCTATCTTATTTCTTCTGTTTCATTTTAGAATAAGCTTGTCTGTATCTACAAAGTGTCTTGCTGAGATTTCAACAGGGATTATGTTAAGTCTTGTCACTTTTGAGAAAAAGTAACATTTTCTATGGTTTTCACCATATAAGTCCTATATGCCTTACTAGTACGGTTTTTAAAAAATAGCCAGAGTAGAGGCTGTTCTGGATTCACCCTAAAAAATCCTAAAATGTTTTAAGAGGGTCCAATATACCAAGAAGAAGTTTCACTATTTAGAATACAAAAACCAAATTCACTAGACACAAAACTGAAACCTGTAAGATAAGTAGTCAAGACTGTTCAGAAGTTGTTATAAATATGCCTTATGTTTAAAAAGGTAGAAGAAAATGTGAATATACTAAGGGAAATGAAATTATTGCTAAATGACCCAGAAGGAACTTTTAGAGATAATACAATATTTGAATTAAAAGTACATTGAAAGATGAAAAGTAGATTTATATACTGCAGAAGAAAATAGTAAATTTGAAAACACAGCCAGAAAACAAGGACAGTCCATACATGGCATGGTGGTAATACAGACATCATTAATAATGACCAAAAAGTAGTTTGAAAATCAAAGTTCCTACCTTAAAAAACTAGAAAAACATCAAATGAAACTGAAATGTAGTTCTTTGATAACAAAGTTAATAAACCTCTGACTAGGACAAAACATTATTTCCTTGAAAGAAAAACTGTCAAAGCTCTCTCAAACAGTTTAACAGTACTATTCAGGTTAAAATTCACTTACAGTTATGTGTGTCTCCCAATGAAGAAAACAAGGCCCAGATGGTATCACTGGAGAATTGCATCTAACCATTTAAAGAATAACAGCAATTCTATAAAAACACTTCCAGAAAGTAGACCATATCCCAATGCATTTTATGAGACCAGCATTATGCTGAAATCAAGATCAGGGACATTATGAAGAATATTGATCTGTGGTTTTCTATTCCTATAAGCACAAAAAACCCTTAGAAAATTTAATCTAGCCATATATATCATGAAAAAGTAGGATTTATTCCAGTTAACAAAGCTGTTGAAACATTCAAAACCAATGTAAATCATATTGCCAGACAAACAAAACTATAATCCTCTCAGTTGATTAAAAAGCATTCACAATTTAAAACTCAGCAAAATAAGATTAGTAGGCATTTCTTCAACCTGTAAAAGGATGGCCTTGAGAAACCAACAGCTCACATCATTCTAGTGAAGAAAATATGAATGCATTCCCCACTAAATATCAGAAAAATGAACACTTTTGTTCTTACTATACCTATCCAGTATATCGTTTTAGAGGACCTAGTCAGTGCAATTGGTAAAATATGTTGGAAAGGAATGCAAAACATTCTTTCAGATAATTTCATTGCTTATGTAGAAAATCCTAATGAAAAAAACTAATTCTGGCCCTCCCTGGTGGCGCAGCGGGTTAAAGCACTACACTGAGAAGCTAAAGCCACTTCTACATGAGTTCGATTCCTGCCTGCCCCGGAGGTGGCCACATGGCGTGGCAGACCTCTCCTGACCCACCCGCTGCTCCCCTCAGCAGTGTACTTCCTCGATCTGCCTGTTCTGCTCCCTACTCTGTCTCTGGTGAAGCCTCTCACCGCCCCTGAGCCTCTGGCCTGTACCCCAGTTCTGTATGTACAAATAAATGTTTTAGATCTGTGTGCTAAAACCTACAGAACACTGTTGAGGAAGATTTTAAAAATCAATGGAGAGATAAAACGTTCAAGGACTACAAGATTCAATATTGTCACATCAGTTCTTTTCAAATTGATTTAAAGATCACTATAATGCCAATCCAAATTCCCATTGAATTTTTGGGAAGAATTGGACAAAATGATTCTAGATTTAAATGAAATTGTTAAGAGCCTAGGGTCACCAAAAAATTTTTGGAAAAGTAAACAAAGTCAAAGAACTTGTACTGCCTGATTTCAAGACTTAATGTAAAGACAACAAATTAAATACACTGTGATAGTGGGAAAATAACATAGCCCAATGAAACAGAATAGTTTAAAATAGACTCACACATACATGGTCAACTGATTTTTCAGTCAACAGTATGTTGGTAATTAAATGTAACAAATCACCTGGAACCAAGGACACTATGGGGAAAAAGTAATTAATTTAAAATGGATCACAGGCCAAAATGCAAGAGCAAAACCCATAAAACTTCTCATAGAAAACATTGAGGTTAGGCAAAGATATGTGAATCACAAAGGGATAATGATAAACTGGACTTCATCAAAACAAAAACTTCTGTTCTTTGAAAGATGAAAGTCAAAAGGCAAGCTATAGGCTATGAAAACTTTGCAACGTGCACCATCAATAAAGATATTATCCAGCATGTATAAAGTGCTCATATCTCAATGAAAACACAACCCAATTTGAAACATGGCAAACAATGTGAAGAGACACTGCCAGAGATATACAGATGGCAGACGCATGAGAAACTATTCAATGTCATCAGACATTGGGGGACTACAAATCAAACTCATGACTGAGATACAACTATACACTGAGACAGCTAATATTTAAAAGACTGACAACACCCAGTGTTAAGAAGGATACAGAGTAACTGCAAGTCTCTACCACTACTGATGGCAAAATGGCAGAGCTACTCTGTCAAGCCAATCGACGATTTCTAATAAATTTGAATTATTTACTTACTATAAAACCATGCCCAGGTATACACTCCAAAGAATTATAAATACACATCCAAATAAAACCTTGCACATAAAAGATTAGGCTATTCTGAATTAAGCTACCATAAAACTGGAAACAAACCCAAATATTATGCAATAATTAAAGAAAGTGATATACTCAACACAATACTCTCAAAAGCATTATACTAAATCAGAGAAGCCAAAAACAAGAGCATGTGCCCATGTGACCCATTCATATCGGAAATGCCAAAGATAGAGCCACAAAGCAGCTCCTTGCCTGGGGCTCGAGAGTAGGTGCAGAGGGGGAGGGAACTTTTTGAAGTGATGGAAGTGTTCCATATCATGACTGGAATAATTACACAACTCCACTTTTGTCAAGTCTTAGAACTGTACACTCAAAACGGGTGCATGGTGTCATCTATATCAGCAATAAAGCTGTTCTTTAAAATATGTGTGAGATCTCTTTTGGGGGCTGACAAAGGAATGAAAAGATACTACTTACCTTCCCAGTCTTCCATGTAAGGGGCCTCCTCAGCTTCTTTCTCTGGAGAGGGTCTGTCAATGAATTTTCCTTCTTTCATAACCCTGGTAATTTCTCGGAGCTGATGCAGTAACCGCTTTTCTTGGTCTGAAGTCACGGTGTGTGCTCTGCTTAGAGATAACAGACAGTGCAGCCAGTCAGTGTAAATATTCAAAGGCAGAGAACATAAACGTCACTACAACCTGTCTCCTTGAAGTCCAACAGCAGCAGATAATTATTCTGGGAACTCATCCTGGAATTACATAGTTGGTAACTAGCTGTGTAAGTTCAATGCTTTGATTCTATAAATGCAAAAATGAAGGCCCAGAATAGATCAAGTGGTGGCTTGCAGTCCCACGATGAGTTAACATCAAAACTGGGATCAGTCCCCAGATGTTACAGGTGTGCTTTTAATCTGCCTCTGCTCACATTCTCAAATCTCCAAGCATTTTCACTGTTACATTACTATGGCTATATCATCATTTGCTTCTCAATTCACCAGTTTGGAAACATTTGGGCTTTTATCCAGCTTTATAGTAGCTTGATTCTGAATAGCCTAATCTTTTACATGCAAGGTTTTATTTGAGTATGTAGTTTTATTACAAGGGACTTTTCTCTAAAACAAGGCCATCAAAAGAAAAAGCATGCTGCACCATTAACCCCAAGTAGTGAAAAATATTCTATGAGGCCAACCTTAGCCTCTTCAAACTTAGCCTACATGTTCAGAACATGTCATGTCAGTTATAAAGAAATAACCGAAAATATCAATTGGATCAGTGTAACAATCATCTAGGCCAGAGAAATTGGAGAAACCAAGGCCCACAGAAGGAAATTTCTATATTTACAATATCTATTATCAAATCAAAATTTATCATGCAAAGAGGGCTCACAAGAAAAAGTAATCAATAGAAACAGACTGCAAAATGAAACAGAGGAAGATCAATAATCAAACCATTCAGAAGTTGCTATAAATATGCCTTGTATGCTTAAAAAGGTTGAAGAAAATATGAATACACTGAGGGAAATAGACTGCGGTTTTAAGAACATAAATAGCCTCTGAAATCCTGTGATTGTATAAAACTGGTCCCAGGGCAGAGTTCTCAATTTTATGAGTAGGATCCACCCCCAAATTCAGCGGGCTTGCTAGCACTATGGCCTTAGGACAGCATCCTGTGCAAATCCCAAAGCACAGTGCGTAAGGTCCCGCCATGGTTGAGAAAACCTGAGCTTCAGCCCCAACTTGGCTGTCTGGGCAAATACCTGCAAACCTAAGAGTGGCTTAAGGATATGAGTGTGGCCGTTTTCTTTGAAAGGCTCAACCCTATTTCTCCACCTCACAATCATGGCCTCAAGAAATTGACCCTGTACTACAGAGCAAACCATCACTCTATACAGATGTCTGGTGTAGGGTAGACAGGCCCTACTCAGAAAACTGAGAACACTGCTCTTGGGGCCAGTTTCACATGACAGCAGATTTAACAGAGGCTATTTGTGCTTTTAAAGCCCCCAAAGTATTCAAGGTCAGTACAACACTCATGAGGAGAAAATGTTAAGCTCTCTGCCAGCTGTGTGGACATACCATCTATTTTCCAGTAAGCCAATTCTCAGCATTTTTTCTTTTTTATACTAGCCTAGTAAACTTTAGTTTTAATGTCTGTGGGAAAAAGAAAACACCAGATATGACAATGGCAATGAAGTTATAACATCTTCAGACCTCAGTGGGAGGAAAATAAACCCCAGGAACTCTACTTCCACACTAAAAGTCATCAAATTCACAAGCTGAAAAAGTCTGTTGCATAGTCAGCTAAAAAACTAACATTTATTGGGCCTCTTACCAGACTACTCTTCCTGACGTCACACTGCTCACGGTTCCACATAAAACCTAATTCTTACAACAGTCACCTTTGTGGGAAGCTTCTGGGGCAGGGGTGCCCAGCCAGAAGAGACTATGCTTATCACTGAGCTCTTGCCCTCAGTCTGCACTAAGTGCTTTCTGAGCTTTCCTGAAGAGAACAGTCTTGATTATGTTTCCCAACTTAATTCAGAGGGAAGTCTAGGTTAGGAGAAGCAAACATCAAGAAAAACTTCCTCAAAGAAATAAAAAACAGTGTCTTGGTCTTGCGTATTCCTGTTTTCCTTACAAGCCTCGGGCAGTTCATCATGACCCACTTTATGTTTCTGAACATATCACAATGAGCATCTCAGGGATTCTTTATTATCTTGACTTGGTGTTACACCCCTGAAGGTCAGTGACCCAGTCATAACAATACAGGCACAGTGCCATGTACATCTCCGTGCTTGATAAATTTAGTTCAATTGGCCTCCATTCTTCTCTACTCATTTCCTACCACCTCCTTAGAATTTGGCTTCCCATTCATCATTTTATCAAAATTTGTGAAAATTAATGACCACTCTACTCTCAAATCCAAGTCTTTTGCTCACATTTCATTCTTTTTAACTTGTCTGTTCTGTGGGTAATTTGCTGAACACCCTCCTTCCGAGGCTGCTGATACATATGTGCTCACCCCGTCCCTTTTATTTCTGATCTTGGCTCACTTTCTTTTGACCTCTTAAAACAGTTTTCCTGAAGGCTCAACTCTGTTTCTCCATCTTACCATCATGCCCTCAATAAACTGACCCCATATTGCAAATTAAACCATCACTTAACACTTAACGGATGTCCAAAGTCTGTCTAATTTTGACTTTTTACACAATGGCCAGTTTCATAACCCCTCTGATCTGGGCATTTCCATTAGGAAGCTTTGCTATGAAGAAATCTTAAATTCACCTTTCAAAACAGTTCCTAGTTGGCCCAACATCATGAACAGCTGCAGGAATGGCAGGCTAGGAGAGGCTGGGCATGGCAGACTCCAAGATGTTAGAAAATAAAGTTGAGAGATAACCTCATCAGGCTTTTTTTTTGAATTCTATAAACCCAGAGGAATCATCGAGTTCTGAACCTAAGCCTTAATCACCGAGAGAATGAAACCGTTTCTTATACCACCATTCACAGAAAGGAATTCAGATCAGCAAAAACCTGCATGCTGCCACGACATGGTATGATAGGGCTTAAGGATGTGCCTCACTTTCCCTGTGCGCCTTTCCTCTGACCCTGACCTTCGGGTTTCCAAACTTGTGTCCTCTGTTCTTACTCTATTACACAAATTTCCATTGTGCAGTATTATATAGATGCTCTGATGACACCTCAGCTATAAGCAAGGCTGCATACATGATTCCTAACCCATGACAGCTTTTTTCCCTTCTAGTGCTTTCATCTTAGTCGATCACCTTCCTTCCACTTTGGGCTATACAGCTCCAATTCCTCTCATCTCCTTCATGTTCTTATTTAATTAGCAATTTTCCTTTGGGCAACCACCTCTTTTTCCACTTACAGTAAAGGCTGAGATCAAGCCTCCCATCCCTTCTCTTTCCAGGGTGGCATGGGGTCCAAGGCCAGGCATCACAGTCTGCTGCCTTGACTGCAGTGATTAGTCCAGTAAGTCTAGGACTCAAAGTGGGCCCAACTGCACTTTTTCCTAAACTGGATCTTGAACACAGTGAAGCCTGATCTGGAAACGTTTCATGTTAATTCATCCTGGCAGCAGTTAAGAGCTTGATCATTTGTTCCTGTTACCTAATCCCCAGCTGTTCTAGCTCCCATTCTTTCTGAAACCTTGATCTTCAACTATACCTCTGATGTGAACTATCCCCTATTTTCCAGTAAATTTTGCTACTCCCCACTCCAGATTTTGCTGCCTATGGTTGGCTGCTTGAAACCAAGGACTCCTGATAGTCTGATATCTTCTCCTTTGTGAAGTCCCTTTAAAACCTTCTTTCTTTTCCACTCTTACTGGTTAGAACTTTTTAAATAACATTCTGACATGCAGCTATTATATACATACATGCATATATATATAGCTAAGTTATTTTTCTGTTGCACAAGCAGTCATGACATTTCTTCTCAAAGCCTTCAGAGGGTCAGTGTCTATGAGATGCATCTAGTAGGATTATTCAGGGATCACAGATTAGGAAATGAAGAGGAAGATTACTAGGGAATGGCCATGAGTTATTCTTCTATCATGATCATCCACAAATGCTTATATCAAAAATACTCATTTTCAACATTAAGTACTTATTTAGTAGCTATTATGTAAACACTGTAGACAAAGCACTGAGTGTGCCCTTAAAGGTTCTGAATCACGGCAATGAATGCTTGCAATCTGTAGACCCACATACACACTCAACCCGCCTGCCCAGGTGGTTTGCTGCTACAGTTTGTACTCCCACTTCTCCCCTCAGGCAATCCCATACTTTTAGGAGGAAAATCTTTACAATTTCTGACCCTAAGGACAGAGCAGGAGACACCTCAATTCTGCTTCCTAGATCTTTTACTTAGTTTTTGTGTCCTTGGGCTGGATATTGTGCTTAATATCAGACATCATGACAATACCAACTTCCTAGGAGTCTATTATTTAATAATGTCGATGGGCTTACACTGTTCATGTGGGAAAGCTGTGTGAAAAGTTCTATTGAATACTAAAAAAAACTTCCCCTTCAGAATGCAAACTACTACCACCATTATGGAAAACAACTTGGATTTACCTTAAAACTAAAAATGGAACTACCATATGATCCAGCAATCCCAGTTGGGCATATATCCAAAGACTATGAAATCATTTATATAAAACCCCGTATGTTCCATGGTAGTCACAGCAGCATTAAGTAGGAACTAGAAGCAGCTTAAATTTCCACTAGCAAATGGCTGGATCAAGATGGTGTGGTCATAAGAAAGGATGAAACATAGCTATTTTCAACAAAATGAAGTTTGCAAGAATTATATGCAGCAAAGTAAGTTGGAATGAAAAAACAATTGCTAGACAGTTTGATAATGCAATAATGTAAAAACACTTTCAAAAACTAGTGGACATCAATAAACATCCTGAGGGCTTCAAGATTAAGAGGGAAAGACAAAGGGCTGATAGTGGGGGAAATTTATATATTCCATACATATATAAATTAAAATCCACCAAAGAATGATGAGCAAATGGAGAAGAAAAGGACTAAATTAGAAATAAATTTAACCTTCTCCACATTTTCAATTCTTATATAAGCATCAAGATGAAGTTTCAGAAAATAGTCTACTTCTAAAGTTGCAAACAAAATCTTACAGTTATAGGATAAATGTTATATAAAAGGATTTAGAAGTCTTCTTTGTGTTTAAACTCTCTCCTTAGGGGTATTACCTTGCCTTAGGGGCAGTAGACAGCATTAGATGATGGAGCATTTGATCTGAGCAAATAAGTCTGAACAGTGGTGAATAGTACTAAGAAAATATTTTCATGTGGTTTCTTATTCCAAGGCCCAGGAATAAGAGGCTGTGTTCACAGGAATACAACTATGGTTTCCATGACCCTGGCCAGGGCTTTGAATAGACCAAGGCCAATATAGAGGTATCTTCTGAAGCATGAGGGTCTCTAAAAATCTGGGTCATTTCCCACTCAGATTGCGAGTGGCAACTACAGGGTAAAGGTAGAAAAGACTAGTAAGTATAGTTGTATACATTGGATTAGTCACACTCATACAACCACACATACACTGGAAAATGTATAGAAAGCATTTAGGTCAGAGTTTGGTCCTTAGTAAACAGTAAACAGATACAAACTATTATACAGTCACAAAGACACATTCATGTGTAGATATACACAAATATCTAAACCACTGTGAGGAAAATTAAAGATAGTCACCCATTTACTGAACCAAAAATTCAAAGCTCCTGGGGCATCAGGCAAGATTCATCCTCATAATAACCATTTTGCAACATTATAGACATTTCAGGGAGAAGCCAACATAAATGGCTGAAATGTTCACTCATTTCCCAATGAGCCAAAGATCAGTTAAGGCCAGGGCCAGTGAGCAGGGTGAGCAGTGAGCATAGGGAGTGGGGTATTAGTAACCACCAAGACTGGCTAACAGAAGAGACCAAGATGGAGCAGGGTTTTCTGGCAAAGACTCCACAGTGGGCCTGCGGGGCTACAGGAAGGGCAGTTCAGTACATCCTCCTGCAGGGCACCTTGCCACTCACCTCCGGTTCCTGCAGTTTCATGCAGGCCAAAGTGACACTAAATTCCTCTTTGTTTTCTTAGTTGCTACCACGCCACCAACCTCCAGAGGCTGCCTTTTTAGATCCTACTGCAAGAGGATTAAGTCTCTGGCCAGGTATCGGAAGGCTAGTTAGGTCCTGACACCTATTACATGCCTAAGTTTGTGCTGGAATAGTCAACACAAAGCATAAATATCTAGTCTGATCTTTGCTCTCTTCTCTCATTTTGCCTTAATTATAAAGCATAAAGTTTAATAATTTTATTTCACTTAAAGAGAGAGAGAGAGAAGAACCTGGTCATTTCACCCTACAAGAGTTGCTCATAAATTTACTCACTCTCACAGCAATATCTATGACACTGAACATATACTTTGGCAACTGAGATTGCTTGATATGTGGAAATGCTAAATAAGTGAGAAGTAAATAAGTTGACAGTATATAAAATGAAAATATCAGTAACTCATAAAGAAAAGCAATTTTTGAATTGATTTTCTCAAGTAAGGAGTCCTGTTATGTGAAAACCTACCTCTCACCATTAGGCCCCACTCTGCTGATTAATCTTTCCATGGCTTCCTCTGTCTCTTTCAGTTTTTCTTGCAGTTGAACAAGCTCAAAATTGGCTGTAAAATAAGCATCAATCTGAGAACCACAATATGTAAAACTCCCCAACCTTTTCCAATGAAACACAGCTGGTTATGACACTACAATAACACAGGCTGGCTTGAGACTCAGAGACTGAGCATCTGTCCCACTTGTCCAACCCAAATGAAAAGGGAAGTGAAGTTTGGGCCCCAAGAGCTAAAGGATACACGTGAATCGGTGATGAACAAATCTCTCTTCCACACATGGAAATATAGCAGGACCAGCTAAAGAAAACATAAAAAGTAAAAGCATACCCCAAAAAGAACCAAAGAAAATAAACTCTTTTTAAATCCAAATGATATTTAAGATCAAACTACCAAATAAGGCACTTCAGAGAAATAAAGATCATGAAATAAGCAATATTTCACCTGCAGCTAAAGGTTTATAAACACACCTGAAAATAAGTTTTAATCTTAAGCATCTGTAATAGACAAGATCTTGAAGTATGGTTAAGATTTCCCTGCCCGAGGCTTTCTATTCAAGTCATCTGGGGTAATGTGGAGTAACCTTGCCTCCCAGTGACATGTTCTCAACAAGGGTCAGTAGTGCACCTACCTATCTACTGAAACTAACGGTAAGACCCTAAAAATGGGACAGAAAAATAAATCCGCCACGAAATGAATTTTAAAAATTATGGGAAAATAAAATGTTCACTATGCAGATAATCAATAGTTCTTCTATTTTATACCTAAGCAGCCTTCCACACATTTAGATGGCCATTCAAATGTATTTCGAAGGTCTTTTAATATTTTTACCAAAGTGATTAAAAATTGAAGGAGAAAGGCCCTCCCTGGTGGCGCAGTGGGTTAAAGCACTGCACTGAGAAGCTAAAGCCACTTCCGCATGAGTTCAAATCCCGCCTGCCCCGGAGGAGACCACATGGCGTGGCAGACCTCTCCTGACCCGCCCGCTGCTCCCCTCAGCAGTGTACTTCGTCGATCTGCCTGTTCTGCTCCCCACTCTGTCTCTGGTGAAGCCTCTCACCGCCCCTGAGCCTCTGGCCTGTACCCCAGTTCTGTATGTACAAATAAATAAATCTTAAAAAAAAAAAATTGAAGGCTAAGAAACTGATATAACTGCTAATACATTTAAAAACAGCTGCTCTTAGGAATTCATTTTCTTTACTTTCTGTTTTAAATGCATTAAGTGACAGCATTCAAAATATGCTATCTTTAAAGCATCCACAAATCTTTGCAATTATTTTACTGATGCATTTATCATCACCATAGATTAGATGCTACCTTTATTAAGAACACAACATTTTTCTTAAAAGAATTCCTTGAATATCTAAGACTCCCCAAAGGATGCAAAAACATAATAGGCATATCTGTTTCCCTAAAGAAGCCAGGATTAAGGCTCACTTCATTCTGCTCATGTCTTTCTTTTAAAAACTTCTGAAGAGGCCTCACAGTGATGAGACCTTCATCACTATGAGTTAATGTACCCATTTTCCAGGTCTTCTTTCTCCTAGCTATAGTTCTGTGAGGCTCTGCTTAACACAGGCCTTCCTATCTGACAGGCCTTCCACCATAAACGCCAGCTAGGTGTGATTTCCCATAAAGCTGTCCATTCTTTCTAGGTAGTAAAGTTTCCACAAGTTACTTTTCCTGCCATCCACCCTAGACAATACATTTTACAGGGAAGGGTCATGCCATACACACATTATTTCTCGAGAGCACAGAATACTCTAGTGGGTCAGTAAATATTTGATGATCCACTTTTCACGAGTCAGACATGTAAAGCTACTGACTCTGGCAAGGACTTAATCTCTCTGCTTCCGTTTTCCTCTCTGAAATAAAGATATTAGCTACAAATAACCTGAACTCTGGAAATGAGAAGTGACCCAATTCAAACAGAAATATCAATATGCCTATATTAAAAAGTGAACGCATGTTCTTACATTTTTTTCTAGCTGTCTTTGCCATGACAGTCCAACATCAAAATGGAAATTTTTGAGAATTCACAGGATTAAGGTAAAAAATGGGATCAGATTAACTTGGAACAGCTTTTGAGGAATGCTTTAAGACATACCTACAGATTAAGGCTTGCTTTATTAGAGCTGTCTGACTCAAGCCTTGAAAGAGGCACTTACTAATTTTCCTGTGGGCATTTCCAGGTGTGGGAGTAGAGCAGTTCCGATCCTCTGCAGCTTTCCCCTTTGAGAGCTGAGAAGTGAAGGGAGTACAGACATCAACAGCAACCCAGAACCTCAAAGTCATGGAACCCCTCATAAAAAATGAATAAGTCAGAAATCAAACAGCAACATTAAAAAACATTTCAATAACAACAAAAACAGAAGCAAAAACAACAACAACAAAACCCAAACAGCATGGAAGGTATCTAAGTAAATAATCAAGACCCAAGGGGAAAATTCCCTCTAAAAGGGGCACATGCAGCCCCCAGGGTATTCTCAGACTCCTGCTGGACTGCTAGAGAATCTCTTGGACCAGGAGCTCACTTCTTACTTTAGTTAGAAGGGCAAAGTGAAACTTCTCCCTCCACTTCACAGTACGTAGGCCCATGACCTGCCAAAGCCTGCCCAGGAGTGAATCTGAATTTGGAATCTGTTTCCCCAGAACTAGAAATATCAGACTTGGTTTCAGTACATGGTGGTTCTGTTGCAAGAAAATTACTGGAGATGCTAAAACAGCACTTTTGCTGGGAGATGGGGGTGGGGGAAGGACAGAGTGCAAACACAGTCATTATTTGGTCTTATGGTGGAAATCACTGTGCCAATCCTAAAAATAAAGGTCTTAGAATATTTTTGCTTCTTTTCAGTTTGCAAGGATGCTAAATTGTGAGTTCTGGATTAAATCATCTTAATTCTTATAGAAGATCTTATTACCTGTATTGTTGGAATGTTAGATAGGCTCTGAACTCTACTGCTAATTAAATTAGCAACTAGAAGATCAGGTTCAAGTCTTGCTTCTGAATTTTCAGTTGTGAGTTCTGTGATAATCTTAATTCCTAGTAATACTTATTAACTTATTCTTATGCATATTAACTTATAGTTTCAATGCTGAAAATGATTTTCATTATGTTAGAATTTCATTGGTGTAATATAAAAAAAGGTCATTCCACTTACCTTAAACAGAATGTACAATATATATAAAAATATCCCAAAACCATAGATTGGAATAATCTGCCCCATCAGGCCTCTTCCACTGCCTCCTCCTCCAGCTCCTCCACCTGCTCCCTTGGCCTTTGCGAAGGCCTCGGAAAGGTGAGACCTCTGGAAACGAGGCCCAGGGGTCTGGCTATCTGAAGGTGCCTGGTGGTGATGCATCACAGGTGGGAATCGACCCAACTTTCCTGAGGAGAAATAATTAATCAGACTTTATTTTGTCTGTTTTAAATGTGGCTATCATTAAAACAATTTCTGTACTGAGGTATAAGTAACAGAACTCAGGACAGTTACTCTCACATTCTATTTCAATCTTTCTCCATCTCTATGGGATCATAAGACTTCCCCCCGCCTCTGTACATACATATCTCCTTCATTCCCTCTATAAGATTCCTTTTTGGGGAACATGAAGAAAGGTGATTACCCCAAACCCCTCAATTCATATGACCTTCCAAGTTCCTTAAATGAAGATTTTAAGTACTTGCTTGGTAGGCATGCACTCCTTTCCAATCCTCTGGGTCAACAGACTGGTCTTCATGGTTCACACAGGGTCACAGAGGTTCATCTCTGAGCACAAGAGCATGGCTTACAGAAAAGATAGTGCATGGATTTTCTTGCCATTTTCTCCCTCCATCAGAAGCAACCAAACATTACTACCAACTGCCAAACCTCCCAAGAGCCACAGATGAGAAAGGAAAGATCTCTTCCCAAGGTCACATACACTGGGTTGTGTGGGAAAGAAACACCACTGGAGGTAATAGTATAGGACAGAACATGCTAGAAAACAGACTTCGCAGGCACTAAAATACAAGCTATGCAGTAGAAAACTGTAAAATCTGAAAACACATTTATAAGTATCTACTTAGTAAGGAATATTACAAACAGTGTTAAGATACAGGACAGAAGCAGCTTTCACAGTATCTAAAACCGGCAAGGGATTAGGTAGCTAGAGTGGACAAGGATCCTGTAAGGTAATACAACTTTATAGGCAACCCAGCAGAAAAATGGCCAAAAGAAATGAGTAGGGAAATCAGAGAAGTTCAAATGGTTGACAAGAATATAAAGAGATGATCAAATTCAAAGTCAAGCCAACTGGTAAAATGCAAATTAAAGCAATGAGGTCACACATCCCTAGCAAAAAGGCTAAAACGAGAATGGTGGCCAACAGCAAGGGTGGCAGAGATGGCGGCAGCAAGAACTCATGGGGGTCGGAGTATAAAACAACACGATCTGGCTCTGCTTTGTCTCTGCCTTGTGACTCAGTGACATCAGCCTGGAGGATAAATTCAAGACATTTTCAAATCCAAGTCTATCTCCAAATCCAAGTTACAGACTTTGGAGACCCATATGGGAAAGTCTGCTGTGATGTTGTAGCAGGGTGCCTGAAGTAACTTTGATTTCCACAACAAAGAATGGAAAATCAAGATGAAAGAGTTATAAAATACGGGATTCTTCATAGCTTTTAGCAATCGCACTTCGGATGTACTGACAGTGACATGAATATATGATAGAAGAATATATGATAAAAACACCGTGTGTAAGAAAATACATTCAATATGTAAACTGAAGTAGCACCTTAATTATACCACATAGATTTGAGGCATGAAGCAAACATTTTAAAATAGGGTGCATGGGAATAGGCTGGCAAGGAGACTGAAGGTTAAGGTTAAAAAATTTAAGAACAAAATAAAGGAAGCACATGCTGACAGTGCCAAGGAAGCGCTGTGAACGGAGGCCTATCTTTAAGTCAATGCTCTGCTCCCGAGGCAAGAAGCTGCGGGGCTGGGGCGTGGGGGAAGGGAAGACCGCAAGCTTGTGGACGCTGCCTTCTGTCCTGTGCCTCTGCAGCCACACTCCGGTCTGTATCCTCCTTTCCCTCTGCGTACTGGCTTTGGATGACAAGGCAGTTATAGAAGGCTTCTCTTTAAGTGTAGGACACAGCTTCAGATAGTAGAAGGAAATCAGAGCATCACTCCTATGGAGGCTGGTGGTGAGGTGACTAGTTGCTACCAATTATCAGGGGACCTTAACTCATATATTCAAAGGTGCTACTGTAATGCCTCTTCAAGAAATGTCCAGCCAGCATCCAGGAAGCTAACCATTCTCTAGAGAGACTCTGATATAACAGGTGGCTAGCACTTAATAAACTAGATTTAATATTTGTCATCATGTGCTGTTGAACTTCACTGTATTATAGTAAGAACACAGTCTTCAAAACTTGGCATAAAACAAAAAAATAAAAAATTAAAATCAGGTCATGGCATTAAGGCATATTTTGCATTTCTAAAATTGAAGAACGATGATGATGCTAAACATTACATATCTTCCCCCCAAAACTTGTATTGATCTGTCAGACAGAAGATTTATTACCAGCTATTACATTCAAGGCTCCATGCTGTAGGTGGGAAAGGCATATCCAAGACAGAAATAGCTCCCCCACAAACAATGGTTTTTAATAGTCCAACCAAAACAGCAAAAAAGTGCAGGGTATCATAAACATTAGACAAACTAAATGTCTAAATAATTCAAATGCAAAAAGAAAAAAGAAGGGGGGAGGAGTGAAAAGATTACAATGATTGAGGAGAATGAGGCTCAGCAAAGTGAGAAGGACCTTAAAAGTCATGTGAACAAATAAACCCCTCACCTGCAAAAAAAAAAAAAAAAAAAGGAAGTTGGACCCCTAGCTCATATCATATTCAATTTTTAAACATTAACTCAAAATTATAGGCCTAATATGAGAGCTAAAGCTATCAAACTCAGAAGAAACAGCCTCCATGACTTTGAAATTAGATAATGATTTCTTAGATAGGATACCAAAAGTAAAACAATAAAAAAATAGGTAAGTTTGACATCAAAATTTTAAAACTTTTGTGCACAAAGGACATCATTAGGAAAATGAAATCAATCTACTGACTAGTAGAACATATTTATAGCTCACATACCTGATAAGGATCTAAGTATACAAAATATAAAAAGAACTCTTACCACTCAATAACAAAAAAAAGAAAAAAGACCTAAACTGAAAATAAGCGAAGAATCTTAAACACCCCAAAGACATCTAAATGGCAAAAAAAAAAAAAAAAGGGACATGAAAATATGTCCAAGATCAGTAACCATCAAGAAATTAAACCCACAATGAGATACCACTTTACAACCACAAGGATGTTATAATCAAAACGACGATGAAAAATGTTGGTGCAGAAAATGGAACCCTCATACTCTGCTGATGAGAAGGTAAAATAATGCAACAGCCTTGAGAAACAGTTTGGCAGTTACCCAAAAGGGTAAACATTTTTATGTAACCATTCACATAAAAATGTGTACACAAATGTTCACGGTAGTAGTACTGAGAAAAACCAAAGTCTACCACTAACAAATGGATAAACAAAATGTGGTATAGCTATGCAATGGTAAATTATTTGGCTATTGAAAAAAAAAAGAACAAACCTTTTATGCTATGATTTTTGAAAACATTAAGCTAAGTAAAACAGAAGCCAGTCACTCCCTCCCAAGAGCACATTACTATATGACTCCATTACTATGAAGTGTCCAGGACAGCTAAGTCTACAAGGTAGATTAATGGTTGCTTAGGGTTGAGGGAGTGGGGAAAGAATGACTACTCTGCTAATGGGTAAGGATGCGGGGAGGGTTTACCCAGGGGAGGGGAGGAAGTGGTAGTGATAAAATGTTCTGAAATTGATTGTGGTGATGGTGCACAACTTTTGACTATATTTGAAAACCACTGATTGGTCTGGCCGTGGTCTGGCCACTGAATACCACCAAGCAGGAAACCCAGTACTTCCCCCAGGAAGCTCATGCACCTCTCTGCATCTCTGACTGTTACGCTGAGTTAGTGAGTAAGAGGAATTAGGAAATACAAAAGCAACACTGAATGAATCATGAGGCAATCATAAGGAGAGAAACATTAGAACTGATTATAAAATTAATGAAAAAGACATTATAGATCTGAGTCAAAAAGGTGCTTAAGAAGTAGAAGATGCTATTCTCTAAGATGAGAGGCCGGCCGGAGATTGTAGTGGGAACAGGTGCTAGGTAATAAGGCTTTTATATCCTAGGGGAAATGTGAGCATTTTACATTCAGTGTAGCAGCTTACACATTTATCAGTTAAGTTACTGAACACTTAAATGTGCCAGTCACTGTGCCAGACACTGAGATTAAAATGATAAATAAAACAGAGTCCCTATCTATAAAGAGTACAGACATGAAGTATCATCACAGCAACTGTACATTAACCACCAAATTCAATGACGTCTTCCTCAGTTCTCGTGTAAGACTCTTTATCAACACAAGAAAGCAATTGCCACACACAAGTCATTCAAGAAATATTGCATTAATCTGAATAAACTTTCCTGCTAGTCTTTATGGCATGCCACCCTACTGAACTTAACTCTTCCCACAGACTGGTCTTGTAACCTATTCCTTCTCAGAGTCTTTAATCTCTTTTACTCAAGATTTTTGTCTCAAACGGTTATTCCTCTCTCCTTTTTCTTTGGCAAAATCATTCATCCTCAAGGCATTCATTGTAATTTCCAAAATGCATATGTAGTTTTAATTCTGTCCTTTCCCTCAAGCTCTGTCTCTTATCCCATTAGCATACATGTCGTTTTGGATGTCTATCTTCAAATCTAAAAACATTTTTACCTTCCAAAACTTTGTCTCCTTTTGTATTTCTTTTCATTGTAGTCAGTCTCTGACCTTTCTCCTCGAGACCTATAACCTCTGCCACCTGTGACGAAGAGCCACTTGAGATGACAGGGTCACAATGCTGAACGTGGAAGAGACTTCTCTATGTCAAGTTACATTTCCTCAACGGGTAACAAACCGCTTCTTGGATCTTGGTACCATCATGTTTCTTAAGACTAACAACCCAGGATGTCTTAGTCAGTGATCATAAAATAATTGGATGTAAAAAATTGAAATTTTTTAAATTTAAAATATACAGACTAGATGGTAATGCTTAAGCACTCTCACAGGCATTTGTAACTGAACCTGGGAGTGCCCTTTTCTTTCCCTCTCCGAGACAGCCACAACTCTGAATTAGTACTTGTTACTAGAATGTATGCTTTTAGAATGTTACACCTTAAGTATACATCCATACACAATACATAGTATTGTCATGAATGTTTTAAGATTTTATCTATGGAGAACAAAACAGTGCAATGCAATGCATAACAATGCATAAATATGTAATGAATGCCCATGAACTGTTCACTTAATGCTTATAATCAATTTTCTGTTCTATATATTCACCCTGTACTCATGCTTCTGCATCTTCCCTTTTTCCTGGGTGACAATCAGTATTTTTAAAAATATTTATTTATGCATAGAAAAACTGGGGTGTAAAGCCAAAGGGGGGCAGTAAGAGGATTCACCAGAGACAGAATGGGGGAGCAGAATAGAAAGATTTAATGAAATGCACTGCTGAAGGGAGCAGCAGGCAAGACTGGAAAGGTCTGCTGCACCAGATGTGTATTAGCTCCCTGGCTGGAGATCGAACGGAGGCCATGGCAGTGATAGCACTGCGACTTAACTCCTAAACCATGAAGGAGGTCCGTGATCAGTATTTCGACCTAGAAGTGAATCCATCCTGACATGTAAAGTTCTACTTCAATTTGTCAGAGACCATATCTATGTTTATAAATACAATTTATTTTCCCACTCTGCTCCAGGTGATAAACATTATTTCATGAAGGTTATTTTCCACTTTTCACTGCTACAAACATTCTACTTAATAGCTACATTACACCCAGGATCTGTGAGTTTTAGTTTTTCAGAATTTGAATTTGTAGTGGTTTTTTTAAACTGCTTAAAAAAAAAAACTACAGAGATTAAACATTGAAGATAATAAAATTGCAGACTTTTCAAAATAGAAAACAGCTGTGTTCACTACCTCTGTGTACTTAAGTATTCTATAAAATGGAACTTGACTAAATCCTAATTGTTTATTGAAAGCTTCCCCCCTATTTAGGTTTATTTAATTATTAAAATTTCACTTAGCATATCATTTAAGCTTGACTAAAAACTTAATGGATTTTACAGAGTGAAGGTCTACTTTCCTTTGTTAATAACCATCCCTGTCGCTAAAAACAAAAGCCCTAGCACTATGAACAAAAGAGCTTTCTGAAAGCAACATTAAACCATCTGCAGCATTTCATTTTTAGGGAAAATAAATCAATAAAGTTCTGGATGTGTTTATATTTCTGATTACCACAGTTCAAGAAAAATCTTAATGGGCCAGTTCCTAAAGAGATGCACATTCTCCCAAATACTGAGGTAGTTCTGAAGGCCATACTTAACTCAGCATCACGCCCAGAGCAGGCTGAGATGACAGCTCTGTTTCTTCCTCCCTAAACTACTCCTGGACCCCATCTTAGTACATTTCCCTCATACCTGACTACACTTTGTTGATCCCTGATATATTTTCTTCTAGTTTAAGCAGCTCTTCATCTACTACCAATCCCTCTATTCTCAGTTCATTTTACATATAACTGAAAGAGGTATTTGTGTCTGTACTGCTAAGCATACAGGGCCTACTTCATCTACTCAACACTTGTTAACTATTACTATTTTGTTGCCGGAGTCAGAAGCTGCAATGGCCCCCACTGACGACAAGTGTCTGCATTTGAGAACACAACACAGAAGTACCATTTTTCAGGTCAGAGTTATTATGATCATGGCCATGTATCCAGCTATTTGAATGGCGTTAACTTTTTTAGAGCTCATTTCATCATATACAAAGATGGTTAAAGCAATACCTCCTCCATAAGTTAATATGTAATCCTTGTAGGTAACATACACAAAGCACTAGGGTAGGTATTTAACAAATTCTGATGTTCCACATCTGCAAACTGAATTCCTACATTGGTGAATTCTATAATTTAGCCCCAAATGACCTCTTCAGACTTTTCTCCCCATTATATTACTTCCAATTCAGGCAAACTAGACTTCTAACTATGAGCCTGCCTTGCGATTTTGTGCCTCTAAATCTTTGCTTACTCCACTAGTTTTGCTTTTCTCTCCATTTCCACAAATCTAAATCTATCTTTGCCTTCCCGCCAAAGTATGTTCTCATATAACTACCATGCACTTAGGAAACTGAACCTCTAATTGTACTTACTATACCTGCCCTTATTTAAGAGCAATGTGTCTCACAGCTCCTACTTGGGAAATAGGTAACATATTCTGTCAAGTATATTCCTACCCATATTTATTTAGAGCACAATGAAGTCAATAAATCACATTCTTAAAACAAGAGAAACAGCCACTGATATCCAGAAACTGGCCTGTACGATCATCTGGGCACTGGTATTACTCTAAGCTGGCATGGCACTAAATTAAATATTGGTGCCTTCCTGTTATTCTGAAACATAGCAGTTCAGAATATCATTTCCAGACCAAGCTATTTTGTGACCATGATAAGCCAATATGCATAAATAAGACTGCTCTGAAATCTGTCTGCAGATAGAGCATCATCAGTGTCCAAACAAAAAAAATATCAAATGGCCCCCATTCTTGGGCATCAGCAACTAATCTTTCTCTAGTCTGCTCTCTTCAGATAATCTCTGTTTCTTGACAGATCCAATGCAGGTCAAAACCCTACATCATAAACCTTCTTCAAAATCACCTAGTGTGAAACTAGTGTCTTCCTGAGATGCCACGAGCTTCTCCGGGGTCTATATTCTCCCTTGCTGCAACAAGTAATAAACTCAACTTACTGAATTGCAAGTGTGCTAGCAGCAGTCCTCAGCTGGAGGACAGATTCAGAGATTCCTGAGTAGAAGTTCATTGTTTTCCTTACGCTTGGGCACTACAGGGCATGCTTGGGGCCTGCTGCATAACTGCTGGAATAACATGGCTTGCTTGGTCAAGACCCAGCCCAACCATGAACAGGGCTAAGATTGTTTATTATCCTGAATGTTTTCAATCTGATTTTGAGACTAGAAAATGGTATCTGTGGTGACTAATCAGATACTCCACATCCACCATGTAAGTTTCTATACTTGGAAAAGTGCCTAATTTACCTACATTCACAGGCTCTCAAACTGTCTCTTTTGAACACTTTTAGAATAGTAAGTTCTTTTCATTAGAAGAAAAGAAAAGGTAAGGGGTCAAGTAATATACTTGTCCTCAGGTGCTTATACACAACACATAAAGAACTAATTTAAAATGACACAGTTATATACATGTGTGTTATATAAGTATGTATTATATATACACACACATGTCTCCATCACTATGGATATTTTCACATCTCAGAAAGCTCAAGACTCAGTGGCCAGGAATCACTTGAGGGCAACATGGTAATAAAGATTCTATGCTTTAAAAAAAATGTCTACATATAGTCATTCAAAGGCACTGAAAAACACAGGCAGGTAGGGTCAGCAGGAGAGGTGCCAAGTACATTACACAGGCCCTGAAGCTGACTCTAGAATACCAGAGAAGAATACTGTCACCTTACAGGGCTTCAACTACCATTGTACCTGCTCAGTCTTGGCTAACATTGACTCTCAGGAATTTCTGACCTCATGTGCTGATTTTTTGCATGTTCCACAGGTAAATAAGGTAAATGGGAACTGATCCTCAGGTCAAAGAAGAAACTAACTGGTGAAATGAAAAGCAAGTCACAGGAGAAAGAGACTGTGCCATCTTAGGGTCTGCTGACCAAGCAGAAGTGCTATGCCCAGACTCTGAGAAGAGAGAATGAAGACATTCTGGAAACAGATACAGTTCCCTCTCTCTCCCACAAAAGAATTTTTAATTGACCATTTGAAAACTTCTCAAGTGGGTTAAAATGGAGGGAAAGGGAAAGATATTCAGGTACTTCTTCTAAAAGAAGAAACAAAAGTTGACGCAAAAGACTAAGCAATCAGCATGAAAGAATGACAAGCCCAGGGAGAACCACATGAGATGGCCAAGAGCCAAAAAAAGATTCACAGGAAGGCTAACAAAAGCAAAGGGTGTATTTTTAGAGCAAAAAGGCCATTTGTCTGATGGTCAAGAACATGCTGAGAAAGCAGAACTTCCCAGCCTCTACTGTGTTTCCATAGTCTATCAACAGGATAGAAGTTGTGGGGGGGGGGGGGCGGTGAGGAGAGAAGAGAATAACCTTAAATGGGGGGAAAGTCCCAGGTGAGTGGTAAGTCCAGGTCTAATCACTAAAGATTGCTAAAATTTGCTAAATCTAAGAGTTTAAGAAACTATGCTGATAAAAAGAAATCCTGAACCAATTAAGAGATAACTAAGGTAAACTAGTAAACACATCATAATCCCTGGGCCATATTCTATAAGTACAGAGAAGTATAAAATAACTGCCACCTATAATTCCACAATGCAGAAAAAAAAAAAAACTTAAAATGTGTACCTATTTCTTTCTAATGAGCACTTTTAAATTTTTACTAATTGCTTCTTTCCCCACATTTAAAAATTTTCATAAACAATTCACTGGATTCTCTGCCACAGTGATGTACAGTAATTTATGTACCATAAAGCATGTGAATTCACTCAAGTGAAATTCCAGATTTCACTTTACTGAAACCACTCTTGCCAAGGCAGCCACCTTCCATGTTGGCAAGTCAAAGGAACATTCTTTTGTCAATAAATTTATTATTTAGCTGCTACGTAATATCCCCCCCCCCCAAAAAAAAAATCAGTCCTTTCTTAGGACAGCCTCTTTTTGAATTCTCTGACATTCCACACTTGCGTTACTTTACCCTTCTCTTCCAGTGTCTTTTGCTGGATCTCCCTTTTCCTCCATTCAAGCAATGAGTAAATAAGATAATACATAAAAACTACTTAAAATAGTTCATGGTAAATATCACACACTCTATAAAAAGGACCTATTACTGTTTCTGGTGTCTCTGTGCCACACTCTTCACTTTTCAATCCTGCTTTTAGTTTTGTTTTTTAAGATTTATTTATTGTGCATACAGAACTGGGGTACAGGCCAGAGGGAGGGGCAGGGTGGTAAGAGGCTTCACCAGAGACAGAGTGGGGAGCAGAACAGGCAGACTGATGAAATACACTGCTGAGGGGAGCAGCGGGCGGGTCAGGAGAGGTCTGCCACGCCATGTGGTCACCTCCGGGGCAGGCGGGGATCGAACTCATGATGAAGTGGCTTTAGCTGCTCGGTGCTGTGCTTTAACCCACTGAGCCACCAGGGAGAGCCTGCTTTGATTTAGTTTTAAGTTACTGCCCAATCTCTAAATGTTGTTATTCCTCAGGACTCAACTGATGCAATCATTCATTAATATTTGTTGCTTTGTACATGTCTGGTCTAAAGCTGCGAATATAGCAGTAAACAAAAACAATGAAGGATCCCTGTCCTCATGGTACCTCCTTGTTAAGCAGGGAAAGAGATTTTTTAAAAATGCTAAGTAATGAGGGGAGAAACTAAAGCAAGCAGAGGAGACAGGATGCGTTAGAGGAAAGTTAACATCTCAGCTGGATGGCCAAGGAAAGCTCAGTTTCATTTCACTGAAGACCGAAAGGAGATGAAGGACATTCCAAAGATCTCCAAGAAGGAGTATTTCAGACCTTTGCACAAATGCAAAGGCCCTGAAATGGGAACATGTCTATCATGTTCAAAGAATAGCAAGGAGGCCGGTGTGGTCAAAGCAACATGAGAAAGGAAAAAGGAAATGGGGAAAAGATGGGTGAGGGCCTTTGAGGTCACATAGGTATCTTGGATGTCCTTCCATCTGACAGTGCAGCAGGCCACGGGAGGGTTTTGTGGGGAAAGAGGCATACATTAACAGCATCAGGAAGGGAGGAGCTGGCCAACTATAGTTAAAACAGGCAGAAAAAGGGGGAGTAAAGAAATCTGATGACTAACTGGTCACATGACTCTAAAAAGGTTTCAATGAAGAAACCAGTTCAACCCTAATGCAGTTTAAAATTACTGATACTTTTTCCCAAAATACTCTAATGTACCAAGACCTACTGGTCAAAATCAAGGGTGAAACTGTGAAAAAATGAAAAAGGAAAGGGATGTGCAACAGACCGTTGTCCTAAAAGCTAACTGGCTTACACGTGCTTACATTCACCTCCTAGAGGGTTGTGCTCAGACACTTGTAACTCTGTCCTGCCAGGAAAGGTTGAAAAAGCTTGGATTGTCAACATCAGAAAAAGTAAAAACTGAAAAGGGGCCTACATCATCTGTCCCCCTTAACCACCTCTTCACCTAAACCAGTAAGCTGAGAATAACCCGAGATGCTGCTTTATCCCCTCCTTCCACTTTATTTTAAAATGTCTCATAAAATTGTCTCATAAAATTGTTTTATTCCCTCCTGCCCAATGTTGACGGCCTCACATTTCACCTGCTCCATCCTCAAGGATCTCTATTTCGCTTTGGGAGTCTCTCTCAACTCCACAGTGAATTAATCAACATATCCTTCCTACACACACTACTGCAAGTACTCGTATTCAGGTCATTAAAAAGGGGGTGATAACTTACACCAGTAAGCTGAACTGGTGGGATAGTCTAGGGAGCAGAGGAGTAATATAGTGAGGTGGGAGTAAAGGAAGAGTTTAAAAGACAGTTTCTTTCTCTCCATAACGGAAAGTGGGGTGTTTCTGTAACTGCCAACATTGTTGATCTCCCTGGAGAACAGTCAAAGGACAGAGCCAACTTCAAGAGGAACCCTGATATGTAAAAACAGAAAATCAGACCAGGCTGATGAGTTATGTACCTCAAAGGATGCTGGAAGCCAGTTCTAACACAGGGTCCTTTAGTTTACACAAGACAGTGCTTCTGTTCTAAGACATTCAAGCTGAATTTTCTGTGACCCGCCATGAGCATCCCTTAATGTGCTTCACTGGACAACAATCTTCCTGAAGAAATCCTCACACTGTGGACCCCAAGCTGCCAAGCACTCATACTAAACCCATAGTAACTGTCTTTCTTCCTCTTACAGTTACCATGGCTTCCTCTACCTTCACAATTTGGCCCCTGCTGACTTCTCTCATCTCACCTCTCACAGTTCTAAGGCTACTTCAAGGCTCTGGCTTCCCCCTGCCTGGAATGCCCTTCTTAATCTAGTTGAACACACTTGAAGGGTCATCTCCTCGATCAATATCATCGAATGACCATCCTGCCTAAAATGAAATATAAATTTAACACAATCCCCATCAAAATATCTACAATATTTTTTGGAGAAATAAGGAGTATTGAAGTTTATATGTAACTATAAAAGGCCTCAAGTGGAAAAAACAATTCAGAGAAAAAAGGAGAAATGAAAGCATCATGTTACCTTACTTCAAACTTCACCATAAAGCAACAGAAATAAAACTATCTAGTATGGGCACACACACACAAATAGACACATGGATCAGTTGTGTATTATCAGAAGCCTAGAAATCAATCCATGTACATATCAGTACCTAGTCTATGATAAGGCAGCACACAATGAAAAAGGGACAGTCTCTAATAGATGGTTTTATTGGGAAAACTGGAAAGCTGCACACAAAAGTGACAGTGGGTTACTCTGACTCTGGATTAAAAAAAAAAGCAACTAAAAATGGATTGACGATTTAGATATAAGATCTGCAACAATACATAAAATACTAGAAGTGCATTCCATGACATCAATGACGACATGTTTTTAGATATTTGACCCCTAAAGTAAGTGAAATAAAAACAAAAATAAACAACCAGGATTACCTCAAGGTAAAAACTGTTTACACAGTGAAAGAAAATGCAAGAATATTGAAACATACATCCTATCAAATGCGAGAAAATATTCACACTATACACACATGCATGTACATGTACACACACCCAGTTAATATCCAAGACACAAACCTCACAGTTCAACAACAAAATCCAATCAATAAATGGGCATTATTTATGAACCGACAATTCACCAAAGAGGAACAGATACTTAAAAAAAAAAGAGTATCATTGCTTCCAATAAGAGAGATGCAGATTAAAACCACAATGCAATACTATCTCACATCCATGAGAACGACACATATTAAAAGGAATACACTCAGTGCTGGAGAGGTTGCAGAAAAAGGAGAGGTAAACTGGTTACAACCATTATGGAAAGCAATTGGATTCACCTTAAAAAAAACTGGATATAAGCCCTCCCTGGTGGCGCAGTGGGTTAAAGCACAGCACTGAGAATCTAAAGCCGCTTCTACATGAGTTTGATTCCCGCCTGCCCCGAGGTGACCACATGGCGTGGCAGACCTCTCCTGACCCGCCCGCTGCTCCCCTCAGCAGTGTACTTCGTCTATCTGCCTGTTCTATTCCTTACTCTGTCTCTGGTGAAGCCTCTTGCCGTCCCTGAGCCTCTGGCCCAGTTCTGTATGTACAAATAAATAAATCTTAAAAAAAAATTGGATTATACTGTAGTGGATATACTGTACATCCCAGAATCTCACTTTTGGACACTTATCTAATGAACATGAAACCATCAACACACACATTAAAAAAAAAAAAGCCTAAATGTTCAACCGTGTTCATAGCCCCATTATTTATAATAGCTCACAGAGCAGCTGAACTATCCATCAAGACATAATTGAACAAGAAGTGGCACAGACACACTATGGAGTACAATTCAACCATATGGAATGATGAAATGCAGCAGTTTTCAGCAAAATGGAGAGAGTCTGAGAGAATCATGTGTAGGAAAGCAAGTCAGAATGAGAAAAAATACTCAACATCTACATATCAGACAAATAAAGCAAATACTTACAAAAATAGTGGAAATTAATAAACATTGAGGACTGAGGTTACAAAGGGCAGCAGGGTTGGGGTGGAAAGGACAAGAGGATACAAGAACAGGGTGGGGGGGAAGCAAGTAAAATTTAAATATGTATAAATAAACAAAGTCTATTAAAGGAAATCATTAATGAAAGAGTAGGTGCTCAATCCCACATTAAAGGGATTGAAAAATAATAAGTTTTTTTTCAAACTGCAACCGAGGATATGAGAGTTTCTATTATATCTAATTCTGGGGAAGGCAGTAAAGAAGGATATTGCATTCTACATAACTTTGTAGTAGGTAACAAGCTAATGTATATGATGAACACCTAAGAGGGATGAATGCATTAAGCAGAATTCTCAAACATGAACATTTTTGGCAACACAAAATAGTATCTCACATATCTTAAAGAACGCAGTTTGAAAAATACTGGCTGGCATTGAACAAAATGGCACTAGAAGGTAGGTTTCAGCTTCTCAGTAGGTTATACAGCACATGGTCAGTATCTAAGCATACTGGTAGGGTGCCAAGTATTTACTTCCAGACATAGGTGAACTGATATTTATATTTGGATGTCCTCACATCTTGTCCCACAAATGGAAACACCAATGACCCTGCTTGGATGTGCAGCCGTGGAAAAGTGAAACCAAAGGAAAAACAATCTAAGTCCAGTTTTCCAGAGGATGCTGGGTCATTGTGTACAGAAAACACAGTTGCAGAACACAACTGTATGTCAATTTCTAGCAATGTACAATCTGAAAATAATTTCATTTACAACATCAAAAAGAACAAATTAGTAATAAGACTTATGCACTGAAAATGACAAAATCTTTAAGAGAATTAAAGCCGTATTTTTTAAAAAGTCCTGTGTGCGTAGGTTGAAAGCGTCAATATAAAGATGGCAATACTCTCCCAATAATCTACAGATTCAGCATAATCTATCAAAATTCTATGAGGACCTGATTAGCTTTTTCCATTTGCAGAAACTGATAAACTCTTCCTCAAATTTATATGGATATACTGCTCATCGTAAGACAGATAAATCAATCTTGGAAAAAAACAAAATTGGAACATTCACACGTCACAATCTCAAAATTTACAAAAAAGCTGTAGTAATCAGGACCTTCGTGGTGGCCTAGCGATTAAGTCTCAGTACTCATCAGACATCAACTGAGTTGCATCCCCAGCCAGGAAGCTAACCCACATGATGCAGCAGACCTCTGTCTCTGGCCTGCTGCTCCCCTCAGCAGTAATTCCGTAAAACCGTCTGTTCTGCTCTCCACTCTGCCTCTGGTGAAACTTCTAAAACCCCTCAACTCCCCTCCCACATCTCTGGCCTACACCCCAGTTCTCTTATGCATAAATATTTTTAAAAAGATGCAGTAATTAAGATTTAAATAAGTGAAATAAGTCAGAGAAAGACACATTATATGACCAATCTCATATGTACAAGACAAACAAACAAAAATAAATAAGGTAAAATATACAGCAAACAGACTGGTGGTTGCAAGAGGGCAAAAGTATTATTAATACTATAACACATATTTGAAAGTTGCTAAGACAGCAAATCTTAAAAGTTCTCATCATAAGAAAAAAAAATGCAACTGTTAAGTGGTAACATGGTGATGATGTTAAATAGACTTACTGTGGTAACTTTTGTAATATATACAAATATCTTATTTTGCTTACCAAATATATATGTCCCACTGGTTAAAAATAAAAAGACAGCTTGGTACTAGGTTAAGGATAGGTGTGCTTTATATATATATAATACACATTCTAGTATGTGTGTGTACACACACACATACAAGTACATATAGATAAATGTAGAATATGTATATACACATTCTAACATATATACGTATATATGAGAACCAATATTGAGATTCTAGAACTAAAGTCCCACATAGGTAGTAAACTGAATTTCAACAAGGGTGTCAAAAAAATTAAATGTAAAAAGAACTTTTTCAATAATGATGCTGGGATAACATGAAACTGAATTTCTACTTTACACCAAAGACTTAAATGTAAGAGCCAATATCACACTGTACTTGAAAACAGACATAAATCTTCATGACCTTGGATGTGGTGTTGGTTATTTAGATAATGACACCCAAAGCAAAAGCAATAGAAGTTAAAAAACAAAAGAGAAACTATTCATATCAGTATTGGAAACTTTTCTTCTTAAAAGGACATCAAGAAAATGAAGAAAGTTCACTGAATGGACAAAAATACTTGCAAATTGTACATCTAATGTATTTAAAAGATATAAAGAACTGACAACCCACCAATAATTGACAAAACCCAATTTTTAAATGCACAAAGGATCTGAATAGTCACTTCTCTTGCATCTGAGAAATGCAAACAGGTCCACAATAAGAAACCATTTGCCTCCACAAAGATGGCTACAATCAAAGAGATAATAATGAGTGTTGGTAAGATGTGAAGTTGGAAATCTTGTATACTGCTGCTGGGAATGTAAAATGACTCCGGGAAACCAGTTCCTCAAAAGGTTAACCATAAATTTTAGATTAATTATATGACCCAGAAATCACACTTAGTTCCAGCCACACAAATGTTTACATTTCCCAAATGTATGTACCCCAAAGAAATGAAGCGTGCCCACACTAAAATTATACATCATCCACTGATGAGTGGGTAAACTGATGGGCACACACACATATACACATACTCACATACACACACACACACACACAGAATATTACTCAGCCATAAAGTAATAAAGTACTGATACCACTATTAAAAATCTAGAACTCTTTATGACACTACTGAGATGCCAATGAGAAGTGATGACATGTTATATGATCCTATTTATATGAAATGTGAAGAAAAGGCAAATCTATGGAGACAGCAAGTAGTGACTGCCTAGGGAGGAAAGAGAGGGTTGGAGAGGGTTGGCTGGAAGGTGCTGTATAAGACTATGGGTTTTTGGGAGGGAAAGTGTGAAATGTTTTACAATTGATGATGGTGATGATTGTCCAAATATGAATACACCAAAAATCACTTAATTATTTACTCTAAGTGTGTAATTTACATGGTATGTGAATTATATCTCAAGAAAACGATCACCTCTTAAAAGACTCTCTTCCTCCATGACACCTTTCTTGAGTCCCCTCTGCCAAACACAAATCTGGCCATTCTAATCACGTATCTCTACCACTTCCTGCTAGGACCTGAGCAACACAACTGACTTTTTTGGTGGTTGTCTGTTTTCCTCTACTAAAATTGTGGCTTTCCATGACCAAATTGTGGCAGGGCTTTGGTTCATTTTTTACTTGGAACCTACTGTATCTGTACACTGTATACTATGTGAGAGGGTACATAAAAAATACTTGCTGAAAGACCATCTGAACAGTCGTCATATGGACAAGGCAGTGCATTTGTTTCTTATACCCCAAAGGACTGAAAAATGGAAGCTATAATGACACAAATTTTAAGACTTTCCAAATAACTGGGGTTGTCCTTACTGTCAAAGAAGGTTTACTGGATTCTGTGACTTCTCTGAATTGACATTCAGTAGTATAAATGTATGTGTATATTTCTAGGGAGAAAATTCATAACTTCTAAAATATTCCAGAGAGCATGTAACAAGATGGTTAAGTTCAATATTTTTTAAATGTCATGAACAAGGAGATGAATTTTAATTAGCAAATTTTAGTTACTGGAACATTATTCAAGGAAGATTTCTGACTAGATTCTTCCACTTCAGTAATTACTATATAAAAAGAACACATACTATTAATAACTCCATAGTTTCCAGCTATTCATTTAAAAGTATTTGTATGACAAGTGTTGTAGAAATCTTAAACAAGACAAAGTTCCTGCCCCCTTACAGGATACATTCAATGAGGTGGAGACAAAAACTAAGTAAACAAGAATATTTCATATCATATAGTAATCCCTACAATACAGAAAATACAGTAATATAATGGAATAGGAAACAATGGAAGTGGAAAGGCTTAGCTAGGGTTATCAGGGAGTTTCTCTGAGGTTACTTTTGAGCTGAAATGAGAAGGAGCCCAGGGAAGAATACTTCAAGAATAAAGAGCAAACAATACAAAGATTCTGAAGTGAGAATACGAGCATGAGTTCAAGGGAATGGAGCCATGTTTAACTTCCACTGTAACATTCAGAAGAGTCTCTCCCACCCACGTTCAACAGAAGTACTCAAGCTAATTCAGCATAATGGGAATTCAACTCACTGAAATACAGTTTAGAAGAACATTTACTGCTTAGAATCATCATGAATTTGCTTACTTCAAGACAATACCACTGGGCAAACTGAGTGAATGTTTTAGGGTTTTGTATTAAGAAAGAAAAAACATAAAACAAACATCTAAAAATTTTCAAGGAGTCTTCTATGTAGATGGTTTTACAAGCATAACCATTATGGAGTATATTCGATAAATAGAATTCTGGGTTCAATGTGCCCTCCAATCCTAGAGCTGGGTGTTTTGCTTTAGGTTATTCATACAGTATAAAGAAGGCACAATAAGGCGAGGCTACACCCAGTGCACCCAATTAGAAAAAAAAAAGTGGATTTCAGTTCAAAAGGAGCTGTCCAAGAAGCAACAGTGGAGGTGTAAAAGTCATCTCAGTAATTGAAATTTGGGCTACTGAATCGCCAAGTTGTCTATATACATACATATACATACGCACACACACACACACATATATACATATGTATGTATTTATATTTAATTGTATAATGTAATAGTTTATTTTTACATTATTTTGTGCATTTTCCCATCTCAGTTGTAATCCCCTTGGGCTTCCAATCACCAAATCACCCATGTGCCATCACCAAGTTATATTTTTAAAGGGACAAAAAAAGAGCCTGAACCAGCGAGGGCCCAAAACCCAGTTCAAGTCACAAGGAATTAAAATTAGCGATGCTGACTCTGACACTATCTCACACAAAGAACACTGCATGGTGACCCTCAAAGAGGGCAATTCAGTGGGAGCCTTCCTGACTCAAAGGCAGGTCAATGAGGGAAAGAGGCGAGGAGTTTTGAGCAAGAGGTGTGTACGGGGCCAGCTAGAGGGTGCCCAGGCACGCATGCACTCCTGGCCCTTCTGCAGAGGACCTCAGGGGGCACCCGGCGGGGTGGGGGATTCCCTGCTGATGCTCTGGTATCTCCCATACACCGCTCTACCTTCTGGAACCCGTACCCATCTTGTGCAATCTCACAGATACCCAGGTGGGGGAGCAGAGACTCCCGGGGTGACCCCTCCCTGGAGCATCCTCCCTACAGCTGGACCGGGCGGCTCAGCGGAGCTGGCCTGCACTTACCTTCGGGAACCGGGGGCAGCTCCGGCCGCTTTCCGCGCGAGAGGAAGGCTTTAGGCAGCAGCAGGGACACTGCCAGAACGAGCCCCGAGGCCAGGGCCACCCTCTGCACGGTGGAGTAAGCCATAGCCACACGCCCTCGCCGCAGGTGCAGCCTCCAGCCGGAACCGGAACCGGAACCGCAGCGCCCGCGGCCTCCGCGACCGAATCTCGGACTGCGCGACGGCGCCGCGCGAGGGACAAGAGCGCGAAGCAACCGCGTCTCCAACTCTGCTTCGAGGGGCTGGGCCTCTCAGCAGGTAGCTGTAAATCATTCCTGCGCCCTCGGAACAAATGGAACAAGCTAGTGACGCCTGTCATTCCCCGCGGCGTGGCGATATCCTGATACCTAAGTAACTGACACGCCCGCTTACCACCTCTGCTCACAGGCGTCCCAGACCACACCATCACTTTCCTCATTACTGCAGTGAGCTCGATCCTTCAGCATCTGCCCACGCCCTCGCCAGTCTCCACCTGCAGCCAGTCGCGATAACACTAACATACAGTTCTAATCACCTCTTCGCACAGCTTAACATCTTTCAAAAACTTTTTCTCAGACCACAGTCAGACTCTGTAACCTCAAGATGTTGCATGAATTGTTCTAACCACTGCTCTCTCCAGACTAGATCTTTTGTTTTTTTCCTAGCATATTCCTAGGAAATCAGCTTTACTTGACCTGTTCCCACTGCCTGGAAAATTCCTGGCCATCTCCACCTGTTAAAAGCCTCTCTGAAGAACAGCTGAAAATTATTACTCTTGTGAAACTTTTTCAATCAGCCTCTCCTTCCCCTGCATCTCCACAGCTCTTTTCTGATAATCTTTATTCCTTCATTTAGTAGTCTTTCAGTTCCTGCTAAATATCAAACCCTGACTTGGCAGTATGGGATCTGATGAATAAGATAGAGTCCCTTATGGGTACAGGTATCTAAGCAAGAAAATGCAGGAAGTAGCTTGGATATCAGAGCCATGAGCTCACTGAAGTTGGAAAAGTTTGTGAGATTTGACTTGTTTGCCCTTTTTTCTTAAGGCTAAGTTACTAAGCATACAGGTGGGAGGAGTTAAAAGGCTATTCTAGGAAGAGGCTACAAAGAAAGCAAAGGCTTGAAAGCTAGAAGCTTCCGTGGTTCCAAAAACCATTAGTAGTAATTCATTTTGGCTTTGACATAGGATTGGTGGCAGGACATGAAATAAGACTACAAATATAAACAAGGGCTAGACTATGAAAAGGTTAGATATGATTTCCAGTTAAACATGGCAGGTGGAATACACCCATTTATCTTGTCTTTCCCCAGGCAACTCAGGAAAATGAACAGAGACAACAGTATCAACTACAAAGCTAAAAAGAATGGACGAGAACATGAAAGCAGACAAGAAATGTCAAAATTCTTTAAGAAGCAACACTGCCCGATAGAAATATAATGCCAGACACATACATAACTTAAAAAATTTTAGTAACCACATTAAAACGTGGTTTTTCAGAACAGAAAAACTCTCCATGGACCACAAGGCCCAGGAAGAATCTACCTTCCTCCGGTTGCTATAGGAATGGACTCTCCCAGCCAAAGGCCCCACAAAGGGGAGGATTCTGACTGCACCCTTCTCAGCAGACTTTAGCTCCACTCAGCCCAGGGCTGACCTGCAGGGCTCCTTGATATACGGTGCGCAAGGTGCAACAGGTTCAGCCACTTTCCTACAGCTGCTGTCAATTAGTCGTTGACAATCACTGGACCTTTAGCCTACACTCAAGTTTGTTGACTTGTTTCTGTGACACACTGGTGATTTTCACAAACTCGATTTTTTTCTTCTGATGATACACATCTTGAGTCCAGAAAGCACAATAAGCAGATTTGGGAAGTCAGAGAAGAGAAGGAGATAGAATTGGTGACTGCTGATATTATGGAGCCAGGAGTGCATTATGATTCAAGACCTCTTGAAAAACACAGATCTTACCATAAAGCAAGTGCTCAGATTTTCCAACAAATTATTGATGGGGAACTTAGATCAGAAATCTGGTGGCTGTTGGCTAAAGAGAAAGTGTACAGCCCACTCTGTAGGGAGCCAGTATAGAAAGGTAAGATGAATGATGCAGTGATCGTTGGAGAACTACCGGGGAGGGTTGTTTTCCCTAAACAAAGAGACTTGAGCAAGTTTATGCAAGGAAAGGAGGAGGTGGAAAATAATGGAGCAAGGGGGAGCTGGTACCAGGACAAAGCCTAGATTCTGGAGCAGACTTGATATCTAGCAAGGCCTCAGCAATAGAGATCAGCTTAGGGAACAGGATGTGGGGATGAGTTCAGGCATATATAAAAGGAAAGATGTTGGGAAATCTAATAGGGTAAGGGGGACTTGTTTCTTATTGCCCCAATCTTGGCAAAAGATACAGGCAAGCTATTATCCGAGGATCAACAAGAAGGACAAGAACTTGTTGAGTGTAGTGAAGGTTGGATATGTTAGAAGTATTCAGAAGTCACCCTAGCTCAGCAAAGGGGCCACCGGTGGGGGCTTAAAGACAGGCAGGAATTGCCTGTTCTCTCCCTAAAGACACACAGAGAATCCTCCAAGCAACACAGTCTGGGCAAAGAGGGAGGGAGACTGGGGAGGATGTTAAGAGACCACTTACTAAGCTAAGTTGCTACTGGAAGAAAGGGAAAATGAAGGCTTACAAAGGGGAGGGGGCTGGCGTGGATCTCCCTGATAATTTGTGGTTACATCAGGATTGAAGTCCACACCTCCCAATTCCCAGGCCAGGATTCTCCCCATGGTCTCTGAAAATCTGCCAGTTCTTAGAGCAATAATGAGGGAATTGCCTTCTTAAGAAAAGCTAAACCAGGGCCTTCCCTGGTGGCACAGTGAATTAAAGCACAGCACAGCACTACGAAACTAAAGCCACTTCAGCACGAGTTCAATTCCCGGCCCCGGAGGTGATCCCACATAGCATGGCAGACCTCTCCTGGCCCTCCTGCAGCTTCCCTCAGCAGTGTACTTCATTTATCTATCTATTCTGCTCCCTACTCTTTGTCTCTGGTGAATTCTCTCATGGCCCCTGCACCTCTGCCCTGTACCCCAGTTCTGGATGCATAAATAAATAAATCTTAAAAGAAAAAAAGTTAAACCCTCATTAGCCGAATTTAAGAAAGCTGCTATTTCTGTGTCCCTCTCCTGTCTGGCAGCCTATGAGAAGTGCCCCAGTGCTTACCACAGTTGGAAGGCTTGGTCCACAAAATCAATCCTTAAGCCAAAACATCTTTATCATCTAGGCACTGGCTGAACTTTTACATGGTGGGAGGGAGTTGAAGGAAATAATACAAAACATTTAGTTATACACACTTATGAAGTAAACTTCTCCTGGGATTGAAGTTCTTTCTGGGAGACAGCCACAAAGAACTGAGGGAAGGATTGGAGGACAAGGGAAAACTCACACAAGGTGTCTGGAGGAGGAAAAGAGCCTAGATGGGGAATAAAGATAATGTGGAAAAGAGGTACCATGTGGAAAAGTAGAGGAAAGGAGACCTAGAAAGTAGAAAAAGGATGAGAAACAACAGCCTTCTCTCAAACTCCCTGCCCAGGGGCCCCCAGGTGCTGTACACACAAGGCTCCTGTCTCTGAGCCCCAGACACCCTGCTCCTCGCAAAAGACTTCAGTGACTCCACCTTGGCTGCCGTCTTACATCTCAGCTCACTGGCCTTCCAAGTTGCTGCGCATCACGCTGCCCTCTCTGGACCAGCATGGGATCTGCTTATTCCTCTCTCTGGGTGCTTATTTACCCAAAGAGCATCCCCCTCTTCCCTTTCCTCCTCCCCCTTTGCAGCTGGTCTTCCCTGTACAAGGCCCCAAGAAAATTACACCTCTTCCAGGAAGCTCTCCTAGACTTTCCAGCCCATGCTGATTCTTCCTTTCACTGAATTCCTGTGGACACTTTTTCTTATAGGCTTGTTGGACTCTCTCGCCTATGCAGGAAGTCTGGGAAGATAGGGTGATTCTTCTCCCAGGGCATGGCTGAGCATGGAACTGGCACCCAGCAGACACATATTGACATGTGAGGATGCTGGTTTCACAAACACACCCCTGATCCGGCCATTGCCCAGAGCAAGGATATTTCCATAGAAATCAATGAGCAGAGGTTCTTTGAAGCATCACAGAGACATATTTCAAAAAATCCCTGATCTTGCCCACCATAGGTCACTCATGGTACCTTACCCGCGAAATTTCCCCGGTAAGTGACAATGATGGTTATTTTGATATGTCCACAGTAGGTCATATGACCAGATATGTGACCAGATATATTACAGATGTTTCTTTGTTTAGAATGATGGATGAAATTAACATTTACATAGGCGGAATTTGAATAAAGCAGACTGTGCTCCAAATGTGCTGGGTCTCGTCTAATGAGCTGAAAGCCTGAATAGAACAAGCACACTCCACCACCAGCGCTGCTAGAAGCCTGCAGCAAGAGGCCTTCACACTGGACCTGCAGCATGGTTCTTCCTGGATCTCCAACCTGCCAGCCCACCCTAAAGATGTGGGCTAGCCAGCCTCTACAATCACCTCAAAGGGGCAACTTCCTTAAGAGGAAAATAAACAGCTGTATACATGATAGAGAAGATCCCAAGGATGTACCTTGACCTCTGGAAATGATTTTAAAGAAGAGCTCATGAGGGGTCCACAGCAGCCCCATTGTAGAGAGTCACTGACACTTACTATTGGCAGAAAATCATGGTGGTTAGCAGGTGGTTAGTCATCCAGATAGCCAGGGCACTGAGTAGAAGAGAGCAAGGCCTCTGATTCCAAAACCCACAATAAAGAAGCCAAAAAGGGAAGTCAGAAACAGGATAGGGCCTGGGCAGAATTTCCATCAGGGAGAAGGAAGATGTACTAAGCACTTGTCAGCTGTGAATGTACAAAAATTTTGGTTGTCCTCTATTTTTTTTTTTTTGACATTATGCACAAGAAAACCTCACATTCTCAGCACAGACTCCAACAAGCAGTACCTCCCTTTGCCCCTAGGGTGCAGACACATCACTGTTTCCCCAATCAGACATAGCATGCCTGGTATTGGTTTAGAAATTGTCTATGAGAAGGAACAGAAACACCTGTGCTGCCTATTTTGCTGGCTTACGTGGTGCCAGAGGCAGATGTTCGTGTGGCTGGTGGTGGACACAGCTTCCTGACAGGCAGAGCAGAGGCCGTGCAGGTCTGGGTCAGGGACAGCAGGGCCCCTTACAAGCCAGGTCTATGGCATGATTCTGGGAGCTGTGCCAAGCTCTGGAGTCCCAGTTTTCTCATCTGTGAAATGGAGACTGCGCTGCCTCCCTCCCCTGAGCTAGCAAGTGTGATGGAGCCTGGAAGGCAATCGAGTGTGAGACCAGAAAAGCAGCAGTTGCTCCAGCAAAGCAGGTCAAAAGAAAAAAAAACAGAATCAGGAAAGGGAAGATAGTTTCAGAGGAAAATCTATAGGGAGGAAGAGTCTCGAAGGCACATATTCTTTATCTTAGGTGTCACATATCTGGGGGGGGGGGGTCCAAGGCCTCCTGGTAGTGAGTGTTCAAGGCGAGAATATGGTCACTGTCACCACTTTGATACCAGCTTCCCTCATGACCCCTGGTGGAAGCAGAGCAGAGAGAAGTCACAGTTGGATACCTTGGGCCATTCTGCCTTGAATGAGAAGAAATAGTCTTTGGCTCCAATTAATTAAGCAAACTGATAGAAATTCTCCGCTTAAGTCACACTTTGCATATCCATAATCTCTGCACTACATTTTCTCTATACTTTACCCCTGGGTAAAAATTGGTGAGCATTTAAATGCTTCCTCACATAATCTTGCTAAAGCACATTCTTGTCTATAAATATTCATGCCACTGCCAAAACATTTGCAAGCTTTCCCCAAAGGTGAAATGTGTGTAATGTACTTTGTCTTCTGGGTATAAATATTATCCAATACATTTTGGTTAATATGAATACACTAATTATTCCTGTAACCCTTTTAAAAAGGGTCATCTTCATGATGTGAATTTTTAAAAAATGTAATTACAGTAATTGGATACTTAATCTAATTAAAATTTGCTTTATCTTTAATGGGAATTTTTCTAAAGAGGCAGAATGACAATTGGCTTTTTGATAATGACTGTTTTCTTTCTGCAGGGGGATCAAGTTGGTGAAAAATGTAGAACTGGACAGTTTTGTGTCTGCCCGTGCCCTGATTGCTGGGCAAAGTTGAGTTTTCTCCTCTGACACAGCACTTAAGTAGCGACTAGGGGTTTCAGTTCCTGCAGAAGATGGAGGAAAAGACTAGGGGAACCTTCCCTAGGAAGCAAATTTCTACCCTCCTGGACCCGGACTTGATCTACAATGGGAATGTGATCAAAGCCAGCTGAATCAGGGCCCTCCATGAAGTCTGAGAGGGCTAGAGCTGGAGAAGTTACTTTCTACTTGTTTGGAGGGCCATGGAGTTGTAGTGGATATTGTGGGTGGCCCACACATATCCCTTGAGGTCACTTTCTGGGAGTTCCTTACCCAACTTGGGTGCTATCTCTCTGCACAAATTCATTCTCTGGCTTGCAAACAAGCTTCGTTACTGGAGAGCTACCACCTCCACATCAACTCTCAAAAGGTAAAGGAGGGGTCTAGTGGGTAGGTTGTCTCCCTGCTCTCCGGGGAGACAACCCGTGTTCTCTGCACATTCTGTCTGAGACTTCTGGGTAGTCCTGAGCTCTGTTGCTCTAGGCGGCACCTACCCATTCACTCACCCTTTTTTGGCCTCTTCTTTCTGTCTTACTGCCCCTCTACCTCACTGTGCTTCTTGTGATCATCTCCTTAGTCACCCATGCACCGAAACTTTTGTCATAGGCTCTGCTTTAGAGGAACCCAAACCAAGACAGGTACAACTTAGTGTTCCCAGATAACTGCTTTCTTTGGATCAGACCTGTCTGAAAATGACCATTAGAAATAAGCAACAAGCCTGGGGCTGTGGAATCCCTGCTCCACTCACTCCCAAGATGTCCCAGGCTCCTCCTTCCATTCTGTGAACTGGCCTGACCTTACCTATCAGTGAACCAATACATTCTACCTACCCTGTGAACCCATGCATTCTTCCTATTCATGTGTGCATTTAGTTTTCTTGACTAGAATACTCTATCTTGCAACCAAAATTACTGCTTCTAAAACAATAAGGGGTATGGAATAAGGGAAAGGATTTTTTTCTGCTTGGAGCAAGGGATTCTTGTCTTATAAGACCAGATGGAGGGGGAACAGCTAAAACAATACAGAATGCTGATTCCAAAAGCCAAAGTGACTAGCAGCAATGTGAATGAAGGGCTCTGGGTGCCATGTGAAAGCAGAACAGCAGACTGCAGCATATCTAATCAAGAATGCACTTAAGACAAAGGCTGTTAACAGCCAAATGCCCTGAAAGCAGTGATCCTTGAAGGGGCACAGAGGGACTTGATCCTGTTGGGATGTGACTAGGGATCCCTGTGGAGCTGATTCATAGATAGCCTTTTCTGAACACATCTCCTGCAATGGTTTCTTTTTCCTGGTTTTATGCCTTACATGATGGGATGCACCACCCTCAGGCCTCACATGATGCGTGCTCTCTGTGAGGGCTGCTCTTGCTGTCCCAAACAACTGCATGGCCCCACCCTTCACTGTCTTTGAGTCCTTGTTCAAATATCATCTTTCTCAGTGAGACCTAGCCCGGCCAATTGATTTAAGACAAAACATTCCTTATCCGCCTGCCCCTTCATTGTCCTCATGACACTTCCTTGTGCATCATCCAGTTCAGGCCACTGTGACAAAGCACCATCACATGGTGGCCATGTGTTCCAGATGGTCCAGTTACAAAGTGGGAGAACTTCCATTAATTGCATTTCTAAGTGAATGTTTGAAATAGGCATATATGATGAGCCACTCATAGCCACTGAAATGTTGGGTTTGGCAGTTACTTATCCTGTCTAATAGTATATTGGAGGCTATGACTCTTCCTTTGAGTACAGCTTTGGACATACCCAAAGTTTTTTGATATGTAATTTAATGATTTGTGTTTGATGCTCAGAAATATATGCACCAATTCCTCTGTGTTCAGTCTCATAGTTGCAGGATACATGTGTTCAGCCCAGTTTTTGAAATCCCAGGGGAATCTTATCCAGACCATCCCCCACCACTTAAGTCTGTCTATAATATAAACTATGACTTCCTGCCTTGCC
The DNA here is from genome assembly GCF_000260355.1 of Condylura cristata. NCBI lineage: Eukaryota > Metazoa > Chordata > Mammalia > Eulipotyphla > Talpidae > Condylura > Condylura cristata. Next base: position 34,202,886 of record NW_004567116.1, on the reverse strand, counting down.
CCTTCTGAGCCCACTTCATTTGTTCATGGCTCACTTTTCCTCAAATGTAACCCCACCAGGTTATCAATTCTTGGATCCATCTCTCACAAATCTCCTCCTCCTTTGGTCTTGACATGTATAACTCATCTCTCTGATGACTTGAGGCTTTCCTATCAACTAACTTAAATTTGGCTTATTTCTTTCAGAAGGTTTCAGGTACCTGGTGGCCCAACCTATCCCTACCTGGCTAACTTAGGAAGGAAGTGCAGAAAAATGCATCCTCAAGAAGATACTTAGTCACTCTGTTTCTCCCCCTCCTCATGCTCCCTCTGTTGAGGTTCACATGTACATGCTGCCTGAGTGTGTGCCTGAGTTATCTAGGTGGTCCCAACCTTCAGCTTGGTATAATGAGAGTTTTTTGAAGATCGTTAAGAGGCTCAAGGGAGGATGGAGATATAACTGCCTCCACTACCATTCTAACATCTTTCAACAATCTGTATTCTTGGGCCTTTTCCTTAGGAGGGAGTATGGGAATACATATGATTTACAATGTAAACAATTCACACTAACAGGATGTGAATGAATAAAAGATGAATAAATAAAAGTACAGGAATGAATAAGCCTCCTACCTTGGCCTTGCTCTGAGCAACAAGGGAAATGGTAGGAACATCACAGCAGGGCAGAGCTGCCTTGGCTGCTGCCTCAGCAGAAGGATGGAGGGCTTTCCTGCCCAACCCTCCCCCAACCCCCACTTCTGTCTTAAAGTGGACCCTGTGTTAGGTGCTGACCTCTCATGTTAGGGCAGTCTGATGCTCAGAGAAAACACAGGACAATACTAACTAGGTTTGAAACCTGTGCAGGCCAGCTTCCCTCCTTTCTGCCTCTCCCGACCTTGGTTTCCTACATATAGACCAAAGGATTAGACCACATGTCCTCCAGATTCTTCAGGAATGTGTTTTCTTTTCTTTCTTTTTTTTTTTTTTAAGATTTATTTATTTGTGTATACAGAACTGGGGTACAGGCCAGAGGCTCAGGGGCTGCGAGAGGCTTCACCAGAGACAGAGTGGGGAGCAGAACAGGCAGATCGAGGAAGTACACTGCTGAGGGGAGCAGCGGGCGGGCCAGGAGAGGTCTGCCACACCATGTGGTCACCTCCGGGGCAGGCGGGAATCGAACTCATGCGGAAGCGGCTTTAGATTCTCAGTGCTGTGCTTTAACCCGCTGCGCCACCAGGGAGGGCCAGGAATGTGTTTTCATAGCCCCTCTACTGGCTACCCTGAGTCCCCAAACTGGCACACTCTAAAGGGATTCTGCCTTTCACCATATAAAGATAAAGCATAAAAAAAGTTTAGTGGGATTAACATGCATAGGAAGAGAAGAGAAGGGAAGGGATGGGAAGGGAGAGGAGGTAAGAGGAGGGGGAAGGGGGAGGGGAGGGGAGAATAGTTCCCCATTAAATATCCAAAGTTATCCATCCCCTTGTGGGTAACTGTCCAATCAAACAGGGTTAATCTGAAACAGGACTGTTGAGGCCCAAAAGGCTGCCACCAGTCTAAGTCACCTTCTGATGGGGAAATACAAAAAGGGGGTGAAAGACACACCAGGCAAGTCTAGGATAAAAGGAGAAAAATCTAAGTACAAATCAATTTAAGAGCTGCCATTGTCAGCCTTCCCATGTGTCTCTCACCCACATATTTCTTCCAAGGGTCTCTACGTGTTTCATCTCCACCTGTCTCCTCCATGTCCCCCAAGTCCAAAGCTGAGAAGCAAGCTCAGCCTTTTTCACGTCTCTCTCTCTCTGCTCCAGAAGACCCTCATGTCTCCCCTCTCTGTGTCTCCCACCCTGACTAGGTGAGCAGGGATTCCTTTGCTGTGTTTTCTTATCAGCAGAATCAGTGTGAGGCGCCCTGGCTCAGCACAATTTTCTCATCCATAGAATGGGGATTTTAATAGAAGGTGTCAGAGAACTTGCCCCTCTCTGGAGCTTCTTCTAGGTGGTGCTAAATCCCCTCACTTCCTTCTGGGATTCACAAGGAGAAGCCCTCCTGCCATTCGTAGGTCAGGGCATCAGAAGCCATATGTCCATGAACCTCCCTCTTGCCCCTGCCTCCCGGACCTGCAACAGGTTGCACCTGTGGTCCCCCTGCCTGTGGTCTGGCCTGGCCTGAAGCATCATTAGGCATCGTCTGTCTGAACATCTACGTGACCCACAGCTCCTGCTCTGGGCCTGAGACTAGATCTGTCCTCAGGGAGCAAGTTCTAAGTGGGGAGTTTGAGAAGAGGACTGAGAGGAATAAACTCCTTGAGGGTGAGTGAGAAAGGGCTAGAAAGGCCAGAGGAAGCATTCGGGGAGTCAGGGAGGTAAGCTGGGGGGCCTTCAGCTGGGACCAGCTGGAGATAAGGACTGTCCTGGGGCAGTGATTTCCTCCTTGGGCCTGGACACAGGGCTGCCTCGGGAAGCTCCTCTAGCCTCCCAGCAGATGGCAGTGTGCAAATGGGAACCAAAGCGACAGTTCCTGGGATCACCAGCTCAGATTTTGCAGACTAGAAAGCAGGAAGAGAAACACTGCCCTCTAGTAAAGAGCTGTGTGACCAGTAAGAGACTCTATCCTACCGAAGAATTGACAACCACCCTGGTGAGCTGCTAAGGGGGTGCTTAGAAGTAGTCGGTCCTTTCTCTCCCCCAGGGCCCAGACCCACCCTGCCTCAGCCAGCCAAGCCTCCTGTGGGCCTGGGAGCATTCAGGATTGACCACAGTTCCTCAGAGCAGCACCACATCCAGGAAGTCACTCCCTGTCTGTGGCTGCCACTGTCCCCAATTCTCAGGTTAAGGCTGCTCCCAGTAGCTCTCTCGACCCCTTACATCCTGTTTCCTGGGCATTGCAGCATGGCTAGGTGGTGTTTCTGAGCCTGTTTGCATAATGCCCACAGCTCAACACACTGACCAGGCTCGCTCCTAGGGCATCTCTCTGTATCCCCCACCGTGCTCTGAAGGATGAGGCCAGAGAAGCAGGCCAGATTCTCTCATTGTCCCACCCTCAGAGACCCTGGCTGCTCCGCACCCCTGCCCAGACTGTAGAAAATGTGAATAGATGGGCAGTGATGTGGTTCACTGGATTTTGGCTCTGTGAGAACTTGGGTCTTGGGGAATAAGCTTCTTCTGTTTTATGCCAGAGTTTTTGGTGTGCAAGAAATAGATCACCCCCAGTTATAAAGGGAAATCAGCAGAAAGTGTGAAACCTATGGTTTGGTGTGGGGCAGCAAGAACCTGGGATGGAAGTTGGTTCCAGTTCCCAGTGGCTGGAGGACCTTGATGGCAGGGCCTGTCCTGCTACAGACCTCTGTCACTAAATGACTCTTTCTCTGTGTGTCCCTTCATTTCCTATGTCCTCAATGTGCCTCTGTAGTTCCAGACCCCTTTTATTCATAATTTCTCAACTTCAGCTTGCCACGGACCTTCCACACTCATGCCCTGAACTCAACTGTAAGACCTTCTCAGATGCTTCTATATTGTCTACTCCTGCTACTGATATCCTCTACATCTTATTATCCAGATTTCTAGAAGCAAGAATATTTTTTGCCAATTCCTGGTCAGAAACTGTTCTTGACTAATTAGCTATGTTGGGGGATGGCAGAGGATGACACTTGCAATTTGCAGCCATTTGTGATGGCCTACAAGGAGGCTGCTTTCAGTTGAGCAACTGAGATTCTGCATGCAGGGACCTGGGTCAAGGGGAAAGTGGGGCACGGCATTCCATCTGGACTCTGTGGCAAGTCAATTTTGTGTGGGACTGCATCCGTCCAGAGGAAGGGAGAAAAGGGTGCCTTTGGCAGAAGAGAGTATCCGGAAATGTGTCAGATATCAGAATGAGCACATAATCCTCTGATTAGTTAAGACAGTGCAGCTCTTACTTCTATCCAAGACAAGACAGGAAGAAAACAAACCAGACACTACTTGAAGAAAAATCAAAGTTTATGTCCTACAACACTCAGAACAAGCTCAAAGTCCAAAGGATAGTGACAGAATCAGAATTCAGATTAGGAAGCACCTGAGTCACATGAATAGTGCCATGAGGAAAAGCAGATGGGGAAGGAATAAGAGTAGATGTGGGTGATTTTTCTGAGCAATCTTTAAACATCAAGACAATTTTACTTGGTATTTGGGTGCCATATTCCAAAGGGTTTAGGTTATAAATTAACTTAAATGCACAAAAGATACAAGGTGAGCCAGGTTTTTCCTTGATTCTCTGAGAAAGTCAGTCAAGATGTTCTTGAGAAGAGAGAAGGTGGCTGGGGCCTTCTGCCTTCGTACCTGGCCTTTGCTTCTCTTTGACAAGCACAGCGCTGTCCATGGTACCAGAGTCTGCCTTCCCTTTCTGAACTATGACAGCCAAACTGAGGGCAGGAGGAAGGAGGCAGAGATTGTGACAGTATGTCTTACACACCAGTGTCCTGCAGGACACTGTGTAGCACACAATAGGACTTCAATTACTACTTGTTGAATGAATCGTAGTGACTCATACGAGTGTGGGAAAGTCTGGAAAATGATTTGTCTGTTGCTTTCTTTGTACCCTGTTTTCAAAAAGATTCATACTCTCTGGGTGGATCCCAATGACCAGATGAGTTATACCTATTGCTACTACACCAGGTAAGTCCAAGCAGAGTCAGAATCCTCCTCTTTTCTTACCACCCCATCTTAGGATGTAGTATGCTTTTGTGGGAAGAGTTCCTGATTCAGAATAAAACAAGGTCCTTTCATCACTACTCACTTGTTGAATGACCTTGGAAAGATCACCTACTCATGGAGCATTAGTCCCCTGGGAGTAATTATTTCTGCTCTCATAGAGTCATTGCAAAATTAAATGAGCTAATGAATTAAAAGAGGCCCACAAGTCATAAAACATGGTGCATGGGAGGGTAGTATGAGAGTGATTGTGGCATCCAAGATAAGTTCTTAATCAAGCAATGTGCAACCTCTCTGAAGTAAGACTGTGTGTGTGATTCTTTTCTTTAGTGCCCCAAGGCCCAGTAGAGGCAGTACATATATACCAAGTAAGTTGTTGAATAGAACTGAATAGCCTTCTTCAGAAAAGCCAGAGTAGTTACCCAGACCTGGACTCCTTACATCCTTAGATGTAAGGAGACTAATATTCTATCACCTGCCATTCCCCAGTACCTCCCCTGAGCCTCCTTCTGGAATCTGAAGCCTCCCACTTCACCAAGGGTCTCCTCTACTCTTCACCAATAAATACTGTGTGCAATGTGACTGGCCACCCAAAGGGAGGCAAAGCATACTGTCAACATCTGTTAATCAATCAGAAACTATTTAATGTAAAACCAAAAGCAATGACTATACTAACAACATCCAATAAGGTAGTTAAAATTATTGTTTGCTTATGCCAATATGTAGTTTTCAATTACCTAGTTACATTTGACCACAATTTGACAATACATAAACTACAGTCCAACTTGCTGATTTCTACCCAGCCTGGGACCATGGTGCAACCTAGCTCTGATGAGACCACATGCTTTCCCTCCTCCATAGCTGGCCTGTCACTGAGCCTATTCAACCTTAGGCCCTTAGGTATTGTCACGGGGCAATGGTAAGAGAAGAGAAGAAGTTGTAGGTTTAGGTGGTTGGGAGAAGGCAGAGTTGGCTTGAGGCTAGGGAACAAAAATGGGATTAGGAGAGAAAGGACTCCAAGTGCTCAGGAATCAATGGATATGGCTGTTGAATAGAAATGAATTGTTCTAAAGATTTTCTGATGTTAGCGGGTATTTTACAGTTGTTCACAGTTGGTCCGGAGGGGGATATCCAGGCCCAGGAGACTCTACTCAGCCAAAATAATAACAGTGGCTCAAGATATGAAGGTTCTGATCTCTCTTCTCAGTCTTTTTCTCAGCTCCACCAAAGGTCATACAATTCCTAAGTACATCTCCTGTGCCACCCATACGCCTCTTGTCATGACTATTGGGGGCAGGGGGTCATCACATTGGGAGAAGAGAATGTGAGGAGCCTTAAGGGCCAAGTGTTTGGTGTCTCAGCGGTGACCAGCCAGGCTGTCCCTGTGCACTAGCCTCATGCTGGAGCCTCAGGCACCCCTGTAATCGGTTCTCTATCATCCATGCATTTCAAATGAATAGCTGCCTCCCAAAGGTCTCCAGTAGAGGTGCCTTAGACTTGTGGCATGCTTTTGGGCTTCAGTGACCCTGCTTTAGGCCAGCCCTGTTTGACTGGGCAGTTACCCATGAAGGGATGGGTAATTTGGGACATTTTATTTGGAATATTCAATCTTTTTGTTTTCTCTCCCTACATACTCTAATTCTATTAAAGTTCTTTGGCTCTAAGTCTGCATTGCCTTTGTGCACATGGATGGTGAAATCCCTTTAGAACTTGCTAGTTTGGGAGTCCTGGGGTAGCCCTTGGTCATGCATTAACACTAACAGTTGAAGACAAAGCTCTCTTTAGCACCACCAGGAAGGTTTTGACTCAGGGCTTACATACTCAGTGTGTTCACTTTACTTGAGCCTGGGGGACAATCTTGTTAGGGCAGCAGTGGCTGATAGCATATAAAGACTAGTCCAGGAGCGACCTAATTTGTGCCTAGCAGTTGGCATTTCTTTAAGTCTTATTCAAAGTGGTATACAACACATGAAGTAACTATCAATGTTAATTCATATTCTCTCAATTATTTTAACAGAGTTCCATTTCTAGGAAATCTTAATGGGAATTGTCTCCATATAGATTTAATTACAGATCACCTGTTCCTTCATCACCTATACATTTTTTAAGTGCCAGGAAGAGACAAAAGCAAAAGCATGCTTATCAACTGAGAAGGGGGCAGTCTAGAGGGGCAAGAATGGGAGTGGGAGGAGAGTCTATTTCCCAGAAAACCTGAATCCAGGGAACACAGGAGGTCAGGGCCCTGGACAAAGCTCTCCCTTTCTCTGCATTTTTTTGTTGCATGACCTACTCAAGCACCACTCCACTGGATAAATTGGGGTTCTGCTCTGCAGAAACCAGCCCCTGTGTCATGTTTAGACAGCAGCACTAGTTTTGTTATGGCCAGAGCTGAAGAGATAGTAGTCTGCTGGCAGCTCTCCCACAAGCACCTTGTGGGTGCAGCAGGGTTCTCAGTGCTTCGTGAATCTCCCCCCCCCCCACCAGTGTCTCTAGGGCTCTCTGTACACTTCCTCCAGCCAGGACACAATTCTTAGTGTTCAAGGAAGTGATGCGAAGCTGCTCGCTCTGTCATCTCCTGGGACCTCCTGACAGCAAAAACTAACCAATGCTTTGCAGCTGCAAGCTTCTTCCTATTTGTCCTCATCTCCCCCCTCCAGCATGTTTGTAGCCCTTAGAAAAAATATGATGGGGGCCGTGGATTCCTTTAGGTTTTAACAAAGAGGCCATATTTTTATTTACAGAGTCAACAAGATGTGAGGCAAAGAGAAAGCAAAACAACATTGTGGTTTGCAAGCCATTGCCTTAGAGCAGGAAAAGACCCTTTGCCCCCTCCCCACACACGTGTTGCACAAGAGGCAATGGAAGCTCAGACACGGGGAGGGGCTGGCCCAAGGTCACACAGCCAGTTCCTTTTCCTTGCTCTAATAAGCTTTTCTTTCCACAATTTTGTATTAAGTGCCAAACCCTAGGCCACCCCCAGAGAAGAAGAATAAGAGAACCAATCTCAAAGTCTGCATCTCAGCCATAGAACCTTGTGTGTTACGGAGCCCCAGGGAAATGCACCTCCCCCCAGCCCAAGTTTGAAGTGAGAAGGCTTCTTCTTAAAAATCAGTTTAAATGCCCTCCTTTATGCACATGCCAACTTTGACTTCAAAAAGACTTTATTCCCAAGGATAAACAACCCCATGTTTGTGTAATATAATTAAGTGAAGGCATCTTTAAATGTCATACTAGCTTGTGCCCATTTCAAATTGTTATGCATCAACAGAACTTAACGAGATAGCCAAGCCTTCTCCGTGCTGCGAGAGGGAGATAAGCCACAGCACTGTGGGCCCTTTAATAGATTGCCAAAATAAAGCATTTTCTATGCAAATTATTCATGCAGTGGGACAGCTAATCGCTTGCCAAGAACCCGCCCACTGCCTCTTTGCAATTAGTCGTGAAGTTGAAGGCGCTCCAAGCACTGCAGGCACACTCGGGGCCTCCTGCTCCTGTGGCTGATTTTCAGGTGAACAGCAACCTCCTTTCCCTGGTGGTGGGGTCCGGACTCTCCTCCCCTCATTGGAACCAGGTGAGGGGAGTGAGCTGTAGCTGAAGGTGAGGGGCAATTCCTGGCCCTGGCTCTGTCTTGGTGTGTGTAGCGAGTACTTGGGCAGCCCCAGCTTCCTCGTCCAGAAGGTCAGGCTAACTGGGCCAAGGTGTTTTAAGGACAAGTGGCAAAGGGCATTGGGAGCAAGTGCCATTCTTTCCTGTCCCCAGAACTTCCAGAGGCTCCCAAGACACCAGCGTAGGATTTGAAACTAGGAAAGCCTGCAGGGACCCTGCCAGCAACACTCCCACCTGGCAAGTATCCTCGGAGACACAGCAAGTCTTGATGGCAGCCAAACGGGAATCGCAGATCATGTAAGCAATGATTAGAGCTCCCCTCGCTCTCACACAAACCAGCCAGCTCTCTCGATGTATCTCCCCCAAGTCTGTCACTGAGTTGCTCAATATCCCTCTTGCCATGTCTCTGCTCTCTTGTGCCTCTCCTCTCTCTGTCCCACCTACAACTAGCTGTGAGAGACTCTACAAGGGAGGCCCAGCCTCCTGAAACATAACCAGGATAGATTTGATCTGGGAAAGGGAGGCACAAGCCAGTGCAAGATTTGATGAGATGAGCCAAACCCAAGTTGTCCGAAAGAACTAACTGAATTGCTGTGTGAAGGACCAAGGAGTGTCGAAAGGGAAAGTTGTATGAACATATATACAGGGGAGGAAAGAATGTTTTTGATGCTCTGGGCAGTTTTAGAGGTCGATTTCTCACTTGATAGGCTAACACCTGGGTTCTCAAATCTACTCTTTACTTACTTAGCAGAAAGCTATTTCTTCAATTAGGATATATTAATACATCAAAATGGCATCTGTTTAACTGAACAGAGTGGTGATGATGGATACATGCTGTGGGTGTTCAACACCTGCGCTCTCGTGTGAGCCAGGAGGCTTTACTGTCGTCTCGTCTTGTTTAGTATCACATCTGGCCTCTACATCAGGTCCAGTGCTGATCACTTCATCATAACTTGTTATGGGGTTCAAGACCCCATATCCACTAGGTCCTCTGCCCAGGATGCCATTTTCCTATGCTTTGTGTTGTCCTAAGCCTGGACCACTTTGCCTCCTCACGGATCCTGAAGCTGCTGCCCTGCCCTCTGCTGATGTCCAGCTCGCCTTGCACCTGACCTGGTCCTGAGTCTCCATGGCCAAGCTCCTCCTGCAGATGCCTCACCACTCCTTAGGGTCAGGGGCACTGATCCTGAGCTGGGTGATGCCTGCTGCCTGCCCCTGCCTGGTGGCCCCTGACTCCATTGCTCAACTCCCACACAGCCCCTGAGAGGTGGGATACAACCAGGGAGGCAGACATTTTCCACTTCCCTGTGCTATCCTGACTTAGGACCCCCCTTCAGTCTTCTACCTCAGTGACTCACATGAGGAGACATGACCAAGCTGCTCCCTGTGTGCTTGTGGCTGTGGACGTGTTGGGTCTGGGTCAGGGGTGCAGGGAGAAGGCAGTGCTACGGGGCTCTGAGAGGGCAGGTCTGTTACCTGCATTGAGAGAACAGACTATTGGCATGGAGAGAGGGGGTGGGGCAGGATGGGGACGTAGATACTGAACAAACTTTGCCCTCTCTGAAAGCAGCCCTGGGAAGAGCTTTCCTTCCCCAACTTTCTCTTCCCTCCTCATCCCATGACTCCTCTTGCTAAGGGGATGTGCTGTGGCTCAGCTTTGCTGAAGGTCTTGGTGAACATGGGCTAGTCTGGGGATCTCTCTTCCCAGGTGGAATGCCATTTTTGTAGGGCATTTTTTCTGAACATCATGTGGCTCCCAATTGGGTTTCTGGAGCCCAAATCCTATCCAGAGCTTCTCTAACACTGTGTATACAGCCCGTTCCACACTGGAGAGGTCCCTGATGGACCTGGGTCCCTGGCTCTTGGCAGGTCAACCCTAGTGTAAGGTATTGAAGTTCAAAATCAGACTTTCCTGCTGCTCAAATAGATGCCCATGGCAAAGATGCACACGCACCTTTGATTATGGACCCCCGGGCCCAAAGAACATGGGCTTGCATGTGTGTGAATGCTCACACCTGTGCCAAGGAGTGGGATGAAGGCAGCGGCGGCATCATAGTAGGGCCACTCTGATGAGAGACCACCAGACAACATGACATTGAAAACACCAGAGAAAATGCCAGAGAGGCCAGAGAAAGAACATATAGCTTTATGGGGGGCCAGGAGGATCTGTTGCCCCTTGAGCTTCCCGGACCCCCTGCCAACCTGTGACTGACTCTGTCTGCCCAGCCTCCCTGCCTGGTTTGATGTGTACCTGGTTCCCTGAGAACATTAAAGGCCAGTAAAACTCCATTGAGGATTGCAGGACTCTCCTTATCCATCTGCCCATAACAACAGTGAACCTGCCCTGTGCATGTTTGCACTAAGTCTATTGTCCCCGAGTGCCTGTACCCACCAGTATGCAGGGCACACACTTTGGTGGGTGAGACAAAACCACATCACTCTAAACCACATGACCCAGGAACTTATACATTTAATGCAGCCCCTTCCCTGCAGGTGATTCCAATATGCAGCCAGGGGTAGAAACTCTGATCACGTCATCTGATTTTTAAACTCAAGCATGCATCAGAATTATCCAGAGAACTTGAAGAAACACTCAGATTCAGAAGACCTGAGGAGAAGGACTCAAGAATTTGAGGTCCAAACAAGCTCCCAGCTGATGGATGTTGCCAGTCCCCGGACCACACTTACAGAAGCCAGGATCTGGCCCAACCTCTCAACACAGTGGGGCAGGGGATGCGAACACCCATGTATGAGGGCTGGCTCTCCTCTCGAGGAGGGCAACAAACTCAAGCCAAGCCCAAGTAGGTCACATTGCCACGTGTTGGGCCTCCTGCCTGGCCCAGATGGCGGGGGCACCAAGAGTGTGAGCCTTGCCATTGGCGGGTCCCTCATGGACAGGCTGTCATTGACGGCAGAAACTTGGCCAATGGCAATCAATCAGGGGGCCCGCGCTGCCTTAAATACCAGCAGAGCAAACAGCCTCAGACAAAACTGCACCATATATCAATTACCAAGAGGCTGCATGCTCCTCTGGGCGGGGGTTGGGGGAGCCCCAGTGAGCGGCCAGGGCTGCTGCCCCAGCTGATAAGGGCCTGCATTGTTCAGGGACAGCTGGCAGCCCGATAAGGGCCTGCTTGCTGGAGATAATGGCAGTGGGCAGGCGCCTCGCGGCAGTTTAGAATTTCTTGGGTCTCCAAGAAAGGTTCTATTAAGCCCACTGACCCCAATTGAATATTAATTAGCTAATTAACGGATTTATTGTTCCACGCCATTTCTGGAGAGGCCATTTTTTTCGAGTGCCATTATTTTTGTAAATGATTTTTCGCATTGTGCATAATTGAATCTTTGCAGCTGCCAGCATCTTCTGCATGATTTGGCAAAAAAAAGGAAGCAGAAGCACTTAGGGTTCCCCCCCCCCCCTCACTCCCTGAACAAATGTTTTCAGCCCCTCCTGTTAATGCTGGAGTGAGGGGGGAGAGAGGAGGGGCTGGCTCTGTTTCACAGGTTTGTTTTTTAAGCTGAACTGCGAGGTTCCTTTTGTAGGCAGCTGAGGGCTGAGGCACTCCGGGCGGTCCCGCACCAGGTCTTTGTCTGGCTGGCTTCAAACTGGCCAGACTTAGCTTCCCCAGCCCAAACTCCTTAAAAACGTTGTGCTTTATATTAGGGGTTGGGGAGTGAGAAAATGGTCTGTGCTTATCCCACCCTGCGTTCGCAGCAGAGGGAAGCCCACTGTGCCCTGCAGGACAGCGCCCCCTGGAGATCGGCCCCGTTCCTGTCCTTACCTGTCCAGCCCAGGGCCTGGTCTTCCTTTGCTGGAGCCTGTCCAGGGTCTGGTTGCTCCAGGCTAACAGAACCCAAGCCAGCACCTCTCTGCTGCTCTTAATATATCTTTGCTCCAATTTCACACCAGGTCTGTCTGACTCCCTGGAGCTGGTGTCTGCCCATAATAAGTTGACCCGATGGTCCCAGAGGCAAATGGCTGATTGAATCAAGTCCATTCTTCAGCAGAGGGTCTGGAATAGGGAGGGGGTACTTGTGCTGGGGTGGGCTGGCCTGGATGGCGCGCCAATATTGTCAGGCAGCACTGGGGAGTTCTGTTGGCCCTCTCAGCACCTTCAGCATTGTTAATGAAGGTAGGGGCAAGAAGAGGCTCTAGGAATATTAGTTGGGGCCCCCCCAATGGGCGGGTCTAAGGAAGGCAGGTGCCCAGGACCTGCCCCTGGCCACCAGGGGCTGCAGAGCTTTATTGGGATTTTTTATTAAGCCACCTCTTCCTGCCCTCATCCCTGTTCCTATCCTGCCGCTTGTGCTCAGAAGGAGGGACTCTGAGGAGTTTTCTAAGAGAGAGATGAGTTAGGATAGAGTAGTTGCATCCTCTTTTATAGACACTGGCTGGAACCAAACTATCTGCCCATTTCCTTTACTCTGGGTTCGAATGAAGTCCCAAAAGATAGACTGACAGACTGAGAGGGGCATCCCCCCCGGGTGCAAAAGCTGTACCAGGGATTCCAAAAGTTTTGCTAAGAACTGGAGGTGGCCCTTAGAGTTGGGGAGATCACCCCACCTCTGTTTGAACATCTGAAAGGCTAGGGAGCTCACAACTACTGGGCAATTTTTTCACTGCCAGAATCTCCCTCTCCCCATGATTAAAAATAGTATTAATCACAGTACGTGATATTAACTGAAGAACTACTATACGACACATATTAGCATCAAATGCCTGTCACTCATCACCTCATTTGGTCTTTCTAATATTGTTGTGAGGTGCGTAAAATTCCGAGGCATAGACATATGGTATAACTTAGGCAAGCTCACTGAGGAAAGTTATAGTATTAGATTCCAAGCCTACTTTGCTTGATCCCGAAGCCCCGCTTCTGACCTCTATCCTGTCGAGAGGATGGTCTTCTGGCAGGTCAACAGTGAGGAAAACCATGCTCCCATGGCTGCTCTTCTGGCAGGTAAATAGCTTTGCTGCTGCAGCTACTCCTCATCTACCAAGCTCTCTTCTCTCTGCCATCTGGGATCTTCTTCCTGAAGTTCAAAGCCTAACCCTGGAGGCCTAGTCAGGAGAGAGCAGAGCAAGCCTGTCACCTTCCCACCTTGGGCACGATACTCTGTTAATGTATTCTGGTGAGAAACAGAGTACTCACTCAGGGGCCACATCCCTCCACCTCACCTCCTACCCGCCAAGTTCGCTTATGGCTTTGAAAAGAAACCCAAAATAGAATCTTTTCCAGTGTCCTGAATTTTAGAGGAATGTGGCCTGATCCTCTCTGAGCAGGTTTGCTACATCCCCAGAATCTGCCCAAGGCCCCTTCTCTGGCTCCAATGAGTTGAGAGCTGGAGCCCTCTCGGGGACTTAGGGGTGTGAGAGAAGCCATTGAGGCTGCACAGACCTGGTTCTACTCTTCTAGAACAAAATCTGAGCTCTGTTCTCTCAATGTAACCTAGGCAGAACCAAGGCTCTTTTGGCAGAGGAACTTCTCTCAATGTAACCTAGGCAGAACCAAGGTTCTTTTGGCTACTCTGGAGGCCAAAAGTGACTTTGGGTCTTTGGAGGGAAATCCCTATTTCTATTTTGTAAAGAGAAGGGACAGACCTGTTCAAAGCCACCCAGTTACACCAGGACAGGATTTTGTTCTGCTTTCCTCTGCCACTAGGGGAGGAACATGGGTTTGGAAAGCCAAAGGTCACACGTGGCTCAGAGGACTAAGATCATCATTCTCAGCAGCATGGTTCTCTGGAAGGGGTACCCCAGGACCCACCTGCCACCTGAGTCAGGCTGCCTGGAATCCTGCCCCAGCCCATGGCCATGTCCTGGGAGTCGGCATTGCTTAAACTCCATCTCCCTGCTCTTGTACTCCCTAACGTGGTGTTCCTGAGGTTCTCAATAGGGCTCCTTTCATCAGACGGGACAAAAGCCTCCAGTGAACATATCTATGTGCCCTGGAGGTGACCCATTGACAGAGATGCAGAAATACTGGCAAGAGTCTCAAGTCCCTAACACCACTGTGGCTCAAGGACTTGGGGCCAGTCACACCTCAGTTGAGAACATCAATTTCTTAGCTATTGAGTGGTAATAATAATGCCAGTCTTCATGCTATAAAGTTGCTGGTATTGCAGGCTCTGGCCCAAAAGAGTAAGTCCTGTGTCCTCTAGGGGCAAGAGCTCACCAGAGAATGTTTGGTGTAGCTGAACCAGGCAGAGCCGTATTAGAGACTCATGCAAAGGGGCCCCATGCTGGAATGAAGAACTAAGCCTGTATCCTCGAAAGGAGTTAGGAGGAGATACTTAACGGTCAAATCCACAAGGTGGGGCAGAGGCAGCAGCGTCACAGTTGTTCTGGGTTGGGCCACTCCTGGGCATGCCCAGAACAGTCACATTCCATCTGCACATTGGGTTCTCTGCCCTCTCCCTCCAGAAAGTTGTGAGATAAACATTACTCAGAATCTAACACTTTTGTCTAGCATGACACCTCATGGTTAGTGTGATGGGTCAAATTGTTTGAACAGAGCACACCAGTCTACAATTCAGTGCACCTGCTCAAACAAGGCTTAGGGCAACTCAGCTTACCACTCCCAATTTCTTTCATCCAGGCTATCTCCCTGGGGTGGCTAAGCCCAAAGGGGTTCTGTGCTTCCCTGACTGAGGGGTCCAGCACTCTGCTAGGGTTAGTTGGCATTGGAGAACAAACATGGACACACATTTAGCAGAAAGGAATTTCAAATATATGTTCTGGAAACCATTACTGTAGACTGGTAGGACAGAGCTTATTTTTACTGGAAGGGGAATTGAAGGGCCTCTGGGATGCTGGTAATATTCCTTTTCTTTACCTGGATGCTGGTGACATAAAGATCCTCATTTTGACAACTGACTGGGCTAACAACATTATTTGAGCACTTTTGTCTTATATTTAAATTAAAATCATAAAAGGATCTATTCAGAACTATAATACAAAGATGCACTTGACCTTTTAAGATAAAACATGAGAATTAAACAAAATCTTGTGCATATGCAGACTACGACTCTCCAAGGCTCCCTCTCTTCTGATAAATGGGGTCTTCAGGAGAAAAGTGTGAGGCTCACACATGGTGTAAGTGAGCAGGGAGCCCCAAAGTCATGACTAATAATGGCAGAAGTTAGGGCTCCATGCAAATGCACTGGGAATATTCTGTGTCCTCTTGTCCTGGGAGAACTCCTCTCTAGATCACAGAGTGCAGTGCCCCATTTCTCCTGTAGGCATTGTAAATACCCACTCACCAGAAGAAAGAACAGTGTGGATGGGTAACCTCAGGTCTGGGCAAGCAAAGACCCTGTGGCGGCCTCTCCACTGAACCCAGCTGTTTCACACGGGGTGACTCAGATTTGAGGAAAAATATCTTGGTTACACAGAGGCTGAGAGGGAGGGATGCAAAGACAGTGAGAAAGAAAGATCCAAAGAGAAGCTGGAGCAAGAGTTATAGGGATGAGACAGAGAACATTTATTGGGAAGGGCTTTTCAGTGGGTAAGGCTCGATAGCAAAGCAAGCAGCACGGGGCATCAGAAACTCTTTCAAGTGCCTGAGGCAGAGGAGGGGGAGGAGAACAGCTCTGATGACTTCTACAGTCCCAACCAGGCCACGCTGTGGAGCTGGGCAGGCTGTACTGAGGGGCTACTTTCAGGCCTGCTTTTTAAGATCCAACCCTACCCGATACCTAAGCCTAAGAGAATGGTGGCTTCCAGATTTTGCCTGCCAACCAGTTGGCCCCCCGGGGTACTAGCCTTGGGTCTCAGCTTGACTCTGTTCAACCACAGTGGATCTTCCAGCTACTACCTGCACATGCCTGGCTCCTTTCCTGAAGCAACAAGGTCAGGGAAGGGGTGAAAGTCCAGGGGGTGAGTGGGACTGAATATATTGCTGCATATGAACAGAAGAGCCACCCCTGGAGCTGAAGACCCTCCTTTCTGACCCTCAGATAAAGAGAATGCATGGTCTATTGATTGTTCTTTGAGAGGAAAATCAGGAAATCATCCCTTAGATAGTGAGACCTGCTGATCTACCCATGGTCTGAAATCTTTCTGGGCAGTGGTGTGCAAAGGCAGGCCTAGGATGAAGGACAAAGTCCTTCCCTTTCTTTGAGTGCCATCTTGCCTGACTTCCTAAGTCTAGAACATACCTATCTCCAGACAATGGAGTAAGCAGTTCTTCTCCACACCCACTACACACCTAAATCAATATAAAAAGTTGGAGAAGTATGGCTTAGGGTCCTATGTAACCAATAAGTTCCCTTGTATCACACCAAGGAATATGAGATTTCACTTTTTGAGTAAGATGCTATAGGTTACACATAGCAAAGACTCCTGACTTAAAGGGACTTAAAGAATGAAGACATCTGCAGTAGGCAAGCCCAAATATGTGCGCCAGTAGCTTAATGAAGCCATTTAAGACATAAGTGTTTTATTCCTCCATTCTGCCTTCCTAGGTTTCAGCTTCACTCTGGTTTCCTTTGTGGTCATAAAATGCTTACCATGGCAAAAAGGCTGCCTGTTTTTTATTCACATACAAAATAAAGATGTAAGGCCTCTCCTGTCACAGACTGTAGATTCTTTGGCTGATCAGGACACCTTAAGCACATTCTTGTACTAGGGCAAAAGTAGGTGCCAGTTACACCCTTTGATTTAGAGTGCTCATCTGTAGAGTGGAGATTGCTGATCAACTCAGTGTCCACCACAGAGGATGTCTCCTTTGTTTTTATGAGAGAGAGAGGAAGCTACCCATGCTTTGACGTTAGTTCAATCTCTCAAGCAGACATGGATGCATTGCTTCCTTGTGGACTTATCTAAGAAAAATTTACCACTATAACAGAATTGATTCTCAGCAGAGCAATGAACAATCCTCCCAGTTATCAATTTTTATTTCTCTCCAATAATTATGCCCTGGAATTATTGTACTAAGGAGTTGTTCGACTCATTCCTAATCTTGCTTTTATGGAAGTCTCCATTCACAGAAAATGCCCCCACAAGAGAAGTTTGGGTAGTGATTTCACTCTCAATCCATTTCTCTTAGAGCTTCAATAGTCTTCTTTTGAAACAGGGAGCTGAGGAGGTAGCCATAGTTTGTCTCATCTCCTAGGAAATTATTTGCCCAATGTGAACACCTGTCCTTTGGCCATTTTTTTTCCTCTGAATGCTGCATTCTGTGCTTGAAAATGCCCCAGGAACAAAAAAGGGGAAAAAGTTCTTGGGAAGAGATCTGGGAGGCCAGGTTTTCTGAAAAGGGAAAAAGCAGACCTTGGAAGCTATGGCTATATCCCCAGGATGATTCTAGTGTACATTTTCTGAATGGCTATAAAAATAAAAAAAGCCCAGCGGGGGCTCACGAAGAGCAAGTCATGCAAAACTCATTTCTCACCTGGCAATTGAAACTGCACGCCTCCCCCTCCCCCTCCCCAGGCTGTTCCCTCTGATTCACCCTTTATATCACCTGAGTGATCTTTCAAAAAGTACAGATCTGATCATGTCCTTGTTCCACTTACAAAGCCCTGACATTTCCCTGTTTCCCAGAGGATAAAGGCCCATCTCCTTAGCCTAGCGTGAGAGCCCTCACCAGCATCCTTGTTACTCTCCCTCAGGGCCCCATGCTCCATCACACCTAGCTCTGTGCACACACACCTGGCTCTGGGAACCCTCCATTCAGGCCCCACTCCCCCTCACTTCTGTGCCCTTACCCCTGCCAGTCATGCTCAACTTGATCAAGTAGCCTTTGCTCAGAAGCTGTGCCATCGCCCAGGCTGAGTCAGTGACCTCTCTCCCTTTATCTGGAGCCTGTCCTCGGTGCTGTCATGACCCAAACCACACTGAGCTGTGTTTCGTTTACAGGTTGGCTTCCGTCTCCCTGCCTTTCTGCAAGAGGCTTTGAGGGTGTGGATCTCGCTCATTTCTTTTGTATCTCTCTTGGCTTATACTATCTTAGTTATAACATACATTGGATAGATAGAAAGGGGGTGGAAGAAGGACTGGAGGGAGGGAGGAATGAAAACGATCTCACTGCTTTTCTGCCTAGGATGCTAGACTGCTATCATGGATGCTCTGCAGTGTCTGGGCTTTTTATAACTCTTTCATAACATCCTCCATGCCTGCAGTGGAAAGCTGTGTTTGACATGGCACTACCCAGCTGTTTGAAGAATCTCACCCAAAGAGCATTGACTAATGGTAGCCTGATGGGAAGTATTAGTGGCCAGCCCCAGGGATCTGCCTCAGGTCATGTCATACTCAATTTGTAACTAAGAGACTGGACATGTTCTTTACAATCCTTTACCCCTCAGCAGAGGTGGCATTTCAACATGTTGCCCTCCTGTGCTGAACTCTGCCACCTGCTGAAACTTTCTGGTTGATCAGGCCTCAGAGTCCTCTCCAATAAAGTGCATTCCCTAGCCCCAATTGTAAGCTTCATTCCCCAAGACTGAGACCATCTAATAGCTCCCTGAACTATAAGCCATTTCTGGTAGCTTCCCTTCCTTCCAGGAAGCCCCCCCCCCATGTCCCACCCAGCACACCTGGCCGCCTCCTTCTTTCTGAGCTCCTCCAAGCACGGTGCCATCTCTAGGCCTTTACTATTGTGTTTGTCTCAGACTCGTTTGCCCTTTCTCCATATCTCCACCCAGACAAACCCTAGTGCCAGCTAAATAAGTCAGTTCTGTTTTATGGGCCCAAATATATCACCAAACTACTTCTTCCTTGATATTCTAGCTTCCCTGCAGTCTCTGACCTGACTAAGGCAGAACTATGGTAGGCAATATGCAAGGAGGTTCTCTGTGTGATTGCAGGAAAGGATATGTTGAAAGTGTCCACAGGATCCAAGACATAGGAGACAGAATTGATGTGCTCTGTCTGCTCAGAAACTGATGGCTGCTCTCTATTGCCTTGTACATTAACAGCTTAAACTCCTCCACCACTTGGCTTCCAATTGCCTGTCTCCCACCTCAACTCTAAACACACCTCACTTCTTAATGTCCCCTTTTCTATTTCAGTCAGTCAAGATTCCAGTCTGACCCTTGTACCTGTAAGGCCTTCTCTCATATCTTGCCTTTCTACGTGGAGTTCAGTATCTGCCTTGTGGAAGATATTTGTTGCCATGTGGGCTACCTCCTTTCCAGAGTTCTCACAATATGATGCTCACTCATTCACTCTCACCAGGTATTATGAGAATAGTGGTGTATTACTTGAGGTACCAAGTGTAAGAACTGACTCCTGCTCCCTCCTCTGTACCACCAGTTTACCTTCCAGTGCATTTCATTTCTTCACATGTAAAATGGGATATTAACTTTTGTATCTGCAAGGAGGTTATGAGGTACAATATAGCAATAGAGGTGACAGATCCTTAATAACTGAAGCATTTCTATTATGGAGATTTGTCATTCACACTGTTGAGTGGGTGAATTCCCAGAGGGTCTAGAGATTTCCCATGGGGAAAAAGAAACCCTCCCAATCCTCTCTCTGAAGTCTTTTGGGCCAAAAAAACATTATTTTTTCTGGACAAAGGGACTACTGATGACCTGAGTGTGTAGGTGGAAATGTGGATATTTCCCTAGGAGATAAAAATGCCAACATGTAATGGGGATCTGGTCACCACCCAAATGGGGTCAGGTGCCTAGAACCCACATCTTTGTGGGACTCTGGATTCTGTGCCCCTTCTTCTGTGTGGAATTATGTTCTTAATTAATCACTTTTCCTACAAGGCAAAGCTGGAAGTTAGTGTGCAAAAAGGGGCATTAGGATATGGTACCTCACTCTTCAAAGGGCTGTTGATGACGAGGCTCAGCTGAGATGAAATCCATGGCGAAAGATTGAATCTGACCCTTGCTTGCCTGAGGAGGGCCCAAGATTTGCACTGTAGAGGCCCTAGTGTCCCCAGAAGGACAGACAGGGCCACAAATATTCTTACTTCAACAAGGATAAAGATTGGGATGTAACTACTGCTGGTGGGATGGGAAGAGAGCATGCAGTGACAGGCCACCACAACATGTCATTGAAGGATTCCCAGAATGAGAGAGTGAAACAGACCTCAAGGATTATGTAGCACAGTCCCCACTGACTATGGGGAACAGGGCTACATAGAGTTGGGGGTCCAAGTTGGAGAACTCCCTAAACATTGAAAAAAATGTTAAGATACCCCCTCTATGATTTAAATGAAAATACTATCTAAAATAAATGTATATATTTTAAGTCAAACAATTATATATTATAGAAATTAAAATCATCTCTTTTTCATTTCATGTCTTTATGTTTTTAGAATTTTCCAGGCTATTTTTTTTTAATAATAGCTTATTTTTACAACATTTTGTGCATTTTCCACCTCAGTTGTAATCCCCATGGGCTTCCCATCACCAAATCACCCATGTACCATCACCATAATCCAGTGCATTTCCCTCCCCCCACTCCACCCCCATAAAATGTCTCTGGTATATAGCTGTTCATTAATATTACTATTTCCTCACCTGGTCCATTAGTGAAACATCCGGTAGTTTTCCTTTTCTTTCTGGCTTATTTCAATAAGCATGATCTTTTTCAGCTCCACCCATGTTGCTGCAAAAGGCATGTGTTTATTTTTTTTTTTTGGTTGCTGAGTAATATTCCATTGTGTATATGTACCACATCTTTTTAATCCAGTCATCCACTTTTGGACATTTGGCCTTTTTTCATGTTAAAAGAATCTCTTTTTATACAGTTTGACCTTTTAAATTTGGTTTTTCCTCTTTGTGGGTCCCAGGCAGGAGGCAGAGGGGAAGAACATGAGCGTCACAATGAAGGGCACTAATGGCATCATGACGTGGAATCAGAGAGGACTGAGCAGAGGTCACTTTTTATAAGTGATCTGTTTCTTAAGGTGGTGAGCTCATGTTTTCCAGCCAGAAGACCCCATGTGAATATTTGGAGATGCCTCCCATCACCCCTTCCACTCTGCATCTGATATGAGCAAAAGGTTTCAGGCTCAGAAACTTCAGGACTGCGGAGAGCTCCCCACTGGCTGGTAGGCCTCCCTTAAGAGAGTTCAAGCCTTGGACTTAGGGCACTACTATCTTACCGAGGCCATAGAGAGGCTGGTGACCACCATTCAGGACTGTTTTTTCTGTTTCTCCCACCTCCTCAACACCTCTCTGTCCAATCCCTCCAGCCTAGGCCTGACCTTCCCAATCTTCTCCAGGATCTGTCTTCCTGGACTCATTAGGAAGACTTGACTAGAGGGACAAAAGCCTCTGATGCTTCTCCTGCCTCCTAGAAAGGTTTCTGTGGGAGCCACTGCCTGTGCTAGGGCTGAGGAGGGCCAGGAGCATGGTCTTTCTACAGATGAGTAGTATGTGGTGATTAGCCTGAATAGGGCTAATTGCAGGGAAATAGGATTTTTAAAAATCATTTTAAGGACTATGCCAGCTCTAAAATGGCCTATAGTGGGGCCTATGATGGGCTGGCAATTAACTCTCTTGTTTCTAACAAAAGCAGGGGAGCAGCAGAAAGGGCCACTTAATGAACATAGGGATTAGTTTTAAAGAAGAAGCAGCAGCCAGGTGCAGGTGAAGAGGGTGAAGGACTGTCAGTGCCAGCTGAGGGGAGTCAACCCATGAAAAATTATGAAGAGGGACCAATGTCTTCTGAGTCCCACAGAACCAGTGCCCATGTCAATGCTTTGTGAAAAGTCCCTCTCATTATTTCACTGTGAGAAGCTTGGGGTGGTTGGTGGTCTATTGTCCCAACCTAGAAGAGTGGTCTCTACTTTTGGCCAGATTCTGGAAATCCATAATCTTGTTTGAAAGCCCAGCATGAAGCAAAAAGGAGGATCCACAAGAGTCTGAACAACCCTTCCTCTGGAGGCAGTGGATGGGCACGTTGTAGGCATCAGACAGGTGCCCCTACACATTGACCCTGTGATGCAGAACCCCACTGGCTCCCCTACCCCCATCTTGTAGACTCTAGGAGGCAAGAAAGTCCATTAGGAGCCTGGAAGTTGAGCCTCAACCTAATCCTGTCGGAACAGACAGCTAGGCTGAACCCAATGAGATGGAGAGAAAAGGAAAGGAGAGCTTCCATGCCAGTCCCATTGTCCTGTGACTTTCTGGGCATCGCCAACTCCTGCAAAACCTCTTTTTCCCTGGAAAACCAGTCATGCCAAGTCTGCAGAGAAACCTGCTTTCTTAATGTATCCATTGTGGAGGACAATAATTCAAGAAAAGTCAGACTAGAATCCCCAGAAGCCACAGATCTAGCCAAAGCATCCCAATTTAGTGGCATTATGTGGCAGGGAGACCAGTAATGGCAGCCAAGAGCTCAAGCCCAGATTTTGGTATTTTAAGGAATATTTATCTTTTTAAAATTTTATTTGTATTTATGCATAGAACTGGGGTGTAGGCCAGAGGTATGTAGGTGGGGGGGGGTTCAGAGGATTCACCAGAGATAGAGTGGGGAGCAGAAGAAGCAGATCTGCAGAAAATACACTGCTAAGGGGAGTAGTAGTGGGCATGATGAGAGGTCCGCTGTGCCATGTGGGTATCTTCTTGGCTAGAGATTGAACTCAGGCCATAGTGGTGATAGCATGATATTGCTGAATCTTAACCCATACAACACCTTTAAGGAATATTTCTTATTAACCTAGAAAATAAAGGAAGCGAAGCACTGAGTAGGTATTAGGGTGATGCTTCCCCCCTCCACCCCGACTCTGTGTGCCTGAGCAGGAGCTGGGGCTGGAATGCAAGCCTTGAGATGTAGGAGCCAGCTCTGGGTCAGATGGAGGCCAAGGATACCACAGTCCCAGTCCAGACTGGTCCACTGTGCTTCTGGCCATCACGACCTCCCTGGGCCTCAATTTTCCCTAAATGAGTCCATTGTAAAGGATGGTCACTAAAGTGGGGAAGAAAAGGTCATTCCTTCCCATTCTGTCTAGCGTAGACCTCCTCCCTCTAGTCACTTAGAGCTCTCAAGCATTCTCTCCTCTGCTCCTTCGCTTTCCTACCGCCCTCTTGTCTTTCCCTTTCTTTTCTCTCCTTTCTTTCCTTCCTTCTCTCATTTCTTCCTGTCTCTATAGCTCAGTCCATCTCAGATAACTGCTGCATCTTGGATTCCTGATCTGTGGTGACAGATGGGGAAGGAGACAGGAGAAGGGAAGCCGGGGTGACTCTAAGAGCCCTTGGACCTGCAGTGGGAAGAAACTCCGTGTTTCCTAAGTGCAGCAGAGAGACCTACTAGAACAAGAGATGTGGCCTGAAATCTGTTCCAGTCTCTTAGCACTTCAGATGCTTCCTTGTCCTGCTACAGCAGTTTCATAGCAAGGGTCTCCTTTTGCCTGCGCTCCAGCAGTCCTGGTGGATGCTTTCAGCAGCAACTGCATTCTCCTGCCTAGGTGCAACCCTGAGTCCCAAGAGAGGGTCTGAATGTCTGGCACATACCAGAGGCCCAAGCAAGGATGTCCTGTGCCCCAAGAAGGGGGTGCAGGTAGTGAAAGGGGAAAACCACAGGGTGGAAAATAAGGTGAAATTTCTGTGTGATCACTGAACCCAGTGCAGAGGGAAGAACTGGTCAGGGCTGGAGACCATCAGGGCCTCTGAGGAGCAGACAGGATTGGGGAGGTGAGGCCAAGCTGAGGACAGATCAACTGGTAAGATGGGGTATTTTGGAGCCATAAAAAGTGGCCCAACAAGAGAGAGTCCAAGAATAATCTACTTGTACCAAAAGCCCTAGAGAAGCTCATATTTGGTGGGTAGGAGGCTCCCACATTTGCTGGGATAAGGCTGTACAAACATCTTCTTCCCAGGATCAGGTGCAGGGATGACTTGCTCAGGATGATGCTAAGTTAACTAGCAATGTTCTGGGGTAGGGGTATGTGTGTGTACTTGGGTCACCTGGTAATTTTTTCATAATAAACCAGATTCGAACAAGTATTATTACAGACCAACTCATCTTCATATTAGCCCATCTTCTTTCATTTTGTGGCAATTATAGTTTTAGCTTTAAAAGTTAAGTATTGACTGATAGCATTTGCTCACTGGAATTTTCAGTAACTGAAATGATGCAGTTTCAGCTACAAAGCATCTTTTCCAAATCTACCCTCACTTGGTGGCAGCCATGACCATCTCTGACAGCTTTAAAGGAGAGAGCCATTTTCTCCACATAGAAATGAGATTGCTTGTGTGGGAAATTTCTGTGGATTTTGCCTGTGGCCCCTAAATGCCCCATGCAGACCAGGCCAAGGGGAAGAAAGAACCCATGTGAAATTTTACAATGGGTTGTGCAGCAATGTCAAGACTGGAATCCAACTTCTCTCCATATGTGATTCCATGGTCCAGCTTCAGGTCAAGGAGTTCCGGTATACTGCTTGGATCCAAGACATTCGTTAGGGCATCTGGCACCAGGCTACCAAGGAAAGTAGGAGAGATGATGAGGTCCGATGGGATACAGCCTGCACCACAGCTATACTACAACGTCTGTCCATATCTTTACCACCTCATGTCCCAGACTGAGATTCCAGTTGCTAGTCTCTTAACAGTGCACGTTTAGTGCTCTCTGGCTTCCTCAACCCCAATCACATGGGATGCTATAGCTCCAAGGAAAACCTGAAAGGTCTGTTCACGCCCTACACTTAGCCAGGTTTCTCCATCACAGTGGCTGGGAAGGAGGTCAGGTTTCTCCTGGGTCACCCTGTGGGTAGTCAGTCCTCTCCAGGGCATCACCCTAGGCTCCCGTAGTCACTACAGCCCTGCCTCAGTTGCCCTGCTATAGGGAGTGCTGGGTCTCCCCTATGCACCTCACATGCCTATTGGTTCTCATGTGGCCTCCTCTTGGAGGTGCCTGTAGATTAGGGGCGTGGGTGAAAGGCACCCTACTCAGGACCTCATGATGTCCAGGGGGTGACTGAGCTCATGTAAGCACAGCACTTCACTGTGTAGATCTGAGCCTCATGGCTGCTCTGGGAAACAGATCGTCCCCATTTCTTGGATGAGGATGGCGAGAGAGCTGTCGTGGGGCCGTGACCTGGACTTGCTGTGTTCTAGGCCACATGGAGTTGAGGCAGTGTCCTGGCAAGGTCTGGTATGGGGCAAATGGGCTTGGGATCTTCCAGAAGGCCAGCTCTTGGGGGTTTTTGGAGCCTGGCTGCTGACTTAAGTCTATCTCATTGAGAGTGAATTAATTGTTGTGCAACCTAGAGTGGTGAGACAAGTTAATTACATAATTACTGCAAAATGACATGTTATTTCATGGCTGCAATATGGTAACTCTGTTGGAAACTATTGTAATTGCCCAGAAACTGCATTCGAGTGGCTCCGTTATCTCTCGATAACCATGTAATTAACTTGTGTTATGACTTTATCTGCAACAAACTCTGAAGTTAGGAGTTGGAACCCTTAGTGTGGGCACAGTCACCCTAGACCTGAGGGCCCGGGAAGGCTCTGGCATTGGGGGGTTTCCTACAATCCAGGAAAATCATTGCTGTTTTCAAGTTGTGTGACAAAGTGCCTCATTATGGACTCCAGGCCTCCAACTCATTCATAAGCTCACATGGTCACAACTACCAGCTACATCAGACTCACATCACAGAGGCCAGACAATCTGGCTCTTTGCCCCCTGTCAATTCACACACGTGGTTGTGGCTCCTTCATAGTAAGTGGATGCCTCAGAGTTGATAGTGATCCTTGGTCCTCGCAACTCCTTCTCACAGACTGGGCCACTGGCCACAAAACTGCAACTTGGAGGTAAAAACTCATCCAGGTGTCCACAAATGCCCAGTGGTCACCCACCTAACCCAAAGTGGAGGGGCAGCCGGAGGCAGTGTGACATGGGGCCCCAGCCCCACCCAGCCAGCCAGTTTCCTGCCTGAGTGCTGACTGAGCTTGAAGCAATGGGCTGCTGGGAACCTTGGGCTCTGGGCTGTGGCCAGCACAGAAACATTCCTGAGAAAGGAGGAGCAGGGGCCTGCTGGTGGGAGGGCCTACCCACGCAGCCTCTGCTCGTCAGGCTTTGGATGCAAAGAGCTTCTCTTGAATATGGTTCAGTGATACCGTCTCAGCTCCAAACTGCAGCCAGGACCCAACCCTGTGGGTGAGCCTAGCTCAGCAGGTGGTAGAAAGTGTCCTATCTGGCTCTGTTCTGGCCTGAGCTGGATCCTGCCAGATGGCGTGTCTGTCCCGTCTCTGCCTACATACCATGTGCTTGTGACCATCTCTCCTGCTGGCCAGGATACGTGTCCTCCTGATGGTGTGTCCATTCACTGGTCTGTCTCTGACTCTTGAGCTCATCACCAGTGGCCCTGTGTCCACACAGGGAGCTGGCCTGCCTGGTTCTCCCCTCTGCATTCTAGCCATTTCTGTCCTTGGCTTTCTCCCTTTTCTCAAGGGCATCGACTGTATCTGGTCCACGATTCATCCTGGTGTCTGGTGCATGGGACTGTCACAGAATGGATTAAGGATTACTGGTTGAATGAATGAAAATCTTCAGTCTGTGTGGGCTCAGTTACAGGGAAAGAAGACTGTTCTGGCTTGCCCAAAGAGCAGAAAGTTGGGTCCCAGATTGGGGCCAGACTGCTGGGTAGAGAAAGCAAATGCTGCCTGCCTGTCACCTTGAAAGGAAGGAGGGGCTTAGGGATGGTACTCCCACGTGAGGGGGCTCAGGATTTAGGGTTCTACTGTGGAGGAGGCCAGGTTGGGCCCTGGGGCCTATCAGGGTCATGCAGGGGTTCTTGGTGGGAGAATATCACACAGAAAGGGGGAAGCATAACATGGGCCCAGCCCCACCCAGCAGCCAGTTCCCTGCCCGGTGGCTGACAGAGGTTTTATCTTAGTCTTCTTTATCTTGGGGGGCCTGGTCAGGGCCAGGGTACCTGTCCAGCCAGGGAAAGGGGAAGCCGTGACAGTTCCCACTTCTAGATAGAGATGCTTAGAACTGTCCCCTTCACTCCATCTTCTTCTTCCTCAAGCAACCTGGAGCCCCCTGCCAGCAACATGGTAGCATTCTCCCACCAGGAATCCTGAAGGTCCCCAGACAGGCTCACTGCCTAGCCCTGGCCTCTTCCACAGTACAACCCCAATCTCGAACCCCCTCTCATGGGAGCACCATCCTTAAGCTCCTCCTCCCTTTCAGTGACAGCTGACAGTCACAGCACATGCTGGAACCCATGTCCTGCTCCCGTGCCCCACCCCACCCAGGTAGAAGGGAGGCCCAGTCTCACTTCCAGCAGAGGGAAGGGCCCCAGGTCTGTGTCAGTCACGTGATCAACGCAGAGTAACCTCCCCGGAAACATTCATAAGTTTAATCCACGCCAGTAATAAAATCGCATTACATTTCTCATAAAATAAATGTTCCCATTTATATACAGAAGACAGACTGTACAGGCCCAGCCCAGCCCCAGGAGGGGTCACACACAGACAGGCAGCGGCGAGGAAAGGCCGCCCCTCCCACTGAAGACGGAGGAGTTCTGATGCAGCAGGAGAGTGGCTGGCCGGCTGGGCGAGTGGGCGGTCGGCAGACGGACAGACAGACAGGTGAGCCTGGAGGCCAGGTGCCGGGCGGGCGTTACTGAACTTGGGATTCAAAGGTGCCATTGAGCTGCCCTTCCTCATAGTCCATCTGACACAAGATCATGTTGTTCTTCAGGAAGAATTTGTCTCCCACACAAAATCTGGAAAATCCAAGCAGGAGAGAGAGGCCATGGAGGGTCCCAGTGGGTAGCGTGGGCTCCAGACAGGACCCAGCCCGGTTCCAGAGGCAGGCATGGGAGAGGCGAGGTCCTGGGGAATTTTCTTGAATTTTCCAGAGGGGATCCCCCGAAAGTACCGCAATAAAGCTGGTTCATCACCCTGGGTCAGGCCAGCCTTTGGCCAGACCCTGCGAGTAGGGTGAAGGACAGAGAGACAGACAGACAGACAAGCCTGGACCATGGGCCTTCCACCATCTGGTCTCCAGTGAAAGAATGAGGATGGTTGGGAAGGTTTAGGAATAGTTCACCTCAGTCCCAGAGAAGAAAAAGAGAGGGGACAAAGACATGGATGATGGAGAGAAGAGAGATGGAGAGGAGAGACAGGGAGGAAGGAAGGATAAAATGGTCGATTTCTCCACCCCCCTTTTCCTGTCCCTTCCTGAAGAGGATGGCACAGTGTCAGGCACTCTTCCTCTAAACAGAACCTGGGGAGGTTCTTCCCAGGAAGAGATGACCTTGTCCCACCATCTTCCATACTACCCAAAGCCAGACTGGCCCCTCCTTCCGGCCTTTCTCAACTACTGGAGAATTCAGCCCTTCCCCCGGCCCCAAGTCCCCAGTATGCTGAGGTCTTCAAGAGGACCCCAGGGTCACAAGTCCAGGCCTGGCAGAGCTCAGTCTTGCCACCAGGTGGCACTGCAACTTCACCGAGCCCCCAAGCAGTGAGTCTGACCACTGGTCCAGGCAGACCTGTGCTCTGCAGACATCTCTGGACCTCACCCTCTGGGCACATTGTTATATGAACTCTTACCTGACCTGGGGGCCCCTGAGATAGGGCCTGTCTACTGGTGCTAGGCCTCCACCCAGGAAGCTTCTGGTTTATTGGATAGCTGGGGGTGGACAAAAGGCTGGGGCAGAGTAGGCATCAAAAGACTAGAAAACAGCCTGAGCTGGAACCAGAATTGCAGGATGGGGTGGTGTGAGCAGTAAATGGCCATTCCCTGAAGGGATCTTGTCCTGCAGGTCTGGGATTCCCTTCCTGCTAGCATGTACAGGCGTGCTCACGCACATATGCAGGGCATACGGTGTACATACAGACGTGGCACACACATTTCAAACACATCTGAACATGCACGCTAGCCATGCTCACACAGCTACACACATGCCCATCGCACACGGACACTTGAAAGCACACGTGCACGTGACTATTGATTCCATCATGCACACATACCTGCGCGGACGTGACATTTAAAACACACGATGGCAATATGGCTGAGCGGTCTAAAAATGCACACACATGTGACGCTCACCCTGTGCATGCATTGGAAGCCATGCATGTCCTTTCCATTCA
Organism: Condylura cristata; assembly: GCF_000260355.1. Taxonomy (NCBI): domain Eukaryota; kingdom Metazoa; phylum Chordata; class Mammalia; order Eulipotyphla; family Talpidae; genus Condylura; species Condylura cristata. The sequence goes on along the minus strand of NW_004567116.1, from coordinate 34,173,608 downwards.
AGCAGGAGGCATCCCCACACACACACATCAGTTCTAAGGGGTTTAGGCTTACAGAAAACGCTTGGGCAGGCTCATGGCCTCATGCACACACAGCCACGGAGACACACAGAACCCACGTTAGCCTGCATGCCTCCACCTTGACCCAGGCCCATCCCAGCAGGCATCAGCTGGGGCCTGGTGGATGTGCTGGTCTACTCCCAGGCTAGCACTCACCTCTGGTTGCACAGCTGGCAGGCAAAGCAGTCGAGGTGGTACACGTTGTCCCGGGCCCGCATCACCATCTCGAAGGCTGGGATCAGCTTGCTGCAGGCAGCACAGTTTCCTGTGGTGCCGAAGAGCCTGGGGATGGAAGGGTGCAGAAGGTTCAGGGGTCAGAAGGCTCAGGGGTCAATCAGAGAGCAAACAGGGGAGGTGGGCAAACAGGGGAGCTGTCTCCACAGGTAGGGATCTGCCCACCCTAAGCCCTGTGGGCCAAGCAGGTGACCTCGCAAGGAGGAAGGAGCATCTAGTCTTCTGCAAGCACATCCAGCTGGGAGGGCGGGGGAGGACCCCAGGGTGGGGTGAGGAGGGGGCACATGAGGCCAGACCCTGAGCAGGACTCCAGACTCAGTCTGAACTCAGCGGCAGACCGCCCGTTACAGGCTATCCTCAGGCAGGTGTCTCTGAGTCCCCTTTGTTTTAACAGTAAAAAGGATTGAAAAAGATACTTGTACCCACATGTTTATTGCTGCTTTATTTACAATTGGAAAAACATGGAAGCAGCCCAAATGCCCAAAAGTAGATGACTGGATT